>NC_056745.1:1514318654-1514461154 GCF_019279795.1 Protopterus annectens
AATGTGCGCACAACATTTCAGCAGCAAATAGTCACTATTCCAATAGTGTAGCTAGAATTTGGAATTTCTATATCAGCTAGGTCTAGCTCACACTTTCATCTTTTCAAACCATTACTAAAATACTTCCTACTTTCTTATACCAACCTTTAAAGTATTAAATTACTTAACCTGATTATCCCCTTCTAATACCTCACTTTATTGTAATTCTTAAATTGCTATACCTACCTTGGTTAACACAACCCAATTACTGTTCTGTCACTACTTCTCTGCTAATACTCAGACTTGCTTATCTCTTCTATTAAGTCACGCTACTGTATTTCCTAAACTACTCCTACCTATCTTATACACCACTCTTCTATCTATAAAGTATCAGTACAAGGCTTGTAAATTTAACACTTGTGAATATCAATACAAATATTATACTGACTATTATGTATTCACTGAAATTGCATTATACAATTTGTTATCGTAAATTTTGATTACATTAAATATAATACTTTGGAGCTTTTCTCCCTGGGCCTCCACTGAAAATGGGCATCTGTGCCCAGCTGGACTTTCCCAGTAAAAATATGTCAATACCTAACTAAATATATAGTAAATAAATATTCACAATAACACACAATATAAACATATAAATAAATATATATTTGAAAATCTAATATTTTTAATGTTATGTTTTTTCCTAACCACCTTTCATTCAAAAACACCTAATATTGATGGCTTTATTTAAGCCAGGGAACCAGCCAACAAACAGACATATCTACCATCTGATTTTCCTAGTTTTAAACTTATTTTTAAAATCTCCCTCTCTATAATCAGTGGGTCAAAACTGATAAAATCTTTTAAATCTTACACAGTCCCTGATATGTCTAAATGGAGCATTATTTACATGTTCCTTTTTTTTTTTCAAAACAGGTTTATTGTTTTAACATATAAGAGAAATATCATAACAATTTTATACAAGTAATTAAAAATAGTTATTATTATAATATTCAACAAAACAACTAAAGTATTTACAAAGACATCCACTACAATCAGATCAATTAATTAAACTAAAATACTGTGCTATTGAAATTCGAATTTTTTTAACAAATTTTGTAAATTATCCCATACAATATAATATGATGTTTTTCTAGTTGTTCTCATTCTAATTGTGCTTATTTCCATATGGCACATTATATTCATAACATTTTTAAATTCATTGAACGAAGGAGGTGTATCTGAAATCCAATTTCTAGTTATTATTTTCCAGGCCACTGCTAGGATAGACCATAACAAGGGAAGCTTAATCTTTTTAACACATTGAGGTACAGGTGTGTTGAATAATATAAGAGACTTAGAAATAATGAAATTATCTGTAAAAAGAGCCTGCAAAAATTCATTAATTGACTTCCAGTATTCTTTCAGCTTCATACAGTCATAAAACATATGAGCCCAGTCAGCATTAATTTCTACATTACATCTCTTACATAGATTATCTTTATTATTTATTTTATTCATCATCAAAGGTGTATAAAAGATCTATGTAAAAATTTCCATGTATAAAGTCTCCAGACAATGGAAGATGTAGTTCTATAAGCAGATTCCAATATATATTGTTTATCTTGTTGAGTTGGTGGGTCCCCATTAATAGAGGTGAAATAATTCCAGTATGAATCTACACTGTAAAAAGTTTCTTGTCTGATAATTTTATGTATATATGAAAGTTTACCTTTATCAGAAACTTTATGCTGTAAATTTAATATCAAATAATCAATCAGTTTTGGAATAGATACTTTAACTGTTATAGACATTAGATCTATTCTATCAATGAGATGTTGTCTAAAGATCTGAACCTCTAACCAGCAAGTTTCTCTTAGATCAAATTCTTGTTTTAAGAAATCTAGATTTTTAACTTTATTATCAGATATCAGCTGATACCAGTACTTTAGATCATTATCTATAGCTAAATGAGCTCCTTCAGAAGTAGATGACATAAGCATACCCTGAGTATACATTATAGGAATACAATAAAATTCCATTCCCTATACTTAGGGTGCATGAATATAAAGTTACGATAACTAATAATATTTAATGGGTAACAAACCATATGTTTAGGTGTAATAGGTGAAGTACAAAATTCCTTTAGCAACCACAATATGGAGTTATTTACAATCATATTTTTATGTGTTAAGGAGATTTTCATGAAGTGCATACTAATTAGCTCCCAATAATCTTTCCATTTTGCGATATATGACTGATCTATTAATAAAGTAATAACTTTTATAATAGAAGAGATAATATATAAATTAAAGTCTGGAAAAGAAATACCCCCTTGAGACCAGCTATTAGTATGTTTCTTTAATGCAATCCTAGGTCTATTAGGTGCCCATAAGAAATTTAACATTAGTGTATTCAGTTTCTTGATAATTATTTTTGTAGGTGAAAGTATTATTGATTGTATTAAGTATAAAATCTTGGGGAATATTATCATTTTAATAATTGTAAGTCTCTCCTCCATAGTAAAAACATATAATTCCAGGTATTAAAAGATTTTGTATATTAAGAAAACAGGTATTATAGTTATTATATATAATAGATTTAATATCTTTAGATAGTATTATACCTAAATAAGTTATCTGACCTGAATTGGGTACATATTTAGTAAAATCACTAATGAGAATATTTTTCGTGTATATATAGGTAGTATTTTAGTTTTTCTTCATTGAATATTAAACCAGAAATACTTTTAAAATTCATCATTTTATCAAATAAAGACTGCATAGAAGAATTAGATCCTGCTGATGTAATTAGAACATCATCTGCAAAAGTTGAATTTTTGATGTTGTATTTTCGTCTATTTCAAAACCCTCTATGTCAGTACTGTTTCTAATCAAATTAGCCCAAGGCTCCATTACTAAAGTGAATAATAGTGGAGAAAGTGGACATCCTTGCTTTGTACCTTTAAGAATGGGTACTTTTGTGAAACATATGTTCCTACCTTAATATAAGCCAGCGTTCCTTTGTATAAATGCTCAATTAAATTTACAAATGCATCAGAGAAGTTTGTGCATTTCAGTAAGGTAAACAGATAGTCCCAACTTACTGAATCAAATGCTGAACCTATATCAAGACTAATAAGTGTTAAATCTTTCTTTTTCCTATTTGCAAAATCAATTAATGTTAAAGTTCTTCTTATATTATCAAAAGTATTTCTATTTACAATGAAGCCCGTCTGATCTATATCTATAATGCCAGGGATGATTGTCTTCAATCTATCAGCAAAAATACTCATAAACATTTTATAATCAACATTAAGTAATGAGATGGATCGATATGAAGAACATCTAGTTGGATCTTTATTAGGTTTTAAAATTGGTGAAATAAATGTATATTGCCAAGATGGGGGGGTTATTAACTCAGTTTGGGCCAAAATAAAACCTTATGTATTAATGAATATGTAGTTTTAGAAAGGATTTTATATATCTCTGGTATAATACCATCATTACCCGGTGCTTTGTTTGATTTAAGCTTATTTATTTGTGTAATAACTTCTGTATATGAAATACTCTTGTCCAATAGTTTAATCTGTTGTTTATTAAGCTTTTTATTCATGTTTGTGGTTATAAACTCCTTTATTTTATCTTTAGGTTCCATGTTAATGTTGTTATGGTTAATCTTGTGAAAGTGATTTCTAAATTCATCCAGTATTTCTGGTATACTAGAAACATTCTTCTTTTTCCTTAGAGAAAAGATTTCTTTGATATGGTTTTGTTTATTCAATCTTTTTGTTTTATTTTTAAGTCTATGTAAGTATTTCTCTAAAGTTATTTTAACTTTATGAGTTAAAATTTCTTTGTATTTCTCATTTAGTTTGTTTATTTCTTCAATAACTTTCTTGTCCATAATATTTTCTTTATTATTATGTTTATAAGAGTCTAATTTACTTTGAATATCTAACAATTCCTTATCCCAAGATTTCCTTTTATTATTATACCATCTGATACTTTGTCCATATAGATATGATTTTAAGGCATCCCAAACATAGACAATGGAGACTTCAGGAGTATTATTTATGTCTAGAAAATGTTGTACTTCTGAAAGTATATATTCTTTATAGTCTTTTAGCTGAGTTAAGTATGCTGGTATCCTTTTGATCTGAACATTATGAGTATTTTTATCATGAATTCAAAAACAATTGAGTTATGATCAGATATAGGACATGAAATGATTTTGGAATTAATTAAATCTGTTACCATCTGGTTAGAAATAAAGACCCTATCTATTTTTGAATAAGTTTTGTATCTGTTAGAAAAAAAGGTGTATGGTAATGATTTTGAATCTATCTGATTATTAATATCATTCAAATGATAAGAATTAGCAAAATCATTTAAATGTTTTGCATTAGATGTAATTCTTCTTTTCCTTATAGTGGTAGTATCACTTTCATGTAGTATACAATTAAAATCACCAGCTAAAATAATATCCCCTATAGAGAATGATATGATCTTATCAATATGATGTTTCACTGTATTAATACCAATTCCAGGTATCCAATATACATTAATTAAAGTGTAAGTATTCCCATTAATTTGTATTGTAACCATACAAAACATTCATTTGTCATCCTGAAAAGACTTAATGGTTTTAGGAATGGGCATACTTTTATTCCATAAAATAGCCACTCCTCTTTTTTTTTCTGAGTGTGCTCTGAACTAACCAATACTGTATACTTATTAGTGGCTAGTTTATCAATATCTTTTTTCAAGAGATGGGTTTCTTGCAGGAAGACTAGATTGGCCTTGTGTAAATTAATGTATCTTATTAGGCTTGCCCTTTTACACGGATTATTCAATCCATTAATGTTTAAAGAAATTCCTTTTAAAGATGTCATTTGGCATTTTTAAAACTCAAGAATCTTATGATCGAAATAACAAATAACAAGATAAATAATGTTACATCTCCTCTTTTAGGTGTACCATTAAATATAGCTGTATTTATTAAATCTCTCATGGGATTTTGTATAGGATTCAATTTTGTTTGTAGTGACAATGAGTATACAAAATGTATTGTGGATGTCAAAACTATATACATATAACAATGAACAAGTGAAAATAATGTAAGGATTAAACCTTGCATCCAGCCTGGAGTTGAAAACTCCAACTTAGAGTAGTATTTACTACTCAAGTTAACCCCCTACCCTAAGCAGCAGTACCTCAGCTACCACCTTATCAATTTAATACTAGTTATATTTAACTGAGGTTAACAGTTTTCAATTCAATTATCTATCAAGACAAAACTACACATTTGGTAAAACAGCATCATATAAACTAAAATAAACTTTTTTTTTTTAAAAAACTGTTCATACTACTATATAGATCTATGTAATGTATAACACTTGTATTCAAATAGCATTCAAATAATCTTGATGTTAGAAATCAAGAGGAGAGAAAATTAGGTTCTAACATTCATTTAAATCAAAAACTTTGGCTAATATGATTCAGACATTACATATATTAAGATGCATATATTTTCTGTCATGTGAATACTATTAACAGCTTCCAAAAAAAAAATCTTGAATTGTTTGTATATGAGCATTTACTTAAACTCATTATTGTCAATAGAGTAAAATATTGTATTCATAAAATTATTATAAATCATATTGCATAGTTATGCAAATTCTCAGAAACACTTGCATTATTAAAAAAAAGCCATCACACACATACACACAGACACACACACACACACACACACACACACACACACACACACACACACACACACACACACACACACATATATATATATATATATATATATATATATATATATATATATATATATATATATATATATATCACATATATATATATATATATATATATATATATATATATATATATATATATCTGATCTCACTGAGTTATGTCCTTGTTGAGCACTATCCTACTTGCTGTCCCTAGAATAAATCTGTCTGCTTTATAGAAAATAATGCACAGCAAACACATTTTAGTAACCAGATTTTACAATCATGCTAACCTACTGCTTTAAAATATATCACATGACATTTCTTCCAGAATAGAATTATAAAATTGTTTATGCTTGTCAATCAGATGAATTAAATGAATTATAATAAAGTATATGTTTGGAACAGAAGTTTTAACACAGATTATTATGCTGCTGTTAAGTAGATTTTCAAAAACATTTAAATAAATGTTTCATTTTCTATGCCTTCTAAAATAAGACATTTACTTACTACAAGAAACTACATCATTTAAACTCATTATAACTGACATTTCATGAATAGAGTATTTTTCCTGAATCTGTGGTGTGTCAGTATGATAACTAGGTCAGAGGTTATACTAACTGCTTTCAGTTTCTCTGTGAGAATTCTGTGAGTTGAAGCTTTTGAAGTAGTTCATGGACACTGTGCATGAGACAGCCCACATCCCAGATTGTCTCCCTTAACATTTTGGCGGGAAACTTATTAAAACTTGTGGCAAACATTCATTTTGTCAATAGAGTAAAATATTGTAGTCATAGAAATTATTATAAATCATATTGGATAGTTATGCAGATTCTCAGAAACACTTGCATTATTATATAAAAAAAAGCCATCACACTCACACACACATACACACACACACACACACACACACACACACACACACACACACACACACACACACACACACACACACATATATATATATATATATATATATCTGATCTCACTGAGTTGTGTCTTTGTTGAGCACTATCCTACTTGCTGTCCCTAGAATAAATCTGTCTGCTTTATACAAAATAATGCACAGCAAACACATTTTAGTAACCAGATTTTACAATCATGCTAACCTACTGCTTTAAAATATATCACATGACATTTCTTCCAGAATAGAGTTATAAGATTATTTATGCTTGTCAATCAGATGAATTAAATGAGTTATAGTAAAGTATATGTTTGGAACACAAATTTTAACACAGATTATTATGCTGCTGTTAAGTAGATTTTCAAAAACATTTAAATAAATGTTTCATTTTCTATGCCTTCTAAAATAAGACATTTACTTACTACAAGAAACTACATCATTTAGACTCATTATAACTGGCATATTTTATGAATAGAGTATTTTTCCTGAATCTGTGGTGTGTCAGTGTGATAACTATGTCAAAGGTTATACTAACTGCTTTCAGTTTCTCTGTGAGAATTCTGAGTTGAAGCTTTTGAAGTAGTTCATGGACACTGTGCATGAGACAGCCCACATCTCAGATTGTCTCTCTTAACATTTTGGCGGGAAACTTATTAAAAACTAGTGACAAACATTCATTTAGCAGTGTAAATGCATCTAAACATGACAAAACCTTCACAATGTATTCCACAGATCATTACAGCCTCTATGTAAGTGAAATTAAGCCCAAAATTACCAACAAGCAATAAAACTCAACATTCTTCTCCCAACTCAATTTTCATACAAATCCTATTATTCACTGTGCCCACACAATCAAAAGCATTTCTATATATTAATAAAGAAAAGAAAAAGAGAGAGTAGAAAATAAAAGGAGTGAGGCAGAAATAAAAAATGTAAGAGAAAGCTGTAAGAAGTATATACAATGGAATGTTACTTACTGTTTATATTAATAGAGTTAAAAATAAAACATATTATTTACTCTTATTTAGTTCTGATTATTATTAGTTAAAACATAACAGATTATTTACAAACAGGCATAAGCAGTATAATCAATAAAGTATAATTAGAAATAGCATTTGAAGAACTTATAAAAACTTTTACAAGGAATAAATATGTTATTATTCTATTAATGATATTTTCATTACTGTTCTCTCCCTGCCCTCCCCCACCCTTTACCCACTACATAATCTAAATAGAATGTCATTGTTTAAACAAAGAAAATAATAAAAGGATAAGGAAAAAAAAGGTAAAGATAAAAAATGTATCAAATTACTAACCTTACTTCTTTTCAGAAAGAGAAACAAATTGAATCACAGCTTGCCATTAAATCTTCAGGTATTTTGACTGGTTATGAAACAAAACATTTCTTTGCACATAGAGAATAACTTTGATTAAATCTTTTCCAAAATATTTGTGGCTTTCTGGAAATGCAGGAACTATATTCAAAAAGATTAATAATGAACTAAAATGATGAGAGAGAAAAAAAACATATAACAAATCATTTGTTTTTAGTCTCTTCTTCTTCTCTGAAGTCTTCCACGAAGCTTCAGTTGCCAATCTCTTTAATGAAGAACTAGCCCATTCCATTTCTTCTATTTTATCCAAAATCCTTTTTTCTTTGACAAACAGTAAAGCAGAGTCTAAATCATCGAAAACCTTAGGACCATCAGGAAGGAAGATTTTAAGCTTGGCAGGAAACAGAAGGTATGTTTTAAACTGTGCTTTTTAAGCTCCCTTATTAGTGGCAGAAAAACTTTTCTTTTAGCTATTACCATGGAAGAATAGTCATTGTCAAAACGCACAGTTGTCTCATTAATCTTAACAGGAGCTTTAGCCCAAGCAGATTTAAGAACCATCTCTTTATCAAAAGATGATAGAAATCTAACTATAACTGATCTAGGATATTTTTGTTAGAGTTAGTATTAGCTATAGATCTATGTGCTCTTCGATACCAAAAGAGAATGCTTCTGGTAAGTCTAAAGTTTTAGGAGCCAAGTTGTTAAAAAGAAGTAATATTGTTACCTTCAATATTTTCTGGCAGTCCAAAAATCCTAATGTTATTGCGCCTAGATCTATTTTCCAGGTCATCCAGCTTTGTTTGTAAATGTGTATTTTGTTTCAGCAGAAACTCAATGCTGATTTCCTCTTCTTGGATTCTATTTTCCATGTCATTCACAGCTTCTTCTATGCCTGTCATCTGGTTCTTCTGTTGTTGCAGGTCTGTATGTAACAGGTCTATTTGTTTTGTAGTTTTTCTATGAAGGTGTCTATTTTAGTATCCATTTTATCCATTTTATCAGTAAGTTGCTGGATTATAATTATCAGAGACTGAAGTTCTTTCTTGATGCTGGAGTCTTGAGAATTTGTCTTACTGGAACTCATTTCAGACTGATAAACTGACAGGAAAATTTCCACAGTGATTTCTGACAGGAATATTGTTAAGATTTCCTTTCTTTTTTAGATATAGTTCAAGAACTATATAAAACAAACATATTTAGAAAGAAAATTACTTCAAAAATTAATTCTTTAAGTAATTAATTCCTGTCAGTGTAATGAAATTGGTGGAGCTGAAGAAATCTGCTGCTATCCTGTGTTCATCCTTGGCCACGCCCCTACATGTTCCTTTTTAATAGCACAATAATGCTCTGTAATTCTTTCAAAATTCTATGTGTGGTCAATCTAACATAGAAGCTGGAACACACTGAACAAACAGCAATTTAGACCACTCAGGTAGAATGCAGACATGCCATGCAACAGACAAGGTTCTGTCCAAGTGTTCCAGATTCACAAATGGACCTTCACTGATATACTTCAAAACACCATATTGGCCACACTTATATGCATTCTTTTCCTTGTCTGTCTGTGGTAAATGAACCTTAGCATTGTCTTTTGTAACAAACTATTCAATGTTGCCCTTCTTTTATAAACAAATGAAGATCTTGGTCCAAATACTGAAATTAACTCTGAATTTCCCTTCAACATATTCCAGCTGTCAGCGATATTTTTTTATATTAAAACTATCAACTGCCATTTAAGAGAAAAAGAGTTTTGATTGTTATCCAATTGTGTTTCTTTCTCTTTTAGCGGAATAGGCTTTCTTAAATTAGGTAGAAGAAATGCATCTCTTTTGTCCATAATTTTAGTACCAATGGTTCTCAAAACTTCCAGGTTATAACATCTTTCTATAAACATTTGAAATAAAGTTTGGGTTTCTCTCTTAAAAAATTGGGCATTAGTAGTAAGCCAAGGGCTCTAATTATCTGCCCCAAAAATGTTTTTCTTTGTGAATGTAGAATGTTTACTTCATAAGATAAATAATTATTAACAAAGGTTTATTTTCAATGAATTGTACTCTGAAATATTACTGTAGGTGTATCAAAATGCAGACTAATGCAAAAACTGTAATAACATTTCCATAGGACCCAACAGAGATATACAAGAAGGATGTAATTTGATTTAGCGTATATGAAATTTGCATTGGGGACATTTGCAAATAAAGATTAAAATCATCTGCAAACCATTGGTAATAAATCACACTATAAAAAATAGGTGTGCAAACTAACTCCTGATGAAACTACCATCAGAGTGTCAGGTTTGCAAAAGATGAGGAAACTGTTGCCCCATAGCCACTTGGATTATTTGCTGATATTACCTGAAGTTAAACATAAAAACATGTTCTCCACCAACAATTCTAACAAAAAAAAAAAAAAAAACATACAGTGGTAAAGTGGCAAAAATATTAGTATAGTGGGTTACATGTAATCTCACATAATCAACTCCCTTTCCAATAGGTACAGATGTAAAGAGTGATTTAATGTCCAAAGTGAACATAAATGTCTCTTCATCACTAATGCTGCATTCCATTAATTTGCCCAAGAAATCCCAAGACACTTTTGTATAACATTTTAATGTTTGTTCTACAGGATTCAAAATACTGTTGAAATAATTAGTTAACCCTTCCGTAGAACTAGATGAGGCACAAACAATTGTTCTGAAAGAGAGAGAGAGTAAAAATCCTTTTATGCACCTTGGGATATTCATTAGCAAGAAATTCAAAAATAATTCAGTATACCCTTGTATATTAAATCATACAAAACTTTGTTAATGTGTTTGAAATTTTGATTGATTTCAAGGAACAGTATTTATTTAGATTCTTAAATGTTTTGTAATATGTCCTCCATAATAGCTATGTAGTCCTTCTAGTGCATGACAATTAACCTCCTCCCTTGCTTGCCTTCATAAATCTTAATTCTTGTTCCTCTAAGGCATTCTTTCTATAGATGGATAAATTATAAAAAATGTTTGTATTCTTACTTAAATATAAACCTATTAAATATTTCCCATAAAATCAACAACATATTTGTAAAATAGCAGTAATTAGTGGATTAAATGTTGATACGTTTAATAAAGTTGATCTAGGTATAGTTATCTTGTCAAAAATATATAGCAGATTATGTTTTCTATCAAATAAATGTAGGTCAGTATGGGTCTTGGTTAAATTGGTCCTTTTTGAAAGGATGAATGAAAGGCCTTATTTGCTCACAACTGAAATTTTCTTTGGTAAGATTAAAAATGTACTGCTTAACAGGTGGGCTTGAACTCCATTCACACTGTTTCTACCTTATCCTCTTTCATGTCGATTTTGTCTCAGCCTTATCTTTGGAGGGGCAAAATAGTTTGGAATAGAATTCTGTGCACTTGGTCCTTGTGATATAGTTATATAACAAGAAAAGGTACTATAGTCCTTGTTTGGGTGGCCTGAGCTAACCTCTCTGACCTTCTTAAAATGAATGGTCTAGCTCTGAAAAAATCTGAAACACCCCCTGAGGGAACATTGCCTAATCCCACAGAGAATAACAAATGCAAAAATAGCTGCATCCTGACATACACTTTGGATTATCACAGTATCAAAAATATTATTGAAGAAAACTGGGACGTTGTCACAGGAAACCCCTTTCTGATTAACATCTTAGGTGACCCCCATCATTTGTTTATAGGAAGGCCAGGAATATTAGAAGTTTTGTTGAATTTAAACCTAGACCATGTGAGAAAAGCACTAAAAGATGTGAAACTAATTGTACATTTTGTATATTTATATAGAAAGGCCCTTATTTAAAGAAGATCATTAAAACCAGTGCAGGGGGTGACTGTAACACTAAAAAAGTAATTTACAGGGCACAGTGCAATGAATGTGATGCATTATATGTGGGCAAGACTGTAAATAAACTCAAGCAAAGGATTTCATCATCTGTCAGAAATCCGCTCTGGATGTAAAAATAATGCACTAGCCAAAAGCCTATCTTTTCATAAAAGACTCACAGGTTTTAAGTTCCAGATCCTGGATCGCATAGACATGGGTGATCTTGAAGGAGACATCCCAAATATTCTGGAGAAACATGAACTCATGTGGCAATTAAAGCTGAACTTTTTTAGAAAGCCTGGACTAAACTACTACTGTTCATTTAAAAGTGCAAGGGAACTTAGAAAGTTGCCACATTGTTTACATGACTAATTGCATTTTATTTTATTTTTTTTCTACAAATTGGTTTTAAATACCATTTTAAATCATTTGAAATTTAAGTATATATTTTGTTTCCATCATCATACATATATTTTTTTATTTTTATTTTTTTCTGGTTCTCTTTTTTCCACTTTATTCAAAATGATGGTAATAACAATACTAACTAATTATACAATTATATAGGTTTTTAGGGTTCTTGTACACACACCTGAAGAAGTCTAGAAGGACGAAAGCGATCTTTGTTAACAATAGGTTATGAAAATAGAAACTGATTTTTACATGCAAAATGTATATGTATATATTTATATATAATTTTTGATTTGGTTAAATAAGATGTACCATTAAAGTACATTAGGGCTATATATTATTATGACAGCTACTAGGTAGGGCAGGACCAGTTCGAATGTCACACTGATGGGGGAAGGGATGTGAATTTAACATGTGTACCAATAACACTTTGTTTTACAGCACAATAAACCACTCCCATGCCTGATAAAAAGTATATATATATATTTAGAAAGCTTGTGAGGAAATTATTACTCTATTTTTGTTTTACTAGGATCGCTTGTCTGTGTACTTAATAAAGGATTTTCGACTGGAAACAGACTGCCTGCCTTGCTTGGATTACTTTCGAATACTTAGTAATGCTGTAGAATTATATATTTTCTATTATTACGTTTTGACTTGAGTTTACATTCGCTACTTCTACTACTATTGTCTGATCTGATAAATATACAGTGATTAACTAGAAATATGTGGACTGAAAATCTTCCACACAGAGAAGTTTCTTACACTTTTTTTTTTCCAATGAATAATTGGCATGCTCCAAAGAAGCTCACTCTGTGGAAACTGAACCTCTATCACCTTCATCTGCTACAAATAAGTTCTGTGATGCATACTCACAAAAAAACAAAACAAAAAAATTGCTCTGATAAGGAGTGGATAGATGTCTAAATGCCTTGTTGGGGCAGTATTAATATTGCTGAAGGTAAAATTTAAACTACCTGGGACAGGATGAATAGTATAATTAGAAAGCTCACATCTCATTAACTACTGCCATTTTATTTCCTATAGTGCACAAAAATCCCAGAACAAAGCATGAAAAAACACATTATATTCCACATAAGGTATAACCAGCACCCAACTAAAAACTAATAAAACTGCAACAGAAACAGCAACACAGTAGATATATTTAGCTCTGTCATCCTCTAAATGCAAATGACCTCTTCAGAATATTAAAAATTAAATGACATCAGTTTTTGAAGCTGACTTTTAGAATAATTACGAAATGAATTACTATATTCAAATATATGTCTTAAATAGGTTGTGTATAACTGAGTCGTTTCATTCATCCCTTATTGAAACAGATTTTAGCACAAGTCCCATTATTCTTAAGGTCTTACTTCTAATATCAAGCACATGCTTTTCAAATAATAGTTTATTTGTTATTGTAATTCCATGGTCTTTTGTACTCATGCAGTATTTCATTGTAGAACCATTCAGAATTATTCAAGAAACTGGAGAGAATTTTATGAAAGACATTACAATGGATTTGCTTGTGCTGAAATTTAAACCTCCAGTTTCTATCCAACTTGTAAGATAATTTTTACTTCTGTCACCCTGTGAAGTGAATCAAATTCTGCTGTCATCAGTTTATTAATCCAACATGAATTACAGTTTGGCCTTGTAGCAAAAAATAAATCAAATAAAAAAGGATTGAGAACTAATACTTGCGGAACACCCATAACTGTAGGCATGTAGCTGTAAACACCATCATCAATACAACTCATTTACATGTCAAACAGCCCTCAGGATCAAAATAACTGGCAAAGGGACATGAGTTAATCAAAATATCTAGACCCCATTACCTCCCACCAGGGAGACAGGCAGATGTTAGCACAATGCCTTTTCATAATACTGGTAAAGTCAGATGTTCTCTCTTATTATATTGTCTCATAAATAAATAAAAGAGTGGTGGGAGATGATCTCTTAAGCCCCTTAGCTTTCCTTACCACTTAATCAGGTGAGTTGAAGCACTGAAAGTTAAAAACATTAAGGTCAGTCTATTCTGGATATGTATGTACAGTGTGTGTCCATGTAAGTTTCAGGAATTAGCAATAATGACAGTGCTTGAACTTCCTTTCCTTCAGTGGGGAACCCCAGCTGTTATGCTATAGTTAAATTATTAGTGGTTCTAATGACCTTCATACACTCTCCAGAGACCTCAACCTCATTACCACAATCAACAAAACATGCTGGGGAACAAGTTCATAACCCAGAGACTGCCCATGCTCTGGAGTAAACTTCCCATACATGTCAATCAGAGCACCTCACTGGCCCTCTTCAAGAGAAATCTTGATGAGTGGATGGGAAATATATTCACCCTGGGGATAACTCCACTGGCTCTACTCGACAGAGGCACTGGGAACTAAGGTCGGGTGGCACAATGCCAGGGTAATCCTATGGGCTAGGCTTGTAAAGGTTCCAGGGGAACCTGTGAGCCTATAAGCATGGCTAAGAACATCAGTAAAATATAATCTGAAATAAGGCATTTAGAAACATAGGAACACATGAGCATACTAGACAAGAGATCACTGTGACCTTAAAATGCTTAGCCATATACGTCTTTAAACAGGCAAATTTAGAACTTCTTACCACCCTTTTCAAACACTTAATAGTGGTCACTTTCAGAATTGCGCAAGATCAAACATGATAACCCTGATGTAAATTCAGGTCGGTCCATAATGGTAGTCAAAGAACTACCTTGTTTGACATGTAGTGATAATTTATTCCCCAAGCTAGGAATATATTGAGTTAGGAATCTATTTTTTCAGTGGGCCTTACCTATTGACTGGTACAAATTTAGGTCCTTAATGTAGGTGTTTGTAGCACCTCTGGTTTTGCTTAGAAATCAGAAGTCATATAGGACTGGGTCCTTCATGACTCTGCAGCAACAAACAATAATCAGAGCAATATGGGATCATAACCCAACTGAACCTTAGACTTCAAACATGGACCCTTTCTTTTACTTATGTTATACGATCAGAGCTGGTCAGTAAGGAGTACTCTCACACTTATGAGGCATATTTTACCAAAGCCAACACCATCCTGGTACATGCACAGGCCACGCAAGATGAACCTACAGCAGTGCTCAGCTGTAATAGCTTGTCTTGGCCTGCATACAGCAGTACTCTTTCTTCATGGACTCACAAGTAAAAGGCAAACCTATTAATGAATGCTCTGAAACAACCTTAACTCATACCTTTTCTATAGGACATGATCAATTCTTACAATGAATTTTAAGAACTAAAGTGTGAAAAAGCTATTATGAGGCACATGATATAAAAATATAATTCAACAGTTGCATAGCCAGACTAATTACATGTAACATAAGGGTTACTTTTTCATCTAAAAATAAACAGTATTGACTGTTTCACTGTAGGCCTAAGTCTATAGCTAAATGAAAGTGCTTAACAATATAAACTGACTCTGGAATCTCAGAGTAGCATATTTCCTGTGAGGAAAAGAAACATTAGGAAAAAAAATATTTCAAATTAACAAACGAAAAGGTTCTTGAGACATGCATTAAGTTATGCCATTAATATTATCATGTTAGTATAGATGTGGTCAAGAAACATAGACAATGCAGCCATGTAGCACTAGCAAAGAGATCAAAGGTCATGGACCACAAAACTAGTATGGTTAAGTACATATAACTAAAGACAGTTCCACTCATAAAATACTGGACAGTACTAGCAAGGTAGACATCTCCCTGCCCCAACAAGATCATCAAACACTGAAGCTTAATCGGTAATTACTAACTAAAAGAAAAATCAGCTCCTCATATGTACAACATTTTGTCATTTGGTCATCAATGAAACAAATAATGCATTCAACAAATCTTGACAGTCAGAAACCCAAAACAATCTCTTCACAATGCCCCCAAAGGTCAAATCTGCCAAAGTACGAGGACATTGTTCTAGGCGTGTGGGAATAGTTAACAATAAGGTAATCTAAATGACTGATTAAAAAATAATAAAAACATTACAGATAATAAAGCTGAAATTGACATACAGTGCGAGCTTAACCTTACAGAAAAAAACTGAAGCTTATCTGAACCTTATGTTTTATGGTAACTTCTTCAGAACAAATAACCTACCAGCATAATAACTATAAAGAAGACGGCTGGCATCATCATCACTTTCACTGACAATATCAATGTCCACCATGTTCAAATTTACCTCCTCACCCTTCTCAAATTACAATGTTCCACCATTGCAGAGGTGCAAACTGTTGCAGCAGTTCTAAATGGATATGAAGTACAGATATCTGGGATACACAATGACAACCTCTGTTTAGTTGTTTTTTTCAGTGGCCTAAACTTCTTTTAGGCACAAAACATGGCAAGAGAAATCATGGCCAAACTGAACTGCAATCTACCCAACATAAACTACATTTTCCTCGGTATGTCTAACATTTTAAACAACATAACATAATAAAATAAGTTTTTTTTATAGGTGGTCAAGGATCTAGCGATTTTATTCAGAAAATTATATGGCCAAAGGCAGTTTTTGTTAATTACGTAAAGAAGTACAACGTAATTTAAGCAGTTCAATTTAGTGTTTCTTCTCATGTACCAAAAATTCTGATGCTTATTCTGTGGTGATGATTCTCCACTTCAGACAACTTATAATTGACATTTTGTCAGTCGGGTAGCAGTAAAACTAAAATGGCATCTCTTGTTAATCATTTCTCCTATTTGCAACTGCTGATTATAAATCTGAATATTGCCTTGTTTTTTTTCCCCCCAGCATAGATTTTACACTCCCTTGATCTTCTCTATAATCCTGTCTAAAATTATAAGTTTTGCAAAAAAAAGTGACTGCATACTTCAGATTTAGGGACTGCAAATACCAAATTTCACTCTCTACCATAGTAAAGTGGTGTTCTAGCCTTTTTTGTGTTTTAAAATGTACACATTCCACCTCCACATGATTCTGCAGCATATTTAGTCTTGTTTTATTTATTTATAGTTTGTTTGCCAGGATAGTCCATTGGGCCACGAGGAGCCCATTTTCAATGGAGTCCTGGGGAGAAAAGCTCCAGAAAATTACAAATTACAGATTTAACATAAGTTATTACAGAAATGTAATGTGCACAAATGAAGCAAAATTAAACAAATAGAAAAACACATATTAGTAGAGTGCACATATTAGTACAATCCAATAAGAGTAATATTTCCAAGCAGTCAAAGCTTTTAACAGTTTAACATATTAGCACAATGCAATAACAGAAACAGTCTAAATTTTTTAACAGTTATGCTAATTCATGCAGTTAATTACTAGGCTACTGAATTGTACCATTCAAGGAGTTATGCTAATTCCTAGAGTTGATTAGGGGAACAAAACAATTGGTGGCTATTGTGAATTATAGCTTATAGAGAGTTGCTATAGTGTAGGGAGATTTTGTGGGGTGGGAGCAAGAGCATTCCCATAGTGAAGTTAGGTGTGTGTGAAGTAAGGTTTTGAATGAAGAGAGGGTGCTGGTGGTGCAGATGAGAGGTGGGAGGAAATTCCAATGGCATGCTAGAGAGAAGGACATCAGATGTTTGCCTGGTGGACAGGCAGGTTTATGAAGTTCAATTAGATTTTGGGAATTAGATCTGAAAACTGACATGCCTGACATACAAGGCCATGTCTAACCCAGAATTGATGGACATGCTCCACCTAAAAAAAAAACAACTCCCCGAGAGCCACACACTCTAGGGATCTAAACCTCACCACAGCAAAAAATAGAACTTGCTGGAGGGATAGATTCCTGTCCCAGAGACTCCGCATGCTTTATAACAGGATTCCAGTCTACATTAGGTAAAGCCCCTCACAAACACTCTTCAAGAGAAACCTTGACAAGTGGATGGGAAACAGAAAATTTACCCTGTGGATCACTGCAGTGGCTCTGCTGGACAGAGGCACAGGGAACTAGTGGCACTGCTGGACAGAGGCACAGGGAACTAATCTAAGGGGGCGGCGAAAGCCAACACATTCTGGCTAGGCTTACAGATGCCCTTGAGCAGATAGCCTAGTACTTAGCTATAAACCTATGAACCTAAATGTCTATTTGGTTGGTGCATTTTAAAGGTGGTGGCAAGAGAGGGACAGAGAGAGGGGGTGAAAATAAGTTTGTGTGCGTGGACAAGTTGGATACAGATGAGGTAATTGGACAGCTCAAGCCAATTCAGTTGGTGTAGAGCAGTGCAGTGATGGGAAGTGGATGCCAGTTGCAAATTTTGTTATTTTATTATAGCAAGAGGAGAGTTTAGTTGTGAGGGAGGATTGCAGGTTAGTAAGGATAGAGTAATCGTATAGGAGGGATGAGATAAGGTAAGTGTTGGCGAGGGTGAGCCTAGTGGAAGGAGAGATGTAACGGTTATGGCGGCAAAGCATGCCTTTTTGTGTGTGTGTTTTTTATATTTACTTGTAGATGATTATCAAACTTTAGCTGGTCATCGATCAGGACTCCTAGTAGTTTAGCGTTAGAAACTATTTTGAGAGAAGTATTATTTTGACTAGTGACTGAGAATGAGGTTTTATCTAGGGTGGTGGTTTTGGAAGCAGTAAATAGGTGGTTATGCAAATGTTTGAGTGAAACAATTACTAGATGGCTCCCATACACATGCTAGGGATGAATTTGCTTGAGTGTCAGTAGTAAGATGAAAAAAAAGATGAACAGCATAACACCAAAATGCTGTTCCCATAAGAAGGCATTGCCGGTGCAGTTTCTAAGTGCTCTCTCTGGCAATGATTCACTTGTTTTGGAAGATTTTTCTCTTCCTAAAGTTGGCAGGACCATGAAGTTAATATATATAAATTTGTGGTGCACAGGGCTAGACCCCCGGCAAAAAAACAGCTAAAATTTATTTTTTTCCCTTTTGAATTTCAGGCATTTTTTTCATCCTTTTGGCATCTCTACTTTCAGGAAGTCTGCATTTCATAGTATAACTAAACTAGATAAATTCTGCATCCATCTATGAACTGAAGGGGTGGAGCTAGGAACTAAACCTTTTTATTTAAGGGGAAAAATAAAGCATTTCAGAGCTTTACTAGAAAGGCTCACCCAGACTCTGCTACACTTTGCTGTGAGGGAAAGGTTAGTTTGTTTTTTATTTGTTGCATTTTGTATTACATTATTGCTTTTTTCTATTTTAAATACTGTGATTTGTTTTCTTTACCTTGTGTTTTACTTTTAACTGCATACTAAAACTTGAAAAGAGACCACAGTTCTGTCTCTTGTGAGTCAGGCAGAATTTTTTTTCCCTACCCTCCCACCAGGTTATGGTTGTGTTCTTAAACACCACTGTCTTTCCAGTTGCCTGCCCCTTATGTTAATTTGACCATATATCTCATTTCCTCTCTACTTTTACTGGCTTGTGCAAGTAAGTGCAAAACTATCATTTTGTGAAATCAGTCCCCTTCAACTATTTAAATTTATTGGCCATCCTACTATATTACATAGTACCAGAATACAAAAGTGACCACCCCCTTCAATCTATCTTGCTGTTTTAAAAATAGTGACTCTCCACTAAAACATTTTAGACAGGTAAAACTTAAGTTACCTAGTTTCACATCTAACTCCTCTAGTGCACACTGCAATATTTAGGATAAACCATTTTTTTTTCATCTTACCTTTAAGCATCCCAGTGACTAGCACTTGCTCTAAAACCTGCTGTAAAGCACTAGGAAACCTTAAACTGATACAAGCACTCAACTCTCCTTGTTAATAAGGAGAAATTAATTGTAGGCACTAAACAGCCTGTGATGCCTGTGCCCTGGCCCAGCAATCAAGTAGCCTCAATCCTCACCACTAACACCAGAGAGGGTGTCTCATATAGGAGAAAGGATAACAAATACACACAGTAAAGTGCAATCTCCCTTAAGCGCACACAGAGATCACAGTCAGTCTGGGGCTGGTTGCGCCCTTGCTCTCCATGTCTCCAATAAGACTCCCCACTGGCACAGCTATAGAGTCTGGATCTCAGCCTAGCTGGCAAGCTAACCTCCAGTTCTGTCTCTGTCCAAACAGTGTTTCATGCCCCTGCCCAAGTAGCTGACACTCACACACTTTGAGATAAGTATTTATACAATTTCACAGACACTCCTGGAAAATGCTGACACAGATTCTCCAGCTGTGCCGCTTTACCCAGACTATATGATAGTAATTACTGCCACCACCAGCTAATAATTGTCAGCTACCCAACGGTCTTTAAAAGGGTGTCCAATGATTTTTGTGCAATATTATTATCCAATAGTAAGTGTGACTAAACAGTCTTAAGGCTTATTAGAGTGGCTTTGTACAATAAACTCTATAAATATGCAATGCATTCTAGAGCTTAACTTATCTCTACATAAACCAGCCACAGTTGAAAAGGGTTTAAAAATATTTAATAACAAATACTAAAAACACAAGACAATACTATTATGCTACAATGCTATTCAAGAGTTCAGAGATGACACAGAAACTTAAAATAATTCAGTAGTATTTATTTATTTATTTATTTATTTATTTATTCCAGTTTGGTTACCGGGGAAGTCCACTGGGTCAACATGGCCCATATTCAGTGGAGGCCTGGGGAGAAAAGCTCTGAGAATGCATTAAAACATATTACATATATGATTTCAACACAATCAAGATTATTTAGAAAGCATTAAACAGTTTACAGAATACAATTACAACGAATACAAGACAGGATGAGAGTACAATTCCTATAGAAATGATTAAAATGTTGCTTTTTACATTAAAGTTATGCTTTTTACATTAGCATAGGTAAGCAGTAATTCTTTGAGATTCTTAAACTGAGTGATTAAGGTTGTATAGCTTTTACCTGTAGTAAGAAGTTACAGGGATTGAGAAATAGCAAAGGTGCTTTGAGTGCATGTAATAGAGAAGAAAGTAGTACTCGATATTTACAATATTTACATGTTTTGTTGAGCAAGTATAGTGCTAGGAGTTGAAGGATTTTCTAGAATTTACAAGTTTTGTTGAGCAAGTATAGCTCTAGGAGTAGAAGTATTAGGTAATACTTACCAGTTTTGTTGAGAAAAACTAGCTCTAGGGGTAGAAGTAATTAAGTAGAGGGATAGAGCTGCAGGAGATTGCAAATAGAGTTGAATATAGTTGTAGGAATATGTCTATAGGAGGAAGATAGGGCAAACGTGTCAGTATGAGGATACTGTTATACTTGAAGTGATCCAAGGTTAGGTAGGGAGGAGGCAGGGGCATTTCCATTTAGTAGATAGGTGTTTGAAAAGTAGGGCCTTGAAATTTTTGGGGTTTGGGGTGGTTCTTAGTGGGGGAGGAAGGGAATTCCATTTTTTGCCCAGGACATAGGAGAGGAGCAGCTGGCCAGCAGGATGTTTAGGTTTGTGGATAGAAATTAAGTTCTGATGCTCAGATCTAAGGGCTCTGTTGGGAATATAAGGAGGAAGGATATTGGTTAGAGCAGGGCATTTTGTAGGATAAAATACGAGTGAGTGTGCTATGGAGAGTTGTAGGTAATCTAAGTAGTTTGGTAGTTCTAGCCAGTTCAGGGATTGTAGGGTGAGGCAGTGATGAGTGCAGTTTTTGGATATGGAGGCAAATTTAGAAATTTTATTGTAGCAGCTTTCTAGTTTAGAGGTGGCAGAAGAAGACAGATTGGTTAGGAGAGGTGCACCATATAGTAAGGAAGGAAGGAGAAAAGTAGAGGCCAGAGTGTGCCTAGTTGTGTTTGAGAGAAAGTGGTTGTTCCTATACAACATACCTAGCATTTGGTATTTTTTTATGTTTTTGTTGTATGTGTATATCAAACTTTAGGTGTTCATCAATAATTATGCTGAGAAGTTTAGCAGAAGGGATGACTTCTATAGGTGTTTTTGTTTGGCTAAGGATTTTTAAGTCACTTTTATTGAAGGAGTAGTTCTTAGAGGGTGGGAATAGAATACTTTTGGATTTGCTGGCATTAAGAGAGAGGTGGTTTTGGTGCATCTGATTTTCAGTTTTTGAGAAGACAGTTTGGGTTTTTGACAGCAATTTAGGGAGGTTTGAGGCAGACCAGACTAGAATTGAATCATCTGTGTAATGAATGATTTTGGTATCAGGAATAGCAGTGTGAAAGTTATTGATGAAGATGTTAAATAGCATAGGTCCAAGGATGGATCCCTCTGGGACACCAGTGGGGGTGGCTAAGAAGGAAGAGATGGTAGTTTTCCATTTGACAGCCTGTGATCTGTTTGATAGGTAGCTGGAGAACCAGGAAAGAGTTTTAGGTGAAATGTGAATGTTAGAGCGATGGTAAAGAAGATGGTTGTGGGAGATAGTGTCAAAAGCCTTGGACAGGACAAGTAGAACAGTAGAAACTAGCTGCCCTGAGTGCCGGGCTTTATTAACAGTATCTAAGAAAGAGATTAGGGCAGTATTGGTGCTGTGGCCAGGGCAGATGCCATGCTGAGTGGGTGTGTGGAGGTTATTTTGGATCAGGAATGGCATACGTTGGAGGTGGATGCACTTTTCAAGGATTTTAGAGATATGGGAGAGTAAGGCAATAGGGTGGAAGTTTGAGATGCCAGTGTTTTTTCCTCCATTGTGGAGAGAGAGAATGAAGGCAGAGCACCAGAGTTTGGGGACATAGGATTCTTTTATTGATCTGTTTATAATTATACTGATTGGGAGGGCAATACCATCTGTGGCATGTTTAGGATAGAATGAGGGGATGTTGTCGGGTGCATTAGAGCAGGGCTTGAGTTTGGATAGGAGTTTTTTATGAGAGTTGTAGCAACAGGTTTGAGCTTGAATAGAGGAGGATGGTTGTTTGGTGGGATTGGTGGGGGAGGGTGAGGCTTAGCTGGGTTATTGTTAGGAAAGGATTTAGTGAGGGTGGAAATAGTTTTGATGAAGAAAGAATTAAATTCAGAGTGTAGTTCAAGGTCAGTTTTGCTTGGGTTGGGACAGGGATTTGTTTTTGAGCCTGAATGGAGAAGTGAGTTTATTGACTTCCAGAATTGTTTAGGATTATTATAGTTGTTTGACTGGAGCTTAGTATAGTGGATTTTTTTGTCTTTGTTGATTAGCTGTTTAGCAAGGTTACAGAGCTGTTTGTATTGAAGTAATGTGTTAGGCAGGTTGTTTTTTTTGGTGAATTTTCCATAGTTTGTCCCTTTGGTGCATAATTTGTTTGGTCCCTTTGGTAAGCCATGGAGCTGTGTTACTTTTGATCCTTTTATTTCTTAAGGGAGCTAAGGAGTTTAAAGTATCAAGGAAGACAGTGTTGAAATGGTGTATAGCTTTATCAAGGGGTAGGGTGTTCAGAATATGCCAGTTCATTTGTTTGAATAAATTAGAGAACGTAGTGGGGTTGAAGTTGCTAAGGTTGCGAGTTTGGATAAATTGATGCTGGTATGGGGAAGAGCTAGCAGAATGATGAATAAAGGTTGGGAGATGGTCACTAATGGTATCAGAAATTGTGTCAGAGTTGGTTATTTTGTTAGGGTTAGAGACTAGGATCCAGTCTAAGATGGATCCAGGGGGATTAGTTTTGTTAGGTCGGGTGATAGTGAGGATTGTGTGAGTGAAATTGTAGAGGTTGATGGATAGGGAGGGAGAGGGGCAGTTGAGTTTATTCCAATAAATATTTAGTAGTAGAGTTCTGACATAATAGAAAAACACTTAGTCTAAATGTTTCTAATTCATAGCTATTACTACAAGAAAATATACTTCTAAAGTAACTTAAATACAGCAAGGCAGTGCTGTGTTGAATAGTCAGACAAAAATTCTTGACTTTTTTTCCATACAGCAGATGGCAATGTTGCTGCAATCCTGAGAGTCAACATTTTCATATTTTCTTTCATTTAAGGAAGAAAGCCTGCATTTTACATTCATGTATACAACTGACAGAATTATGTATCAAATTCTATCTGGCTAGGCTGGCAGCCTTCACCCATCTCTACCTAATCTTCACATCTCTCCACCCCTGGAGAACTCAAGCTAGTTTTACAAGTGACCCTTGAGAAATGCCACTTGAAAGGGTTAGGTCTATCTGAGTATACCTCACCCCATTCCCTGTCTTGAGAGCCCATCTGCATCGGCATTGCTACTTCCACTGCATTGCTGCACTGACATATCATACACTTGCAACCCTAGCCTCCATCTTAGCAACCAGGAATTTTGCTGGCTGGCTCTGTTTAACCATATTAAGAGGTTGTGATCTGTCATTACACTGAGTTTTCTTCCATACAGATAAGGCTGACGTTTCTGCAGTGCCCACACTATGGCTAGACATTCCTTTTATACAGCTGCATAGCATTCCTCCCTGGGTTGAAGCCTATGACTGAGATAAACCACTGGGTGCTCTTCTCCCTCTGAAGAAATCGGGCTAAGTACAGCCCCCACCCCATGGTTTGAAGCATCCACCTGCACAACAGGTTATTTGCTGTAATCTGGTCTGGCTAACACAGGGGGGTCCTCCTAAAGCTTCTTTAAGCTTCTGGAATGCATGCTCACATGCTGGAGTCCACACTACCTTATCTGGCCTGTTCTTCCTTGTCAGGTCTGTGAGGGGAGCAGCTATGGTACTATAACTGGGGGCAAACTTTTTGCAGTACTCTGCTGTCCCAAAACATGCCCTCACCTGCTTTTTAGTAACAGGTGCAGGCCATGCCTGAATGGCTTCCACTTTGGCAACTTCTGGCCTTAACATACCCCTCCCCACTCTATGTCCTAGGTAGGAGACCTCTGCCATACCCACCTGAAATTTGCTTGGCTTAATTGTCAACCCTGCCCTCTGTAGTCTGCCCAGCACCTCCCTGACATGCTGAAGGTCCTCTGGCCAGGAATGGCTGTAGACGGCAATATCATCCTGGTAAGCAAGGGCAAACCCTCCTGTTCCTGCTAGGATATGATCTACCAGCCTCTGGAAAGTCTCTGGGGCATTCTTCATCCCAAAGGGCATCTTTGTGAACTCATGCAAGCCAAAAGAGTCACAAAAGCTGACTTCTCTCTAGCACTGAGAGTCAAGGGCTCCCCTTGGTAAGATCAATGGTTGTAAGATACTTAGCCCCACCCAGCTGCTCTAGGGCTTCATCTGTTCTTAGCATGGGGTAAGCATCTGACTCTGTGTGACTAATTTCCTGTAATCCACACAGAACCTGGTGCTGCCATCATTTTTTGGCACCAGCACCACTGGGGAGACGCAGGGACTGTTGGACTCTTGAATCACCCCTAGTTCCAACATCTCCTGTACCTCTTACCTCAGAGTCTGTCTGACTCTCTCAGGCACCATACAAGGGGCCTGCCTAATAGGCCTTTGGATTCCTGTATCCACCTGGTGCTGCACCAGGTGGGTCCATCCTGGTTTCCCAGTGAACATGTTCCCAAATTCCTGCAACACTGTTTGGATTTCTCAAACCTGGGTAGGAGATAGCTGCTGGGATATTGCTACCCCTTCCACTGAGGTGTCAGCCCGAGCCTCACTGAGGAGATCAGTCACCAGATCTCACTCAGACTCCTCCTGCAATCCACTGCAAATGCTCTGCACAAGGGCCTCTGTTTCATGGTAAGGTTTCATCATGTTAACATGGTACAATTTGTGCCCCTGACTTCTGCCCAGCAGTTCCACCATGTAGTTAACATCACTTACCTTTCTTACCAACTTGTAGGGACCCTCCCAAGCTTCTTTCAGCTTGTTGTGTCTGACAGGAATTAGAACCATTACCTGCTGTGCCACAGCATACTATCTAGCTTGAGCATTCCTGTCATACCACACCTTTTTCTGTTGCTGAGCTTCTGCCAGGTTCTCCTGGGCCACGCCCTTGAGTTCTCTGAGCCTTGTCCTGAGGTTTAGGACATATGCCACAACAGACTCCTTGTGAGACTCACTCACCTTCCCACTTGAATTAAATCTAGAGGTCCCCTCACCCTATACCCATACAGCAATTCAAAGGGTGAAAAACCTGTGGATTCCTGGGGAACCTCTCTGTAAGCAAACAACAGATGGGGCAAATATTTGTCCCACTCCCTCTTAAAATGATCTGCAAATGCCCGTAGCATGGACTTGATTGTAGAGTCTAACCTCTCAACAAGACCATTAGTCTGGAGATGGTAGGGGTGATCTTCATGTGCTTCACCCCACAGGACTTCCACAGACAAGCCAGCAGGTCTGACATGAAACTGACACCTCTGTCAGACAGTATTTCTTTTGGGAAACCCACCCTGCTGAAAATCTCTAACAACGTATTTGTCACCTTCTCTGCCTCAATGGAGGACAAATCCACTGCCTCAGGGTATTGTGTAGCTTAATCCACTACCCCTAGGATACACTTTTTCCCTGTGTAACTTGGGGTACTCAGAGGGCCCACAATATCCATAGCTACCCTCTGAAATGGCACCTCAATCACAGGCAAAGGCATCAAAGGAGCTCTCACCTTGTCTCCTGCCTTGCCTATGTTTTAGCACTGCTCTCAGGTCCTGCAGTATCCTGTTACATCTCTGGAAATTCCAGGCCACTAGAAGCTCTGCATAATATGCTTCTTTGTATGTTTTATGCTCATATGACCTGCAAAGGGAATATCATGGGCTATGGCTAGAAGCACCAGATGGTAGGTTCTAGGCACTACCAACTTCTGCACTCTCTCACCTTCTAGCCCTCCCTTAGGGGTCCACACTCTGTATAATAACCCTTTGTCCCAGTATACAGAGTCCCCCTTTCCTTGAGAATCAGATGCCTCCCTAGCTACCTGCCTCAGGCCTTGCAATGTAGGGTCTGAGAGCTGAGCCTGTCTCAACTCTCTCCTTGTAACCCTTCCCAGCTCCCCTTACACAGGAAGTGTGGCATCCTCTGACAGTGGTGCCTCACAGTCAGCTTGGGTACTACTACCCACCTCTACCTTTGCAGTTACCCTGTGCAAGGAAACATCAGTACTCACAAGCAGCTGTGGCTCATCTTCAGTCTCACTGCTACAGTGTAGCTCACTCCCTGAAGTAATCACCTCACCAGGCCTGGCTGCAAGTATGCAGTATGTCTGGGTCTCCCCCAGGTTACCAGACCCACATTCTTGTCTCCTAGCCTCACTGCATGTAACTGCATATCTACATGATACTGCCTCATCCAAATCCTTCACTCCCAGGACATCTGCAGGATGATAGTTTAGTATCCCTGTTGTCTCAAGACAACCTACTATTGGCATTTTGTCTTTCCCCCTTACTGGCTCCCTCACCTTTGGTTCCCCACTTTGTCTCCATGGACACCTGTATGTCACATGGCTCCACTGGTTGCATTCAAAAAATGTAACCTTACCTCTTGGATGTGTACCTGGACTAGTGGCTTCCCCTGCTACTAGCAGATTCTGTTGGGGCAGTCTGTGCTGCTCACCATGGGTTCCTTTAGACCCATGAGCAGTATTGGGGATCCCCTTCCTGTGCAGGTGTGCCCTGCTTGTTAGGTATAGGTGTCCCTTCTTCCACAACTCATCTGAAGTAGCACATTGTCTGTCAGCTTACCAGAACCTCATGTTCTCAGGCAAAGTGCTAATGGCTTGTTCCCTCACCAAAAGGTCTGCCAGCCCTTCAAAAGTGGTGACCTGACATCCACTTAGCCAGCTATGAAAATAAGTGCTCAGTTCAGCAACATATTCACACACACTTTCATCTGCCTTGCATCTATGCTCACAAAACTTTTTCCTATACATTTCAAGTGTTATCTTAAAACATTCTAAAAGACATTTTTTAACAGCAGTATAATCAAAACAGACAGTGTCAGGCATTTTTTGACAAAAAAGTTACAGCTTTCCCATGGAGTAAGGGGGTCAGGAACCATACCCAGAGCCTTTGGTCAACACTATACTGTTTGCATACCCTCTCAAACATATGAATGAAACTATCAAAATTATCCCCCGCTTTAAATTGCAGAAAAAATTTACTGACCTGTTGTGCTTCTGGGGTCCAGTTACTCCCTTCCTCATTACCTACATGACTCTGGTGAAAAGTCAGCATTTGCCTCTCCTGCCTCCTCTGATGGTACTTTTCTTCAACTTCTCCCTCCAAATGCCTGGTCTCCAACTCAAGTCTCTTTAGCTCCAGCTGGATTTTTAAGTCCACTGCAGAAAGGCTGAGCTGTCCATTCTCATGAGGAGATTGTATCTCCAGTGCCAGTCTGATTGTCCTTCCCAGAAAAGTTGAGCTGTCCATTCTCCAAGGATATTGTATCTCCACTGCCAGTCTGATTGTCCTCCTGGATGTTGTTTTCTGATGCAGCTGTAACCAAGGCTGCAATCAGGTCTGCCTTAGTCAGGTTTCCATGCACCAGTCCCCTAGCCTGGCACATCTCCACCAGCTGGCTCCTTGTCAGCTTTCCATACTCCTCTGCTGACATGCTGCCTGTTCACCCTGACTAACTAAGCTAACAAAAGAAATAAAACAATTGGGATCTGAACTTTGAGTATTCACTGCATGGTTGTTTTAGAGTACAAAACACCTACAGAGATCACTGTACATAAGCTGCAGGATTCACTCTACCCACAACACTATAAGGCAGTTAGTATTTGCCAACTAAAAGGTTCATAGGTTCATAGGTTCATACTAGGCTATCTGCCCGAGGGCATTTATAAGCCTAGCCCATTGTTTTGTGGCTTACGCCACCCCTTTAGTATGGGGAACTATACCCATTATTTTGCTGTGCCTCTGTCGAGCAGTGACACTGAGGTAATTCCTGGGGTATATCTGCGATCTCCCATCCATTGGTCAAGATTTCTCTTGAACAAGGCCAGCGAGGTGCTCTGCCTCACATGTACCGGGATTTTGTTCCACAGCATAGGGAGTCTTTGGGTGATGAATCTATCTCTCCAGCACGTCCTATTAATAGCCGTGTCGAGGTTTAAGTCTCCCGCCCTTGTGGCTCTGATGGATCTAGATTTTTTGAGGTGAAGCATATTCATCAAATCTGGGTTTGACATGGCCTTGTATGTTAGGCAAAGGTCACCTCTGAGCAAGCGGTAAGTGACTGAATAGAGCTGGAGTTCTTTCAGTCGGGCAGCATAGGACAGATTTTTGAGACCCTTTATCCTTTTGGTGAGGAACTTTTGTGGCCTCTCCAGCTGCTGCAAGTGTCGGGTCAGATACATTCCGAATGGGGCATTGTACTCAATCATTGGTCTGATGAGTGATGAGTAAAGGGAGACTATGACCTCCCTTGATCTAGATGAGAATCCCTTCATGATAAGGTGGGCAATGTAGAAGGACTTCCTAACTACTTTAGCTACATGGGTGTCGAATGACAGACTACTATCAACCTGGGTCCCCAGGTCCCTGATAACTTCTTCTGTGCTCAGTGGATTGCCACCTATTTGGTAGCTAGGGGTAACCTTGTTTTTCCTGAAGGGTATGACTATGCATTTTTGGCATTTAACTTTAGGCCGTGGCTCTGGCACCAGTTATCCGTTTCTGTGAGACCCTTCTGAAGGATATCTGTGTCAGATGTGTTTTCTACTATGGCGCCCAGTTTGCAGTCATCTGCAAACTTTGTCAGCCATAACCCTCCTGTGTTTGCTTGTACTTGGAAAAGTAGATGCCAAACAAGAGTGGGCCCAGGACTGAGCCCTGTGGGACACCACTTGTGACAGGCTTTGAGTCTGACATGGCGCCAGCAACTCTGACCCTGTGGGTTCTGTCACTCAGCCAGTTTGCAACCCATCTTGTGATGTATGGGTTAACATTTAAGCTGATGAGTTTTTCAATGATACCCGAGTGGGGTATTGTATCAAGGCCTTAGCCAGATCGAGGTAGGCTGTATGGACTGCCTTTCCTCATCAATGGCTTTGGTGACTGTTTCAAAAAGTCAACCAAGTTTAAAAGGCATGATCTGCCTTTGACAAAGCCAAACTGGGTTGGATCCAAAGTCTGCAAATTCCCTATGTCTTTATTTATGAGGTCCATTATGATCCTCTCCATGGCTTTGCAGATAAGGCTTGTCAAGCTAATGGGCCGGTAATTTCCAGGGTCTGTGGAGGCACCGCCTTTGTGAAGTGGGACCACAGTTGCAGTGCGCCACTCCTGGGTGCGTATCCAGAGGTAAGACTTTGATTAAACAGCTGTCCTAGCTGTGGGTTTAATTCCTCATTGAGTTCGTGGAGCACACAGCCGGGGACACCATCGGGTCCCATGGATGCTGTGTTTTTGCTTTGGAGAGAGCAGTTCTCACTTGGGCGCTGGAGATGTTTGGGGGCTGCACTCATTTGGTATAGATATCTCTCCTTTTGGGGAGGGGAGAAGTTTGCACTGAACCTGTCAGCCAGTATGTTGGCAATGTCTGTAGGATCAGTAATCTTCACATCATTTTGAACTAGTTCTGAGCATATCTGGGAGTTTCCTCCTAGGTTTCTAACATAGCTAAAGAAGGCCTTATGATTGTCTTTTGAGTCTTTAGCTATTTTTCTCTCGAAATTTGCTTTGGATGATTTTATGAGAGCTCTTAGTTTTTACTTATAGTGATCAAGGGTGTCTTACCTTTTAAGGATTTTGCTCTATCTTGTAGTAGCTTCCTCCTTTGTTGTAGAGTTTGTTTATGGCTGGGGTCCACCAGACTGGACGCTTGCCTTTGGTACAAAGAGTCTTTGTTTTGCTTGGGATTGCCTTATCCATGCAGTCCTGCAGGTGCTGGTAGAAGGCGTTTGTAAGTGATTCAGCGGCTTGAGTATTGTTTTCCGCCTCGGGGCCTGAAAGGAGACCACACTAGTCTTTAGAAGTGTGAAGTCGGCTTTTGAGAAGTTCTTTACTGTGGTCTTTTTATTTCAGGTGGGGTGGGATGAGGACCTCCAGCGAGATTAGTTTGTGATCTGATCTCACCAGTGAGGGGTATACTTCCGGTGTTGAACATTGTGCTCCCATGTTCGTGATGATGAGATCAAGTATGTTATCTCCTCTTGTGGGGATGGTGACTAGTTGTTCCATGGCATTTGAGTTTATGAATTCCAGGAACTTTTGGGCTAGGGTGTTTGGGCTTGAGTAGTGTTCCCAGTCTATATTAGGGTAATTGAAGTCACCTAGTATGATGGTGTTTGGTGATACATTTATCCCCTCTAGTGTTTTCAGGAAGGCCATGTGAGTTTCCTGAGTTTGTGAGGGTGGCCTGTAACATGCTACAATTTGCAGAGCAGTCTTGCCTATGGTTAATTGCACCTGGATGGTCTCCGATGCATCATGCGTTGCCACCAGTCTTGAGGTGTGGGTGTCCTTGATGAATATGGATACCCGCCCTCCGTTCTTGGTATTGTCCGGATTTTGGGGCCGGAACGCATGATATGAGGTAAAACCTGATAGCTGGGGTGCTCTCAGGAGCCTTGAACCAGGTTTCTGTCACAGCACAGACATCGATGTTCTTCATACTGAGAAGGGCCTCGAGTGCGTGCATTTTGAGATTTAGACTTCTGGCATTGAGCAGGTTTTCCCTTAGTTTTTTCCTTTTTGTGTTCTAGGGTGGTAGGTTTAGAATTTGAGCCTTGCCTAAAAAGGCACTATGGGGTGGCAAGAGCCTTTGCCAATATCCGAATCCCAGGGGTGACAGGTGCAAGCCGTCCCTTGAAGCAGCGTGGCTTGTCCAGCATGTCATCCCAGGCAGACAGATACTGGATCCCCTTTGAATGACACCAGTGTTTAAGCCAATTGTTAAAGCTGATCATCTTATCTCTGTATTGTGGCATCATTCTTGGTGAAGGTAGGATACTGCTCAAGGTCAGGGTCATACCTGCCTGGGCTACATAATCACAGAGCTCCTCAATGTCTCTTTTCATGTAGTCCAAGGAGGTACGTCTCAGGTCGTTTACACCAGCGTGGACAATGACTGAGTCATATTTGTACCTGCTGTTGAGAGACCTGAGTGCTTGCGTTATGTGGCGGATTCTAGCGCCCGACAGGCAGCTTACTGTGACCTTCTCCTTACTCAGTCTGGTGAGCAGGACATCAGTGTGTCTGACTATGGAGTCACCAATGACTAGTGTGTCTGGCATTGTGTTTGGCCTTAAGGGCTGTGACTGTTTGACACTCTGACTGTGAGGTCTAGGTGTTGGGTGTTGTGTTCTGAGGTGGTGGTTGTTTGGGTGTCTGCTTTGGTGGCCTCTGCTGTTTTGGTAGATTTTTGATCAGAGCCTCAGTATGTCTTTGTGTGTTTATGTGTATGATTTGAGGTTGTAATGGTACTATGTGAGACTGGGTCTATAGTGTGTGTGGTAACCTTCTCCTCCTGACTGGTCTTGCCAGTCCTATGTTGAGAGAGCTCAGCCTCCAGTTTGGCCGTATAGTTACATCTCTCGCATGTATTTGTGTTTTGTGGGAGGAGGAAAGGGTTGTCTGTGTACATGAGGCAATTGAAACATTGCCTCAATATTCCCAGGTTCACCAGCTGAGCAGGAGAGGACACTAGCAACTGATCCCTCGACATGCTAGAAGGGTAGACGAAAAACTTTAAAAAAGATTCTGGGGACGTGGGTGACCGAGAAATGGGGGTTGCCTTTTGGGGTACTATCTATGACAAGAGTGCCGTATCAAGGTAATAAGTACTGTAGGAGCAAGTGCTAGGTTTAATAGATAGAGAATAGTCTACTTGGAGTCAAGTAGAGTTGATCTTTTAGTTATAGGATACGCTGATTTGATCAGTAGTATAGTTCGAGGAAGGTAGTTTTAAGGGAAAATTTGAAGAGCGGACTTTAGGTAGCGAATAGTTTAAACCTGCTTAACCGCACTGCCCTAGTGTGCATAAATCGCGCTTAACGCGATTTAGCGCTTTATACCAGGGGCTGGAAAAGCTAGAAACTGGCCCAAAACGACCAATAAACTACTAGTTACTGGCTGAAACCTCACAAAACTGGACAAAGGCAGCTCAATGCTTCCCACTCCCACTGGTAAGCAAGGTAGCTTCCCTTCCCCAAATAAGGCAAGGAAACAGTACACAGGAACTACAACCAAAGCCCAGGTATCAGCAACTCTGAAACTGGACTAAACTAGTAAAGCAGGAAAGCAAGGTAGCTTCCTTCCCCAAATAAGGCAAGGAAACAGTACACAGGAACTACAACCAAAGCCCAGGAATCAGCAACTCTGAAACTGGACTAAACTAGTAAAGCAGGAAAAACAAGAGATATTTTTTCTTTTTTTTCTTTTTTTCACAAAACAGGCAGAAACAGGTACAGCAAACACTTATAAATGCTATGAATCAGCTACTACAGCTTACACAGAAGAATTTGCTACAAATACAGTCAAATAGTAACAAACAAGGATTCCAAGTGCAATATTAAGTTAAATGCAGTAAAACAGCTTCAATGTAACAGAAAGGCAGGCGAAATACAGTTGCTAGGTATTCAGATGTGGAAAGCAACAAAAATATACTTAGTATCAAGAAAAGTCACTTATTCAGCTCTCTGCAGCCTGGATTACTCTGCTGGCCCACGTGGAGTCTGTGCTGAGTAGGTACAAGCTGAAAGTTTTATACCAGGGGCTGGAAAAAGCTAGAAACTGGCCCAAAATGACCAATAAACTACTAGTTACTGGCTGAAACCTCACAAAACTGGACAAAGGCAGCTCAATGCTTCCCACTCCCACTGGTAAGCAAGGTAGCTTCCCTTCCCCCAAATAAGGCAAGGAAACAGTACACAGGAACTACAACCAAAGCCCAGGAATCAGCAACTCTGAAACTGGACTAAACTAGTAAAGCAGGAAAGTAAGGTAGCTTCCCTTCCCCCAAATAAGGCAAGGAAACAGTACACAGGAACTACAACCAAAGCCCAGGAATCAGCAACTCTGAAACTGGACTAAACTAGTAAAGCAGGAAAAACAAGAGATATATGATGTGGATATCCCACTGCTGCCAAACACAAATATGAGGATATCCCAACCACTGCCACCACAAACGTGAGGTGGATATCCCAACCACTGCCACCAATTAATATGTGACATCCATGCTCTGGCCCAGCAATACAGTAGCCTCAATCCTCACCACTAACACCAGAGAGGGTGTCTCATATAGGAGAAAGAATAACAAATACACACAGTAAAGTGCAATTTCACTTAAGAGCACACAGAGCAATCAGTCTGAGGCTGGTTGCTCCCTTGCTCTCCAGGTCTCCTATAAGACTCCCCACTGGCACAGCTATAGGGTCCAGATCTCAGCCTAGCTGGCAAGCTAACCTCCAGTACCCTCTCTGTCCAACCAGTGCTTCGTGTCCCTGCCCAGGTAGCTGACACACGCACACACTGTGAGATAAGTATTTATACAACTTCACAGACACTCCTGGGAAAGGCTGACACAGATTCTCCAGCTGTGCCCCTTTAAAAAGACCATACGGTAGTATTTACTGCCACCACTAGCTAATAATTATCAGCTACCCAAAGGCCCTTAAAAGGGTGCCCAGTTATTACTGTGCAATATTATTATCCAATAGTAAATGTGACTAAACAGTCTTAAGGCTTATTAAAGTGGCTTTGTACAATAAACTTTATAAATATGCAATATACTCTAGAGCTTTTACTTATCTCTACGTAAACCAGCTACAGTTGAAAAGGGTGTAAAAATATTTAATAATAAATACAAAAACACAAGACAATACTATTACACTACAGTGCTATTCGAGAGTTCGGAGATCATGCAGAAACTTACTTCAGTAGTACAGTTCTGACATAACAGAAAAACAGTTAGTCTAAACTTTTCTAATTCCTAGCTATTGCTACAAAAATACTTTAACTTACTTACATAGATCAAGGCAGTGATGAGTTGTATAGTCAGACAGAAAACAGGAGCCATAATTGAAACTCTTAAAGATGCGGACATACTACAAAAGGGCCTCACTGAGGAAAGATGCCTGGTGTCAAAGCCATGGCTGGAAACTCAATGCCAAAAAGTGTATTGTCATCCCCTTTGGTAAAAACTCTGTACCCATGAACTACCACATAGCTGGTAGTCTACTTAACACTAAAAATGTGATAAGAGACCTTGGGACACAGGTGGACAGTAGTCTCTCCATTGATAGTCACATCACCACAGTGGTCAGGAAATCCTTCTACATGGCTCACCTCATCAAAAAAGGTTTCTCCTCCAGAAAAAAAGAGGTCATTGTTCCCCTCTACTCATCACTCATTAGACCCATTATAGAGTACAATGCCCCTTTTGGTATGTACCTCACAAGACATCTACAACAACTGGAAAGGCCACAGAAATACCTCACAAAGAGGATTACTGGACTCAAACAGATGCCCTATGCAGACCGTCTCAAAAAACTCCAGCTTTACTCCGTCGGATTTCGCCTACTCAGAGGTGATCTCTGCCTAACATACAAAGCTATGTCAAACCCAGAGCTGTTGGACATGCTCCACTTAAAGAAATCCCAATCCCTCCGAGCTACACACTCTAGGGACCTAAACCTTGTCACCATAATAAACAGAACATGCTGGAGGGATAGATTCCTGTCCCAGAGACTTCCCATACTCATGAACAGACTACCTATCTATGTTAAACAGAGCTTCTCATTAGCACTCTTCAAGAAAAATCTTGATGATTGGATGGGAAATAGGAAATTCACCCCAGGGATCACTTCTGTGGCTCTGCTCGACAGGGGCACAGGAAAATAATTTTCTTGGGTGGCGAAAGGCAGGGTATATTTTTGGCTAGGCTTATATAGGCCCTATGGCCAATAGCTTAGTACCTACCTATGAATATATGAACCTACAAAAATTCTTGACTTAGTTTTCTTTACAGCAGATGGCAATGTTGTAACAATCTTGAAGTTCAACATTTTAGTATTTTCTTTCATTTAAGGAGTAAAGCTTGTATTTTACATTCATGCAGACAATTGACAGAATTATGTATCAAATTCTATTTGGTTAGGCTGGCAGCCTTCACTCATCTCTACCCAATCTTCACATAGCCTATAATTGCAAAGTAACTTGGTAAGGTAAGGGAAAACAGCTCTCGTACTTCACAAAAAAAAAGCACCAAACCAGGCATGTCCAAGGGTCAGCTTCTGGTGATTTCTCCTGTCCACCTGGTGAATCTGGGCATACTGGGGCAATGCAGCAATTGCCTCATGTATACAAACAGCCATCTCCTCCTACCACCCAGCACTACAACCTGCGAGAGATGCAATTAAATAGCCAAACTGGAAGCAAATCTCTCTCCACCCAAGATTGCGCTAGACAGTAAAGAGGAAAAGGTTAACACCTATCCTACACCTCAAGCAACACATAGCCCTTCTAAACCCATACCACCAACATGGTCACATAGCAACACTAAACCCTCATATGTGGAGGCCCTTAACAGTAACCTGCCCAAGCAACAAGGACCTCCAAAGCTGAAATAAAAAGACCAATCACAACCAAAGTGTCACATTGCTCACAACACCAGAGTGCCACCCAACAATAGCCCCTAAGGCAAGACAATGTACACAACACTTTAGTCATAGATAACTCTATAGTCAGGCACACTGATTCCCACTCACCAGGCTGAACAAGGAGAAAATTACAGTTAGCTGCCTGTCGGGTGCCAGGATCCGCCATATAACGCATGCACTCAAGTCACTCCACAACAAGTACAAATATGACTCTGTTATTGTCCATGTTGGAGTGAATGACTTGAGACATACCTCCCTAGACTACATGAAAAGTGACAGGGAAGAGCACTCAGATCATGTCACCCAGGCAGGCATGACCCTGAGTAGCATCCTGCCTTTGCCCAGAATGATACCACATTATAAGGACAAAATGATTGACTTCAACAATTGGCTAAGCTTCTGGTGTCATTCAAAGGGGATCTAGTATCTGTCTGCCTGGGAAGCATGATCGACAGACCACAATGCTTTGCCAGAGATGGTCTGCACCTGTTGCCCCTGGACTTCAGGTTACTGGCAAAGGCTCTAACCACCTCTATTGTGCCTTTTTTAGCAAAGTTCAAAGGACAAATCCACCACCTAACAGGTACAAGCATGCAAACACTGAAGGTAATGTTACTCAATGCTAGAAGTCTAAACCTCAAAATGCTCTCTCTCAAGGCACTCCTAAAAATGGAGAACATCGAAATCTGTGCAGTAAGAGACCTGGTTCAATTCTCCAGAGAGCATCCCTGCAATACCAGGCTACAACTCTTACCACATTTTTCGGCCACCAAATTAGGACCGAAACCCTAAAGGTGGAGGAATGTCCATATTCACCAAGGATATTCAAACCACCAGGCTAGTTGCCCAACACAATGCATGTGAAATTCTCCAGGTGCAACTAACACTAGGTAAGACTGCAATCCAAATTGTAGCTTGTTACAGATCCTCCACCCTGCCCCAAGATTCTCACTACACCTTTCTAAACATACTGGGAAATATTAAGATAAAACCAAACACCCTAATACTGGGTGATTTCAACTACCCTGCCATTAACAGGGAAAACTACTAGTGTGCCAACACCTTTGCCCAACGGTTCTTGGAATTCATAAATTCCAATGCCCTGGATCAACTAATCCTTAGTCCTACCAGGGGCTCCAATATCCTCGACCTGGTCATTACCAGCATGGAAAATCGATGGTCCACACCTATGCTCACCCCCTTGTTGGTCAGGTCTGACCATAAGCTAATCACCCTTGACATCCACATCCATCCTCACCCCCCAGTAATGAAACCTCTGTAAAAAAACTTCTCCAAAGCCAACATCATGCTACTCAAGTCAGAAGTGACAAACTTTATGACACCCATGCAGACCGGAACTGAAAGTTCAACTGCTGAATCCTACACTAAGGCACTGTATGAGCACATCCACTCATGCATGAATTGTGCCATCCCAAATACAACCAAGGCACGCTCCTCCAAATAAAGGAAGCCAATCTGGTGGTCCCCTGCCATAAACAAACTTTACAACAAAAGGAAGAAACTGCTGCAGAAAAGAGGAAAATTCCAGGATGAAAAAAATACCCTTACCAGCCTCAGTAAAAAGCTGAGTTCCCTCATAAAATCCTCCAATACTAGTTACGACAATAAAATTGCCAAAGATTCCAAAGACAATCACAAGGCTTTCTATAGCTATGTCAAGAATCTAAATGGCAATGCTCAGATCTGCTCTAAGTTACAACAGAATGCATTAAATATACTGATCCCAAGGATATTGCCAATATCCTGGCAGATCGATTCAGTGCAAACTTCACTTCCTACTCACCCCCAAAAGGACCCATCTCAATACCAAAAGATTGCCAAATTCAGATAATAAAGGCCACACAGGTAAAAAAATGCACTCTCTAAAGCTAAGAATACAGCATACATGGAACCAGACAACATCCCGGGCTGTGTACTACATGAACTACAAAATGAACTGGCACCTCACCTAAGTGTCATGTTTAATCAGAGCCTCACCACAGACTTTGTGCCCACTGAGTGGCACACAGCTCAATTATCCCACTCCACAAGGGTGGATCCACCTTGGATCCTGGTAACTACTGCCTCATCAGTCTGACGAGCCTGATCTGCAAGGCCAATGTATTATCATGGAACTTATAAACAAAGACATTGGCAACCTTCATACACTGGACCCCACCCAGTTTGGATTCCTGAAGGGCAAATCTTGTCTTCTGAACCTGATTGACTCCTTTGAATCAATCTCCAGAGCTGTAGACAAGGGTAAGGCAGTCCACACAGCCTATCTGGACCTCACCAAGGGCTTCAACACCATCCTCACTCTGGAATCATAGATAAACTTACTAAGCTGGGCATTAATCCCTATGTCACTCGATGGGTTGCCAACTGGCTTACTGACAGAACCCACACTGTAAAAGTAGCTGACTCCAAATCCAGCTACAGGCAAGTAACAAGTGGAGTACCTTAGGGTTCAGTCCTGGGACCACTCTTGTTTGGCATCTACTTCTCTGAAGTACAGGCCAGCACTAAGGGACTCTGGCTAACAACGTTTGCAGATGACTGCAAACTGGGAGCCATTACTGAATCCCCAAATGCTGTGGATATTCTACAAAAGGGCCTTAAAGAAACAGATGCTTGATGCCAGAGCCATGGGCTCAAGCTCAATGCCAAGAAATGTATAGGTATCCCCTTTGGGAAAAAACATGTACCCATGAATTACCACATAGGTGGCAGTACACTAAACTCCGAAAGTTTGATAATAGACTAGGGGACACAGGTGGACAGCGGTCTCACCTTTGATAACTACATCACCACAACAGTCAGGAAATCCTTCTATGTGGCACACCTCATCACTGAGGGCTTTTCATCCAGAAAAAAGGAGGTCATTGTCCCACTGTACTCATCCCTCATTAGACCCATTACAGAATACAATGCCCCATTTGGTATGTACCTCTCAAGACATTGGCAACAACTGGAAAGGATGCAGAAATACATCACTTAAAAAAATCACAGGCCTAAAGCAGATGCCCTATGCTGACGGCCTAAAAAAACTTCAGCTATACTCTGTCACATATCGTCTTCTCAGAGGCCATCTCTGCTTAACATGCAAGGCCATGTCAAACCCAGAGCTGCTGGACACGCTACACTTAAAGAAATCCCAATCCCTCAGAGCCACACGCTCCAGGGATCTAAACCTTGTCATCACAATGAACAAAAAATGCTGGATGGATGGGTTCTGCCCAAGAGACTCCCCAGACTTTGGAATAGACTGCCCATACATGTCAAGCAGAGTGCCTCTTTGACCCTCTTCAAAAGGAACCTTGACGATTGGATGAGAGATAGGAAATTCATCCCGGGGATCACGTCAGTCACCCTGCTAGACAGGGGTCGAGGGAAGTTAACATTGCGGGAAGAAATAGCCAGGGAATTGTTATGGCTACACTTGTATAGGCCCTAGGGCTGATAGCCTGGTTCCAAACTTTGAGCCTATGAACCTATTAATGACTGTGTCACTAAAGCTATATTGTTTGACAAGGACATGCATGAAACCTAAAATCTGTTGCTGCTTACACAGAGAAAGCAAGATCAACTACAGAAATTTGAAGAAATTAATGATGGCCTACTGATGCATCAAGTAAATGCTTTCCATAAAGTATTCCCACACAAAAAGGAATTTAGAAGATAGAGCACAGTGTCTCAGAACTACAAGCTGCTGCTGTTGCTATTACCAAGACCCCCTTGCACACAAGTAATCACACCATTTAGGATAAGACAGTCATTTATCAACCACAAAAACATATGATTACTTCAGTACACTCAATATCATAAATTCCAACATAACAGATTACACTAGGCAATGTTACCCACCAACCTTCACAATGCTGTTGATGTAAAGCAGCATTAAATCGATCTGCTTACTTAAACTCAACCTCCTGTTAGAAGCAGAATGATACCATCCTCTTCTATTACAAACAAACACATTATACCATCTCAAACAGAAATAACTAGAAGGGCGACAGAAAAGGGGTACAACACAGCCCTTCTTCTCTGCCTACCATCCTGACACAGGCTGTTCCCCCATCCTCAAAGTCTACAACGACATAATCAAAATTTTCAATATCAATGAATGGTGCACATTAAACAGGTCCAGACCCAGATCCAGGTCATCAAAATATCTATACTCAATGGTATACGTACCTAGCTGCCCCCCTACAATCCTTGAAAGCCAATGATTAATGAAATGGTGAGCCCACTCAGCCATAAACTTATCATCAGCATTCCTCAAAACTAAGCGTGGTACTATCTCTGAACAAATTATAATCATAGAAGGAAACCTAGCCTCAAAGTTGCCAAATCCCCACCATCATAGCCAATAACTGCCACTTTGGAACTCTCCCCAGCTCATTACCTGCCAAATGGTGGACCAAAATACATGGTATCCCAATCCTGCACTGAATATCTTCCAACTTGTCCACAAGTTGATGCCACCTTGTAGCTCTAAAACCTTGCCAAAACACTTTCCACCCTTATTGTAGCAACCTGAATTCCACACCATCTGGTCAAATCATAGGTTGCTTTGTTACCCAATACACAAGGGAATGGCCCAATATGACAACAACCCCACCTAAAGGAAAAGGGGTTAAAAAACATAATTAATAGTAGTTTTCAATCATAACCCTCCACTTACGTAATATAAGATAAAAATGCCCCTATTGACTACTGCCCAAACCTCTTTATAACTCTACTGATCTCCCTTTCCTTGCCAAGTCAGATGCCCTCCCAATCAAAAACAAAATGCTTGGGAAACCTTTCACTTTGGAAACCTAAGCACTGAAAGGCCTTCTATATCAAATGTATATAAATTGTCTGGATTCTACCACCTTCCCACTTCAGGTATGAAAAATAAAACCCTGGGGTCTACCTCCATGTGAATTTTGCAGTTTCGTACCCTATGACACTGGACAAAGGAACTCCTACACACATGCTAGTAACATAATCTTTCTCCTCCTGCCCACCTGATCCATTTTAGATTGCTGTAACGAAACCAACACTGTGGAAGAAAAAAACAAAAATGCCCCCCCCCCCTGCAGCAATGAACCTAACAGCTCATTCACTCTGAATGATCCTTTGTACATGTGCACTGCCAAAGTAGCCCAAAGTGGGTAATCTGTGAAATTCCCCACTAATAACCTCATTTTTGACAAAAACACCCTACAGGCATGTTTCGTCATAGGCAGCCACACATCACTCATCCTACCATGATCCCGATCCTGCCCTTTCAACATCCAGCCTATTATCCATGATTTGCTTAAGTCCTCTAATCTCACCCACCTAGCAAATATGCTATGAGCTGCTAAATGTACTCTAACTGACTTAACTTCCTGTCTCTTCAGCCACTCCCTATACAAATAATTCAATTGCATCTTCAAAGACCACACCCTTTCTTTCTCTGGCAGCTCCAACTCATATTCACCAAATGCAAACAATGCCCAATAATAAGCCTTCTGAGTCAATGCAAACGATGATTGCTGAATAAGCCATCCCGCTACATCTGACCAAGATACCACAGCCAGATGTCAAAACCTGTGAAACTGAAAAAGGAGAAAGGCTGTCAGATATTGAATTTGTTGCACCTGGTAAATGCACACCTAGAAAGGAGGAATTAGTCCATAAACTTTGCAAAATGAGTTTCCTTAAAACTAACAGGATGAACTTAGATTAAAAACTTGCACCACAGCCAGATTGTCTGATTTAAAAAAAACACTTTCCTGTCACACAAATGTTCCTGCCAAACTACTGAGGCTGCCCAAATAGGCAACATCTCCAGGAAAGCTACATCTTCCGCTCTTCTTCTCATTCATCTGGCCATCAAGCCACAAACCATTCTCCATTGAAATATGTTCCCATTCCCTGTCCCCACAGCATCTGTGAAAAATTGTGCATCCGCTTGATTAACCTGTTCTCTCTGCCGAAATGAAATGCCATTCAAGCAGTCAAGAAATAATGCCCAAAAATTCCTGTCCTCTTGTACTAACATCAAATCACACCCAGTGGTGTTTGCTTTTTCCCCCTTTTTGCAGAAATGCTACTGACCAGCAGAATGTTCTAACTGTACTAATTGCCCAACATGCAAAGCTCAAAAGACCTAAAAGTTCCATGATGCCCCTAATCCACACCTTATCTTTAGTTCTAAACCACCCAAGCTTAGCCTTCAAATGCTCCATTTTCTCTTCAGGGAAACAAAACAAATCTCATCCTGCATAACCTGTCAAACTTAAAAAACTTAAAGCCTTGGCCAGTAATTCTAGCTTCTTCTCTGCAAGAGGAACACACGACTCATTGCACATATCTATGAAAGCCTGCATCCCTTCTTTAGCTCCCTCATAACCTTAACCTACCAAAAGGAAATCATATAAATAATGAACATCCCTCTGATTACCCACCTTTTACTGCCATATCCAGTGAAGAGTAAAACTAGATTTATCAAAAGTGGTACAAGACACCATGCAACCCATGAGCATGGCCTTATCAAAATAAAACTTGATAAACACCATAATCAGTAATAGCCATTCATCCTCCTGGACTGTCAACAAATGAAATGCTGACTTCATGTCCACCTTCACTAGCCAAGGATCCCTGACCCTCTTAATCATCTCCACTGCATTGTCCAAAGATGCATATCTGACATACGAATCCTCTTTGCAAATAAAATCATTGACAGACTCACCCTGTGGAAAAGATAAATGGTGAATCATTTGAAACTCCCTGGATGATTTCTTAGGGACCAACCCCAAAGAAGATACCTTAAAACTAACAAAAAGTGGGGAAGCCTTTTGAACTTGGTCGACTTTTTTGAAACAGTCACTAAGGCCATTGATGAGGGTAAGGCAGTTCACACAGCCTACCTTGACCTTGCAAAAGCCTTTGATACAATACCCCACTCAGGCATCATAGACAAACTCACCAGCTTAAATGTAAACCCATATGTCACAAAATGGGTTGCAAACTGGCTCAAGGACAGAACCCACAGGGTCAGAGTTGCTGGAGCTATGTCAGACTCTAAGCCAGTCACAAGCGGTGTCCCACAGGGCTCTGTCCTGGGACCCCTCTTGTTCTGCATTTATTTTTTCGAGGTACAGGCAAACATAGGAGGATTGTGGCTGACAAAGTTCGCAGATGACTGCAAACTGGGTGCCATAATTGATACTCCAGCGGACACAAACATCCTTCAGAGAGGCCTCATAGAAATGGATAATTGGTGCCAGAGCCATGGCCTTAAGCTGAACGCCAAAAAATGTATAGTCATACCCTTTGGGAAAAACAAGGTACCGACAAATTACCACATAGGTGGTAATCCATTCAGTACAGAAGAGGTAATCAGGGACCTAGGGACCCGGGTTGACAGTAACCTCTCATTTGACACTCACATTGCCAAAGTGGTTAGGAAAACCTTCTATATTGCCCACCTTATCATGAAGGATTTCACATCTAGATCAAGAGAGGTCATTGTGCCCCTGTACTCTTCTCTTATCAGGCCAATGATTGAGTACAATGCCCCATTTGGGATGTATCTCACCCGACACCTGCAGCAGTTGGAAAGACCCCAAAAGTTCCTCACCAAGAGGATAAAGGGTCTTAAACATATGTCATATGCTGCCCGACTGAAAAAACTCCAGCTCTATTCAGTCGCATACCGCCTACTCAGAGGTGATCTGTGCCTGACGTACAAGGCCATGTCCAATCCTGAATTAATGGACATGCTCTACCTCAGAAAATCCAAATCCATCAGAGCCACGAGAACAAGTGACTTAAACCTCAACACAGAAATAAATAGGACGTGCTGGAGGGACAGATTCATAACCCAGAGGCTCCCTACACTCTGGAACAGAATCCCAGTCCATGTTAGGCAGAGCCCCTCACTGACTCTATTCAAGAGAAATCTCGACGAGTGGATGGGAGATCGTAGGTTTACCCCGGGGGTCATCTCTGTGTCACTACTAGACAGAGGCATAGTAAACTAAACCCTAAAAGGGCGTAGTATTCTCATCCTAAGGGGTGGTGTAAGCCACATACACTCTGGCTAGGCTTATAAATGCCTTAGGGCAGATAGCCTAGTATGAACCTATGAACCTAAGCTAAAAGGCCCAATAACCTACAGGCTTGCAACTCTTTTTCAGTAAGACCCTGCAAAATCTTTAATTTCCCTAAAACGGAAAGCACATTTTTACAAACCACAACATGCCCTTGCACCCTTGATTTGATGGAAAATCGCATTAAAAACCCCAGAATCAACTTATCAGTGACCTGCTCATCTGGAAAGCTCACCAAGACCCACCACAATACTTGGACTTTAATGGGCTTACCTCTCTGCCTTCAAAAGGAGATAATACCTCTCTGCCTGAAAAAACTACTATGCTGTCCAACCTTTGCTGACTCATCATTCATGGGTGAAACAATGTGCTACTAAACCACCCATGGGCACCAACATTGTGGAACTGAATGCACCCCAGCACAAACTGAGCAAGTATGCAAAAATCTACATGCTGGCCAAGCACACCGACCAAAATTAAGCACTCAACATGCACTAACCATCTCTCCTCCTACTTGATTTATTCCAGGTAAGCCACTCATGCTAGCCAATGTATTTGGATGCCTCACCTCTCATTTCAATGACTGTATCACAGCCTTCATTTTGTGTAATTGCAGATCCTACTGTAGCCAAGTATTTCTGGCACACAACCTCTGTGTCTCATTGATTGTCAAAAATAAGCAAACAGTGATAAAGTCTGGGAGCTATCTTTCTACAAACAGACTGCCATATAATAAAAAAAAACAAAACCCAATTCTCTCAAGTCCTGGCTTTAAACCTTCCAGCCCTCTTCTGACTCAAAGCCGCTAGAGCTGCTAACAAATCCTTATTACCCACTATGTCTGCTTCAGTCAGATGCTATACTCCATCAGCATCGATTAGCTCAAATATGTCAACATACTCACCTTTCCATATCTTCTCCTTTACCAAAGTAAGAATATGTGGGGTAAGAAAAACTCCCCTTTTGCCTGTTGACAATGTCTGACTAACCAACCAATCGCACAAGCGAATACCAAAATCAGAACCCACCTCATGGTGCAATTAATCCAACTGCTCTGGAGCCAGTCCTAAACTCCCTGACAACAAGGTCCCCTTCTTGTCCCCCAGTGCCTCTGAACCTGACATAATGCCCTGTACCTGCTTACCCCATATAAGCAAATTCTGCCCACCCCCACAATCTCTTTCAACTAAACCCTGCAGGACCTCACCTAATAATCCCAAAACTGCACCCCCAATCCCAGTAGTTACTGACCTAACATTCACCCTACCTATCCCTGATGTATTATCATTACCTGCAGTTGCACATGGATTCCTTCCTTCCACAGCAGTACCCTCATTGACAGAGCTGACCACTGCCTTCTTGGGACACTTCCTTCTGGTGGTAGATATTCGCCTTGCTGGCTGCAATAGTCTCTTGCCTCCACCCACACTGGAAACTTCAGGGGCTTGTTTATCCTTTGCTGGTGGTTCCTGGAATAACTCTTCTGCCTGAGACACTATAGCTGCCCATCTCTCCTTTAAGCTATGGGTCTTAGCCATCTGTAACTGTGATAAAAAAAAAAACAAAACATGAGCAAGGTGAATGAAAAAAAAATGTTTGAAACCCTACAACCCTGCACTCCCTACCCCTGTGAAGACCGTTACATAAAGAAGAAATATCCAGGGAATTGTTATGGCTAGGCTTGTATAGGTCCTAGAGCTGATAGCCTAGTACCAACCGATGAACCTATATCATATCCCAGATCTCTATAGGTGATTTGACCTACCATTCATCCTACCAAAAAGTCAGGACCACAGCAATCCCTATAGATAGATAGATAGATAGATAGATAGATAGATAGATAGATAGATAGATATAGATATAGCTAGATAGATATATAAATCTACACACACACACACACACACACACACACACACACACACACACACACACACACACACACACACACACACACACACACACATCTCCTTATGTATCTGGTTGGCATTGCCTGCTCTCCCACTTAAATGCAAGCAAATTACCCTAACTGAAGTATGTGGAATAACCCACAAGGCTACTAAGTTCCACCATTGCATACATTCCATGCTTCTTACACTCTTCTGGTACAGGCATGATTAATCTTTCCTAAGCCTGGAACCAACAGCATCAACTGTATTAAATTCCCCCAAACAGCTGGCAACCCATACCAGACACCGCTCAACTGTTGGTCATTCGTGTCCCCAAGGGTAAAAAAAAAAAAACAATGCGCATGCACTGCAGCTCAACAACCACTTGAACACATCCACCCCAACAACACCCTGAAAGAAAATTCAGCTAAAGCAGCAAAGCCTAGGGCTATACTCTCTAACTTAGTTCATTTTGTTGACTTTTCATTGTTTACAAGTGATCATTTTTCATATAGGTATGCAGAAAACAGTACTGTAACTCTCAGAAAGTATTTCTTTTTGAATTAATACACAAATGTAGCCACTGATGTACCAACATACTCATGCATATTGTTATGGGTCTGTAAATTCCTTCAGGCAACAAAATGTGTTCTGTTTAACATTAAACATATTAATAACATTGTTAGGAAAGTTATTATGCTATACAAATTGAAATAATTCATAACAGGAAAACACCTACTGCTGTTGCTGATAGTTCTGTTCCCACCCTTATAATATTTTCCTGGTGCTGTCATTAAGGTACTGCAATGTACTGGGACCATTTCTACATGAAGAAGCAGCACTGCAATTCATCATCATCATCATCATCATCATCATGCTCATAAGTCAATGCCAGCTAAAAAAAAATACAACGCATATGCGTGGAAATATGACATCATTGTGGATCTGCACATAGCCCAGAGACCACAATTCTGATTGCGGCCAAACAGTATAGTTAGATGCCATCTGCAAGGAACTTAACTACTATATTTCTCACATTTCCCAGAGAAGAACTGACTATATAACACTAATGCCTCTATTTATGTACTCAGACCAGGAAAATATATAACCCTGTCCCCAACCAGGCCGAGACAATGAAAGTGCATAGATGAGGAATGAATCCCTCCCAAACACAGTGCTCCAAAACCAGAGCAAGTAACATCTGCTACTAGCATGTATCCTCGAGTGGCAAACAGGCCCAGCAGAAGCACGGCCAGGACTGACACCAGAAGAAATGCCCGACCCTAGCCCACATAGCTCCTTTGCATAACACATAACCAACCACCACTGAACTACCGCTGCCAAACAAAAATAAAACCATGATCCCAGAAAACCAATGCAACCACCAATGAACTCACCAGCAAGATCCCCCAGGAAACACTCCCTTCACCAAAACTGCATACACAATACAACTATTGATCTGCACATAGCCCAAAGAGAGTGATTCTTATCAGTGCATTGATTACCTCAGCAAAATGTATTCCCTCTTAAAATATACTGGCTAACATAGCAATACAGGCTATATTTGCACTACAGCCACCACACAACACCCAGCAATCCTCCCCAATCCCTGGGTAATGCAATAAACCACTAAAAAAAACAGCTCCTCCACTACCCCACACATGCACAAAAATATCTCAACATTCACTCCAAAGTCCAAGGCCTACCTGCACTCAAACACCAACTACTGGTCATCTAGGATGTAAGCTTTCATCGTCAGCAGGCCCATGCCAGAATATGAGCCGGTTAACTGGCAGTTACTTACATTAAAAAATCCAGCTGACTCCTCCCTACCCATCACATAATTTCCTGCTTACACCATCCCGCTTGTCTAACTTAACCCTTACATTCCCATTACTCATTCCTAACTCTCTTTCCCCATTACCTTATTCCCACATACTCGCCATTTCTGCACCATGTAAAGCAGTGTCTCTGGACAAATGAGTCTATGCACAAATTACACATATCAGGATGTTAACTGGAAGTGACCAGTAAAATGAATTAATTTTAGCAATTCATTTAAGTGATAAGGTGTTTTTATTTAAGAATTTCCAGTGTGTTTGTCTTGCTTACAGAGAATATTGTGGGTATGCTTTTTGTTATTATTTTATTTTTTATGTATTTATTTGTTGATAAATGAGTTAGACCTAAGTAATCCATTTTCAACCCACAGCGTCTTTTAATAAGTGGTCCATTTTCAACCCACAGCTTCTTGTAACTACCAAATAAAATAATTCATCATGGAAAATGCAACAAGATAAGCAATACATGGCACAAAATGGTGGATACACACTATGAGGCAAAGGTGAGCATTGGGGAACATTTAATATGTAATTAGATATACAATACTTTAATATAGTCCATACTTTAAACATAATCTATACTTTAAAAGTTGTCAGTGGTTTGTAAAGTTATCTATGACACTTTTAGATGATCCGTCTTTGTTTGGGTCATGGCTGAAAAGGGCCCTGGGACTAGTGCATTTATAAGGTTAACTCATTACAACTGAGTACGCCTCCAGGCATTTCAGCAGTTGCCTCCTACAGTGCCTGCAGGCATCAAATATTGCTTGTTCATATTTGCATTAATAATTCTAAAACCATGCTATATACAAGGTATCAGAATATTTTATCTTGAAGCATACATGATGGCCAATACAACTGTATTCATATTTGACCTCCTGTCAATGAGTATTTGTTAAAACTGTAAGGTGATAACTTTGTTTTTTAAAGGCTCAAGCCACACGTACTGGGAGTTAAAGGTACCCACTCAAAAGAGCTGTACTGGAGGAAATGAGTTTTAACAAAACTAAAATAAATAAACAAATAGGAAATAGTATACCTGTTTGCTGTATTTTATGGCCAACAGCATTCGATTTCCAAAACAAAAGTGAGGACGACATCAGACTCTGAGAATAAACCACTGGCCAGATTTACAAAAGCTAGGAGCTCACAGAAGCAATATGTCTGCCGTGCGATCCAGGTACAGCCAGCAGGGGCATGCACGAGAGCTGCTAAAGCTACTCTTGCATGGACAGCATCATGGTATGCAAATTACATCATGTGCTGCTGAAAGCTATTCAAATGAGGTAAATTTAGCAAACCAAGAAACACTAACCTGTCCATGGAAGATTAGTGTTATCTGCAGAAATGTACTCCATTGGTAAGGAGTACCGTTCTGCAAATAGCTAAACGGAGCTATGACAGCTCCAAATAAAGGATGCATACAGTTGAGGAAGCATGCCAATGGCCAAATATAAGGCCATTGGCATTTATAAATGTTTAAAATGATTAAAATCTAACTTTTTTTCCCGATCTCCGATGTTTAAGTGTAGCGCAGCACTGCACAAACGTGCAGCGCTTTAAAAACAAGAAAATAATTTAAAAATAGCCAGAAATAGCCATTTTCACTAAAAAGCTTATCTTGCCATGCAGGTGAATGGCAGGCTGATGACAACATGGCCACTGAGTAGTGGTTGCTAAGGGGGGGAAGCTCAGTGTGAGAAATGTAACCATGCATTAGTAGGCAATCCTATTGAAATGTGGATAAGGATAGTGAATCCCAATTTTCCCCAGCATGTGAGCCATGTCCCAAGAGTGTAAGTGTAGGAGTAGGTCAGTAGTAGAGTAGAATATAGGTAACATCATGAGGATGTGTGTCAGAAAGGCTGTAAGCTAATTGGAGCACAGTGTCTTGTGTTTGCCCTCAGTTGCTCAGGATTGCAAGAGGCGTGTCTACAGTTGTCCTTTTTGAAAACCAGAAACCAAAGGTGCACACCGTGGAAATATCTGAAATTTCTTGCACACGTGCACACAGCGTGTGTGCACGTGTGCATGTGTTTGCGCGATGCTGCCCCGAACGGAAACAGAAAAAGAAAAGGAAGGAAAAGAAGTAGTAGGAAGTTAACCAAGGAGAACTAGCAGAGCTGCCAGGTGAAATATATCAGAATCAGCCAATTACACAGGTAGCAGACTAGCCCAGCCCAGCCCAACACTTTAAACTATGCAAACAGCATTCTTCCCTGTTTTTTCCCCAAGAACTCTGCAACACTGCAGTATACAAAGAGGGAAAGCTTAAAAACTTTAAAGTCAGACAAAATGTTAGAGGCTGCTCTTGCTATCATAAACCAACATGTGCAAGGTGCTGAGGGTGGTGATGTTGTGAATGCTGCTGAGCAACCCACAGTGAGGAGACGGAGAAGAGTGTACAGACCCAGGGTAACCTACCAGGGGCTACATGAGATGGAGATAGTGGAGCGCTATAGGGTGGACAGAGACCTCCTGCAGCAAATTGTTGAGCTGTGCTGGCAACGCCTCACACACAGAACCAGCAGAGGAGAACCCATCCCAGTCGATACCAAGGTATGTGTTGGCCTAAGAATACTAGCTACAGGTACCTTCCAGAGACCAACTGGTGAAATGATGGGGATTTCACAGGCATCAGCATCCAGGGTACTGCACCAGTTCCTGGATGCCATGTCAGCACATGTCGGTGAGCACGTATATTTCCCCAATTCCTGTGAGGCATCGGCCAGCAATATGCATCTTTTCCACCAAATAGCAGAATACCCTGAAGTAGTGGGTGCAATAGACTGCACGCACATGCACATCAAAGCACCAACCGCTGAGCAGGGTAGGGTCTACATCAACCGCAAGGGCTTCCCCTCCATCAACTGTCAGGTCATGTGCGATGCCCAGGGCATAATAATGAATGCGTGTGCTGGATGCCCTGGAAGTTATCACGATTCCCACATCTGGCATCTGACACAGCTGTACCAGAGATTTGCCAATGGGGACATCCCTGATGGTCACCTAGTGGGGGATGCTGGATACGCACTGGAGCCGTGGCTGATGACACCCATCAGAAATGCACACACACCCAAACAAGAACTCCATAATGAGGCACATGCACAAACAAGAAACATAATTGAGCATGTGTTTGGAATGCTCAAGTCATGGTTCTGGTACCTGGACACATCTGGTGGAGCCTTGCAGTACTCACCAACTACATGTACCCAAATTGTCATGGTATATGCCATGCTACACAAAATGATCCTGCGGAAACAGCTGCAGCAGGAACAAGATAAGGCAGGGCCAAACAGCCCCCCATTATTGCCAAGGCCTGCACAGGCACAGCATGACTAAGAGGAGGAACAATCTGAGCCTGCCCCAATAGGCAGAAGGAGGTGTGCCCAGTATGCCCTGGCCTTGGCAAAGAGGCTACGCATAGCACATACACTGACTCAGTAGGAACCCTGGAAATGACACCTCTCTCTGACTTGCACATACAGTAAAAGGGACGCCGAACTTGACACTACCTGTTTTCAAACATGTTTAGGGAGTGTAATATGTGCATCCAACATAGGTAGCCCTGCGGCACCACCTGAGGCATGAGTCCCTATATTAAGCAATATAAAGCACTGCTAAGCAAATTTTACCAGTATTGAGCATATTTAAATACAATTGCACGTAGCTGTGCACCGCACTAACCAGCGCAACATCGGGCAAAGTTGGGCAATGTTGGGCAAAGTCGGGCAAAGTCGAGTAAAGTCGGGTAAATACGCTCACACCTGCTTTACTGTTCCTTAACCAGTCAGGTCTGCCCAGCAAGAAAATAAAAAGCAGTGACAGGGCTCGAACTCAGGATACTGTGCACTATAGTCACAGTACTAAACCACTAAGCAATGACAGGATTTCACTGGCACAGACACAACTTAAGTCACTCACACATACCAGTTTGGGGGGGGGTCACATACCTAACAGTCACAGCCAGCAGGACAATTGTAGACAAACGCAAACACAAACAAATGCTTTATCATGCCCTCTGAAGAGGCATATGAGTAACCTCCCCCCAGGCCTATGCAGACAGATAACAGCAGGCCAGGCAGTGTGATGTGGGTTGGGTAGGCTATGAAGTCACAAATTAGTATGCGTGTAATAGGAAGCTAAGGTGTGTAGTACAGTGGTATGCCTCAAGCCAGTACGATAGGCAACAATACAGACTGAAATGGAGTACCTGACATAGCAGTGCAGGCCTAGCAAATGTGTATAAGTGTCATGTGTACCCCTCATCCTATGTACTCCCACAGTAACAATCAGGTGTGCCCCCCGGGTAGAAATGTACAAATAATAGCTGTCACCCCTGTATGTAGAAATGTTGATAAGTCTATGCAAATTGACTCATGGAAGCCCTACAGGCACAGTGTGCTTCCTGTCAATGTACAACACAAAGGTGAACCTTGAAGTAAAAACCAACTTGATTTTTCACACACATATAGTATATATGCCCATAGTGGGCATGCTCACACACTTAAACAAATTTAGCAAATTTCAGTCAGCAACATACTGAAAGGTCATACTGGGCATGCTCACACACTTAGGCCATGTCTGAGTACAGCAGTGGGACACACATATCTGGCAGTTGCAGTTCTAACTCCAGGCACTTGTCACTATTCACCAATCCTGCCTTGTGCACACAGTGATATGAAAACAGACCCATATAATATATTGGACCCCTGTCATAATCAAACTATGTACTACAAGTACTTAAGTTGTTCAAAGAAAGTGAAAATGCAAAGAAGATCAATAAATCTCCGATCAGTATCATCAAGAAACAATGAGCACTCCTAACATTATCCAAGCCATGTCCTGGCAAAAATATTGCCAAAGAGTCCATAGAGAACCATTAAGCTTTCTTTCGCTATGTCATAAATATCAATGTAAACTCATATATGTTCTGAGTCAGTGCAAAGTGTAAATGAATACATGTACATGACTGACATTGCCAACATCTTGTCAGACAGGTTCATACATATTTACCCCCCTCTCACTGACAAAAGGTCCCATTACCATACCTGGAGATTGTGAAAACCCAGAAATCACATATACAATGATTAAACAGCTCTATCCAAACCTAAAAACACGGCGTCTATGGAATGACATGGTTTCTGGCTGTGTCATATGTGAAATCCAAAACAAACAGACCCTGCACCTGAACACTCTGCTGAGACTCACCCTGTGTACAGGATATGAAACTGTTGAATGAGTTACAGCAATGTTTGGCACACTCAACAAGTGTTGGTGCACAAAAGACCATGGGAACTATAGTCTTATAAGCCTAATAAGCCTGAGCTGCAAGGCCATGGAGTCCATCATTATGGAACTCATAAACAGAGCTATTGGGAGCCTACAAACACCCAACCCTACCTATTTTGATTTGGTCAGGGGCAGATCATGGTTGCTAAACCTGCTAAACAGTTTTCAAGGCAGTCACCCAGGACATTCATCAATGAAATGAGCTACACACGGCCTACATAGACCTTGAAAAGCCCTTTTCCAACATCCCACACACATGTCATATCCACAAAATCAACAACCTGTGCATAAACACGTATGTCATCTGATGGATTGCCAACTGGGGCACAGATAGATCCCACAAGTAAGAATTGGGGTCTCCTGTTCAAGCTGGTAACAGCTGCTGTCCCCCATGGCTCAGTCCTGGGACCCCTCCTGTCTGGTGTATACCTTTCAGAAATACAGTCAAACACAAGAGACTATGTTTAGCAAAGTTTGTGGATGACTGCAAAAAGGTTGTCATAATCAATGTTTGGGACAACAGAGACAACCTTAAAAAGGGTCTCAGTCAGACAGATGTGGTGTCAAAATTATGGCCTCGAGTTACAGTCATACAAATACCACATAGGTGCCAACACCCTAAATATGGAGGTAATAATAAGGAATCTATGGACACGTGTGGATAGTCATCTCTACTTTCAGAAACACATTCACAAAGTTGTTAGAAAATCATGCTATGTGTTCCCACAAATTGCCAAGGTCTTTGCATGTAGGTCAAAGGAGGTTCCCTCTACTCATCAGTCAGCAGACCCATCAGAGAGTATCATGGCACACTTGCGATGAATCTGAGTAGGCACCTTCAGCAGCTGGAAAGACCACTGAAGTACTTCAATAAGAGGATTACTGGCCTCAAACAGTTGCCCCATGCAACAAGACTGAATTTAACTCAATCTGTACTGTGTTGCATACTGTCTATTCAGGCGATCGCTGTCCAACAGACAGGTCCATGACCAATGCAGAACTGATCTCCATGTGCTATCTGAAGTAAACCCAAGCTCACTGTGCCACATGCTCTAGGGATATCATCATCACAACAATAAATAGAACATGTTGGTAGGATATTTTACTAACTCACAGACTTCTCTTGCTTTGGAACAGGCTCCCAACCTACATTAAGCTGAGTCCCTAACTGACACTCTTTCAGAGGTGCGTTGATGAGTGTATGTGAAACTGAACTGTCACACCATGGATCACTTCATCAGTTCTACTACACAGAGGCCTAGGGAACTAACACCATATGTGGTGATAGCTGCACACTCTGGCCATACTAATATATGCCTTCAGGCAAATAGCCTATTACCTACCTATGTACCTATATATATATGTAGGGGGAACACATTATAATAAGCCAAAGATGGATGGGCAGAGGTGTGTAAGAGGGTGACCATGACAGGGAGCCATCCAGGACTGTCCCACCCAGCACACATCCCAATGGCACAAAAGACATGAGGTGCACATCTCACCCACTGTACATAAAAGCCACCAGTATATGTAAGCATTACAGTGTATGTGGTCCATGTGCCTGCTGTACAACATGACTGTACAATGAAGTACACATCTACTATCTGTAGACATGTACCTGTCACATAGGTTCATAGGTATGTAGTAGTCTATCTTCACGAAGGCATATATTAGCCTAGGCAAGTTGTGCAGCTTTCACCACCCCATTGGGTAGTCTCCCAAGCCCTAGTTCTAATAGTTAGTACCATAAGCCCCTTTCTCGTGGGGCTGCTGATGTGATGCATGGTGTGAATTGTCTGTTTACCATCCACTCATCAAGGTTCCTATTGAAGAGTGTCAGCGAGGGGCTCTGTCTGATGTACATTGTGACTCTGTTCCACAGTAAGGCAAGTGTCTGGGATGATACTCTATCCCACCAGCATGTTGTATTCATTGAATGGCGCACAGCAACTGTCATCCCACTACACAAGGGGGGAGCCACCATGGACCCCGGGAACTAGCACCCCATTAGCCTGATGAGCCTGGTCTGCAAGGCCATGGAACATTTGAACTTATAAACAAAGACATTGGTAATCTCCAAACTCTGCACCACAACCATTTCAGGTTTGTAAAAGGCAGATCATGTCTCCTAAACCTGATAGACATCTTTGAAGCAGTCACCAAAGCCGTAGATAAGGGTAAGGTGTTCACACAGCCTATCTAGATCTTGCCAAGGCTTTCAACACCATCCCCCACTCTGGAATTATAGATAAACTCATTAAACTAGATATAAATCCCTATGTCACAAGATGAGTTGCCAACTGGCTCACTGACAGAACCCACACTGTGAAAGTAGCAGATGCCAAGTCCGACTTCAGACCAGTGACAAGTGGAGCACAACAGGGTTCAGTCCTGTGTCCTCTCCTGTTTGGTATCTACTTCCTTGAAGTACAGGCTAATACAGAAGGTCTTTGGCTAATGAAGTTCCCAGATGACTGCAAACCAGGAGCCATAATCAAAACTACTAACGATGTGGACATCCTACAAAAGGGCCTCACTGAGACAGATGCCTGGTGTCAAAGCCATGGCCTCAAGCTCAATGCCAAAAAGTGCATTGTCATCCCCTTTGGTAAAAACTCTGTACCCATGAACTACAACATAGGCGGTAGTATACTTAACACTGAAAGTGTGATAAGAGACCTTGGGACACAGGTGATCAGTAGACTCTCCTTTGATAATCACATCGGCACAGTAGTCAGGAAATCCTTCTACGTGACACACCTCATCACAAAAGGTTTCTCATGCAGAAAAAAAGAGGTCATTGTTCCCCTCTACTCATCACTCATTAGATCCATTATAGAGTACAATGCCCCTTTTGGTATGTACCTCACAAGACATCTACAACAACTGGAAAGCCCGCAGAAATACCTCACAAAGAGGATTAGTGGCCTCAAATACATGCCCAACACAGACCGTCTCAAAACAATCCAGCTTTACTTTGTGCATATCGCCTACTCAGAGGTAATCTCTGCCTAACATACAAAGCTATGCCAAACACAAAGCTGTTGGACATGCTCCCTTTAAAGAAATCCCAATCTCTCCGAGCTTTGGCCCCAAAACCCGGACAGAAATACAAAAGGAGGGGGTGTATCTATTTTCATAAAGGATACCCACACCTCCAGGTTAGTGGCATAGTACGAGGCCTCAGAGCCCATCCAAGTGCAACTAACAGTGGGCAAAGCTGCTTATCAGATCATAGCCTGCTACAGATCACCTACCCTTGTCTCAGGACCCTCACTGAGCATTCCTGAGAACACTGGAAAATATAAAGGTCCTACCAAACACCATGATATTAGGAGATTTCAACTACCCAAACATTGACTGGGAGAATTACTCAAGTGCAAACTCCTTTGCCCAATGCTTCCTAGAGTTTATAAACTCAAACACCCTGGAACAGCTGGTCACCATGCCCACTAGAGGTGACAACATACTGGACCTGATCACCAACATGGGGGATCAGTGTTCCACACCAGAGGTAAACCCCTCATTGGTAAGATCAGATCATAAAGTAATCACACTGGACATCCACATCCTGTCCCCACCCCCAGTCAAGGAAACCACTGTGAAAAACTTTTCAAAAGCAAACTTCTCAAGACCGAAGTGGAATGTTTTAAAGCCCCCTTGCTACAGGATAATGCTATCCAACCCACAGAATCCTTTACAAGTGCATTATATGAGCATCTACAGGGATGCATGGATCGAGCCATCCCGAGTAAAACCAAGACTCACTCCTCCAAAAAGAGGAAACTAGTCTGGTGGTCCTTGGCCATAAATAAGCTATACAACAGAAGGAGGAAACTACTACATGATAGAGCAAAATTCCAAAAAGGAAAGGCATCACTGATCATTATTAGCAAGAAACTACGATCACTCATAAAATCATCCAAGGCCAGTTTCTAAAGATAAATTGCCAAGGAATCTAAAGATAACCACAAACCCTTCTTTAGCTATATAAAACATTTAGGTGGCAACTCTCAGATATGCTTTGAGCTACTGCAAAATGGCAAAAAATACACTGAACCAACTGACATTGCCAACATCCTGGCGGACAAGGTTAGTGCAAACTTCACCCCCCCTCACCCCCAAAAGGGTCTGTGTCCATCCCAGAAGAATGCAGAGCCCCAGACATCATGGACATGCAGGTAAAAACAGCCCTCTCCAAAGCTAAGAACACAGCATCAATGGGACTGGATGGAGTCCCGGGCTGCATCTGACATGAGCTCCAAAAGGAACTAAATCCTCACCTAAATTCACTGTTCAAACTCAGCCTTACCACAGGCTATGTACCCAAAGAATGGCGTACAGCAACAGTCATCCCGCTCCACAAAGGTGGTGCCACAACAGAACCTGGGAACTATCGCCCTATTAAGCCTGTCCAGCCTGGTCTGCAAAGCTATGGAGCAAATTATCATGGAACTCATAAACAGAGACATTGGGAACCTCCAGACACTAGACCCTACCCAATTCGGCTTTGTTAAAGGCAGATCCTGCCTCCTAAACCTAGTTGACTTCTTTGAAACAGTTACCAAGGCCATAGATGAAGGGAAGGTAGTCCACACAGCCTACCTGGACCTCACTAAAGCCTTCGACACCATTCCCCACTCTGGCATCATAGACAAGCTTACCAGCTTGAACATTAACCCCTATGTCACGAGATGGGTGCCCAACTGGTTCACGGATAGAACACACATGGTCAGAGTTGCGGGTGCCATGTCCGATTCTAAACCAGTCACAAGTGGCATCCCACAGGTCTCAGTCCTGGGACCCCTTCTTTTCAGTATATACTTCTCTGAGGTACAGGCAGGCATGGGAGGACTATGGCTGTCCAAGTTCGCAGATGACTGCAAACTGGGGGCCATAATCGACTCTCTGGCTGACACAGACATCCTCCAGAAGGGTCTTACAGAGTCAGATATCTGGTGTCAAAACCATGGCCTTAAGCTGAATGCCAAAAAATGCATAGTCATCCCCTTTGGAAAAAACAAAGTGCCCACGAATTACCACATAGGTGGTAATCCACTAGATACAGAAAATGTAATTAGGGACCTGAGGACCCAGGTAGATAGTAACCTCTCCTTTGATATTCACATTACCAAAGTGGTTAGATATTCCTTCTATGTAGCCCACCTAATCAAGAAAGGGTTCACCTCTAGATCAAGAGAGGTCATTGTGCTCCTCTACTCATCACTCATTAGGCCCATAATAGAGTACAATGCCCCATTTGGTATGTTCCTTAACTGGCACATGCAACAGCTAGTAATACCACAGAAGTACCTCACCAAGAGGATCATGGGCCTCAAAGAGATGCTCTATCTAGCTCGACTAAAGAAACTCCAGCTCTACCTGGTTGCTTACTGCCTGCTCAGAGGTGATCTATGCCTGACGTATAAGGCCATGTCCAACCCGGAATTAATGGACATGCTCCACCTCAAGAAAAACAAATTTCTTAGAGCCACACACTTCAGTGAATTAAGCCTCAGCAAAGCAATAAACAGGATGTGCTGGAGGGATAGATTCCTTTACTAGAGACTTCCCTCGCTCTGTAATAGAATCCCAGTTGATGTTAGGCAGAGCCCCTCGCAGACTCTCTTCAAGAGGAATCTTGATGAGTGGATGGGAAATTGTAAATTTACCCCTGGGATCACTTCAGTGGCCATGCTAGACAGAGGCCAAGGAAATTAATTTAAAAGGGAGGCGAAAGCCAACACATTCTGGCTAGGCTTATAAATGCCCTTGGGCAGATAGACTAGTACCTACCTATGAACCTATGAACCTACACACTCTAGGGACATAAACCTTGTCACCACAATAAACAGAACATGCCGGAGGGATAGATTCCTGTCCCAGAGACTTCACATACTCCAGAATAAACTACCTATCTATATCAAACAAAGCTCCTCATTAGCACTCTTCAAGAAAAATCTTGATGATTGGATGGGAAATAGGAAATTCACCCTGAGGATCACTTCTGTGTCTCTGCTCGACAGTGGCACAGAAAAATAAATTTCTTGGGTGGCAAAACCCAGGGTACCTTTTTGGCTGGGCTTGTATAGGCCCCAGGGCCGATAGCCTAGTACCTACCTATGAACCTTTGAGCCTTGCCTAAAAAAGGTAATATGGGAACAGCAAGAGCCTTGGCCAGTATTCAGAAGCATAGGGACGACAGGTGCAAACCATCTGTAGCGTAGCAACAAGGCTTGTCTATCATGTCATCACAGGCAGACAGAGACTGGATCCCCTTTGGATGACACCAGAAGCTCAGCCAATTGTTGAAGTTTATCATCTTTCTGTTATATTGCAGTATCATGTAGGTGAAGGTAAGATGCTACTCAAGGTTTGACCCTGTGTGTGCCAGCATGTGGTGCATCAACCCATATATGATATGGTCATGGCCTATGCATACAATACACTCACAATACACCTAGTATGATAAGCCTGCTGAGCTTAGCAAATGTGAAAAAAACCTTTGTGCAAACTGTCAGCAAGTAATGTCTGTATTGCACCCTTTACCTCCATATTGCTTGCTGAAGTGTAAAGACGTACTTAGTTTGGATTAAGAACACCGCACTTGCCAACAGTGTGTGTGTGTTTGTGTCTGTCTCTCCCTGGGGAGAGAACAACCTTTTTGGAGACTACTCACACCCCTTAAAAGTGGTATACTCATCTTTGTCATCTCATGATGTCACCATCCTACAAATATACCTGTGGAAAAATGCAATCCGGCAATGTGTATAGCACATTGTGTAAATGTGTACTGCTTTTATATCGTAATGTAGCTAGGTAGGGGTTTGAATTCTGCACTTGCCAATTGTGTCTGTCTCTCTCTGGTAAAGCACAACCTTTTTGGGGACTACTCATACCCCTTAAAAGTGGTATACTCATCTTTGTCAAGTCTGATGATGTCACCATCCTACAAATATACCTGTGGAAAGGAGAAATCCCAGTAATGTGTATAGCGCTGTAGCATTGTTAGGTAGGGGTTTGAATCTTGCATTTGCCAACTGTGTGTGTGTTTCTCTTGGAAAGAGTAACCTTTTTGGAGACTACTCACACCCCATAAAAGTGGTATACTTATCTTTGTCAAGTGGTATGATGTCACCATCCTACAAATATACCTGTGGAAAGGTGAAATCCCAATAATGTATATAGCACGTTGTGTAAATATATACTGCTATATTATCATAATGTAGTTAGAAAGGGGTTTGAATCCTGCACTTGGCAATGGTGTGTACCCCTCTGGGAAGTAGCAACCTTTTTGGAGACTACTCACACCCCTTAAAAGTGGTATACTCATCTTTGTCAAGTCTGATGATGTCACCATCCTACAAATATACCTGTGGAAAGTTGAACTCCCAGTGATGTGTGTCGCACGTCATATAAATGCATGTTGCTGTAGTATCATAATGTAATTAGGTAGGGGTTTGAATCCTGCACTTGCCAACTGTGTGTGTTGCCCTAGGAAGGAGTGATTTTTATGGCGACTACTCCCACCCCTTAAAAGTGGTATACTCATTTTTGTCAAGTCTCATGATGTCACCATCTTATAAATATACCTGTGGAAAAGTGAAATCCCAGTAATGTGTATAGTGCATTGTGTAAATGTATACTGCTGTAGTATCATAATGTACTTAGGTAGGGTTTTGAATCCTGCACTTACCAACTGTGTGTGTCTCCTGAGGAAGGAGTAACCTTTTTGGAGACTACTCACACCCCTTAAAAGTTTTACACTCATCTTTGTCAAGTCTGATGATGTCATCATCCTAGAAATATACATGTGGAAAGTTAAACTCCCAGTAATGTGTATAGTACGTTGTGTAAATGCATATAACTATAGTGTCCTAATGTACTTTGGAAGGGTTTTGAATCCTGCACTTGTCACCTGTGTGTGTGTCTTCCTGGGAAAAAGCGTCCTTTTTGGAGACTACTCACATCCCTTAAAAGTGGTATACTCATCTTTGTCAAGTCTCATGATGTCACCATCCTACAAATATACCTGTGGAAAGGTATAGGTTCATAGGTTCATAGGTTCATAGGTTAGTACTAAGCTAACTGCCCTTGCGAGCCATTGTAAGCCTAGCCAATTATCCCTTGTGAGACTCAAACCCTGCACCTTGTGTTTGTAAGGCAAATACCTTAACCATTAGGCCACATTAGGCCGCATTATGTAAAAACATGCTGCTGTAGTATCATAATGTAGTTAGGTAGGGGTTTGAATCCTGCATTTGGCAACTATGGGTATTTCTCTAGAAAAGAGCAACCTTTTTGGAGACTACTCACACCCCTTAAAAGTGGTATACTCATCTTTGTCAAGTCTGATGATGTCACCATCCTACAAATATACCTGTGGAAAAGTGAACTCCCAGTAATGTGTATAGCACGTCATGTAAACACATATGGCGGAAGTATCATAATGTAGTTAGGTAGGGATTTTGAGTCCTGCACTTGCCGATTGTGTGTGTGTTTCCCTGGTAAGGCACAACCTTTATGGAAACTACTTACACCCCTTAAAAGTAATACACTCATTTTTGTCAAGTCTCATGATGTCACCATCCTATAAATATACCTGTGGAAAGGTGAAATTCTAGTAATGTGTATAGTGCATCACGTAAACGTATACTGCTGTAGTATCATAAAGTAGTTAGGTAAGGGTTTGAATACTGCACTTACCAACTGTGTGTGTCTCCCAGGGAAGGAGCAACCTTTTAAGAGACTACTCACACCCCTTAAAAGTGGTATACTTATCTTTGTCAAGTCTGATGATGTCACCATCCTACAAATATACATGTGGAAAGGTGAAACCCCAGTAATGTGCATCACGTGTCGTGAAAATGCATACTGCTGTAGTATCATAATGTAGTTAAATAGGGGTTTGAATCCAGCACTTGCCAGCTGTGTGTGTGCCCCACTGGGAAAAAGCGACCTTTATGGAGACAACTCACGCCCCTTAAAAGTGGTGTACTCATTTTTGTCAAGTCTCATGATGTCACCATCCTAGAAATATACCTTGGAAAGATGAAACCCCCAGTAATGTGTATAGCACATCGTGTAAATACATACTGCTGTAGTATCGTAGCGTAATTAGGAAAGAGTTTCAATCTTGTACTTGCTGGGTGTATACTTCAGGTGTGTTACACTGTTGGCCACTGTGGAGTGGGTTTTGATTTTTCTAGTGTGTGACATATCACAATGACAACTGTATGTGCATTACACATGTAAGGTAGCTGTGGGGCAAATCCATATGCATACATGTGACCTCAAGTATTTCATAAGTGGGTACTTTGCTTTATCCATGAATGCATCTGTTATCTTTGCCAGAGTGTGCTGGCACTTTCCAGACCTTAGGTAACTTCTGTATGCTTGTGACAAGCTTAGCCACTGCAGTGATCCCTGGGCTACATCTTCCGTTTCACATCCACTCATCACGGTTTCTATTGAAGAGTGTGAGTGAGGGTTTATGCTTGAGGTATATTTGAAACCTGTTCCAAAGCAAGCAAAATCTGGCAAAGATGACTAATCATTATAGGTGCACAACAACCTCTGTGGATCTGCATGCAAACCCTTTATTGCTTATGTGCTCCACAGAGGGATTTCCAAAACCCTTTGGTAATGTGATTATCAAAGGAGAAATGAATTAACACATGGCTCTATGTATACGTTAGTACCTGTTCTACATTTTGGAGGCTACTACCTATGTGGTACTCTGAGGATACTTTGTTTTCTAAAAGTGGATAACTATGCTTTCTTTGGCTTATAGCTTTACTGCATGAGTTTGACACCAGGTATCTGTCTGTATGATACACTTTTGAAGGATGTGTGTGTCATCTGGAGAATAAAGTATAGCCCACAGTATGCATTGTCATCAAACGTAGGCAGACATATCCCTACTGTGTTTGCTTGTACCTAAGAAAGCTATATGCCAAACAGAAGTGGTCCCAAGACTGAGTGCAGGTGAATACCACTTGTTACTGGCATAGAATAGTACATGGAGGCTGCAAATATTACTGTGTGTCCTACATCTGTTCGTCAGTTGTCAAGCCATCATCTAACAATCGTTTATGGTCAGTCTGTTGAGGTTATGCATAATACCAGTATGTAGGATGGGTATGAATTGCTGGTGAGCTATAGTTTGGCTGTGTTGACCTCCCCTCCCTCACCTATAGCCTTGTTGACTGTCTTGAAGTCTACTAGGTGTAGGAGCCATGATCTGGCCTTTAGAGAACCTAAGTGGGTATGGTGCAGTGTTTGCAGGTTCATAATGTCTCTGTTAATGAGTTCCATAATGCTGTGCTCCATAGCCTTCCAGATAACATTGGTCTGGCTTATAGGGTGAAAGTTTCCAGGACCTGTTGTAGTTCTACCCTTAATCAATTTATGTTAACATTTGCACTGGGTGTGACGAGGGTGGACAGGTTTAAGAATAAGTATATTAGGGGGTCAGGCCAAGTTTGAAGGTTAGTAGACCATGCCAGATAGGCAGGATTAAGTTGGTTTGTACATGTGCTGAGGAGGGATGCAGAGTATATTGTGAAATAGATGCTAAGGATGAAGCCGCCAGGTAACAGGAAAAGTGGAATGCCTAAGATGAGGTTTATGGCTGTGGTGAGAGAGGACATGCATGTGGATGGTGTGATAGTGCAAGATGCAGAGGGCAGGAAGAAATGACGTACTGTGGTGACCCCTAATGGGAGCATCCAAAAGGAGAAGAAGAAGAAGACATTGTAGCTCAACCCTTGTGGACTGTGAACACCATTACTGTGTGTCATTCCACAAGTATATAACCTGTATAGAGGCTGCATCTGGACAGAGCATTTAGGTGAGTGGTGACTTCATATGTCAGCTTGTGTATGACACAGCCAGGGACACTGTCCAGTACCATTGCCACTGTGATGTGTATTTTGTTAAAGAGATGTTTTAACTAGAGTGTCTGTGAATCATCAGGTTTTACATTCTTCAGGTCTGGAAATGTGGCCCTTGTGTAATGACAGGATGGCGAAATCCGCATTCAAACTCTCTGACAAAGAATTGGTAATGTCAGTCAGATAAATGTACTTTGTGACCATTTGCATTAACTGTGACCCGATCTGAGATTTCCCCTGTAGATTATGAATAACACTGAAGAAAGCTTTAGTGTTGTCTTTGGAATCCTTGCCATTTTGTATTTTGAAGCTTGCCTTGTATGTTTATTGAGGAATTGTATTTTCCCAATGATACTGACCAGAGAGGTTATCCCTTCTTGGTATGTAACTCTTTTTTTGGTACAACTTCACACCTTCTATTATATATTTAGTTTATGGCAGGGGTCCATGAGACTAATGCACTTTTACTGTATAAGTGAGAATTTCTTGTGTTCGTGATAGCACGGTCCATGCAACCCTGTAGGTGAACAGTGTGCATTAATAAAGGATTATGCAGCTGGGACAGTGTTAACCTTAGTAATGTAAACCAATGACAGATAGCAACAACAGCATCACCCACAGCACAGTGTCAACCCGTGTCATACACACACATGTGTACTCAAGTTCCAAAATGTGTGTAGTACAATGCATACTGGCCACCAATAGAAAGTATGGAGTGTTAACACTGGCCAATAAAGGGCATGTCACCCTGCCCATGTATCCAATATGCATGTACATGCAGACAGTGCACCTCCACCTTGTTCACAAATGTACACCTGAAAACCTGTGCTGCACACACCCCACACTTACTGTCCACTGTATAACACATGCTGACACAACTACACACATCAGCCAAGTGGCACATGGGCAAACAAAACACAATTGGAATAAACACTGGTGGAAACAATACAACATTGCTAATTACAGCTATAATGCATCATGCCTGCTCAGCTACACCTTCAAGGATATCATTACACTTTACTGCTGACAACATGCTACAAATTCAACCATTGCTATACTTTATTAAAGTCACCCTGTGCATCAGCACCATGTTAGCCTGTTTCTGCATCAATGTTACAGATGACAGGAGGTGGCACAGGTTTCATCATATGCACAGGGTGTGTTGTTGGTTTGCCAGAGGCCTACACTGAGCCATACAATCGACATGTGTGTGCGAGTGTGTGTGTGAGGGCCATGAGTACTGTTATGGGCCAATGTTGATGTAATGTGTGCAGGTATGTGTTTGCCCTAGGTTTCTGGTTTATGTGTGTGTGTCTGCATCCACAAAGTTCCACCATGTGGCTGCCATATACGGGGATTTGTGAGACAGCTACAGACTTTACCTGGCAGGCTTTACAGATCACTGTCTCTGGCCATGGATACGGAACCTGTGCCTGGCACGGGTGCTACAGACAGTATCAGGTACTAATCCAGATTGGGTACTATCCAAAGAGGTTGACATATGTCCACTGGATCCAGGTCCATGCTGGGAATGGTCAGAGTCAATTGCACGTGGTCTTCTAGGACGGTCTATGGACAGCCCCCCAACATAACTGGGGCTGGTACTGGCACTACGGGAGCGGCTGTGACTTGCTGGACATTCACAGTGACCTCCAGCTGCTGATGTTGCTGGCATACGTCCACGTCGACATTTCAACCATCCCGCATTGTCCTGACACATGGACATGACATTGTGGAGGACATCCAATGTCTCACCCCAACGTCTATCAATGACCTCAGTGTAATTACGTATGGCATCTGCTAGGTCACGGATACTGTCATTTACAGAGGTGTTATGAGCCCTCTGTACCCTTAGTCCCTGTCTGGTGTACCGCTCCCTTTGTGTCTGTGCCTCCATGACAGCCTGGAACATGCGTGTGGTAGAAAGAGGTGTGGCACGTCTGCCAGGGGCATGATGACCAGCAGTGCTCTGACGAGAACCCCTGGGCATCTGCCTATGTGGTACCATTCCAGACATCTGGCTATGGCTGCTGTGTCCTGATGCATGTGGAATAGATACCACACTGTTCTGGCCAGTGCCAACCGTACACTGTTCCTCAGCTAAGGGCAATGGTGATGATGGATGTACAGGCAGTATGACTGTGTGCATGGATGGGGTGGAGACTTGTGTACTGTCAATTGGTGGCCCAACAACAGACCCTGACAAACTTGCCTGTGCCTCAACACACCTATCCTCATGATCACTGTCTGTCTTAGTGACATCAGGTTCCCTGCTGTACTGAACCAGCCCCACCTCGGCAACTGTGAGAGGAAAACAGGAATCACACTTTAATACCTGAACATAATGTCAGACCACATGCGCACATGCACACCTGCACACATGCACACCTGCACACATGCACACATGCGCACATGCACACATGCATACACACAAAAATACACTCCTCCCTAAAGCAGACACACACAACACCAGCAACCTCAGAACATACACAATAGCAGGTGATGGTGAGGTACAGTATCACAAGCAAATCAGTCATATCACACATGTCAGCATGCAGGACATGTGTTGCTCAACAGCATGCAGTGCAAGTGTAGACAGTCCTTGTTACTAACAGTATACATGGCTTTGATGCATGTGTTTTGTTATTAGGTGATGTGCCTCCCCCTGGAACACAATGCATACATGGACACAACATTGCTGTGCAGGTATTCAAAACTCTGTAATGTACTTTGCACCATCACTCACAGGTCTACATACCATGGCTGGATGTGTATCTGTGTGTCAGATAGGTATCCAATGCTGATTACAGCCTCTGTGTCTTTAGCAAATAATTGTAGACACATTTTAGCACATGCATGATGAGTATTCACACATCATCAGTGGTGCATGAATAATTGTTGGACTACCATTCGGCCACATACCCAATATACGGTACTTATGGTGAGTGTAGATCATATTGTGGACATGCCAGTGTCATCCATGACATGGCATGCTAAAACACAACTGCATATTTAAACATTACACATACCCAATGTGTATCATATGACCTAGCTACTCAGTAGCATCACAAGACATATATGTGTCAGTTGTGCAAATGGTGATTGGTGTGCACATTGTTTAGAGGTGCATATGTGTGCACACACACAACATTAAGGTGTATAGCAATGAAAGCTATGTGTAGTACTGTGGTTACAATAACTGGATGGGGTATAGTACCATAGACCATAAACATGAAGCATCATGTGGTCACTCAAAGCTACAAATGTTTCCCAAACCAGCACTACTCATGCTGTACCGGAACTGTACTACCTTGGCTACATTCACCATTTCACAACCAGTTGTTACATGAGTTTGTAAGGAGGCCAATAAGGAGCATTCCCTGACATGAATGTGTAGTGTGTTGCAGAGTGTTTAAATGCCCCATGATAGGCCTCTACCCCTCAGGTATATTATGCATAATGTGTGGATGAGATTTTGGATACTGGAGTGTGTCTTTACAGAGTGTTTGGGAATCCTTTATGTGTAGCATGTTAAAATGTTCTGTGTATGACATAGATGTGTATGTTATGTGAATGTTGAGTATCAACTATGCCTATCCAATGGTCACTACAGTCTAGCCACATTTGTTTGAGATGGTCTGTGTATTGCATGTGTTTGAGGCAGCTAATCACATTAGTGAGATGTGCGTGGTCTTACACCAAACATGCACAGCATGCATTATGGGTAGGTGTGTTACATGTGTACATGGCCTACACCTTAACTATGACATGCACTTTTTATTTACAATAATAAATGTAGAACATACTCACTAGCATCTGTCCTCTGCCTTGATGTCACCCCAGAGGGACCTACATAGAGATGAGACAGTTTGTCAGTGGCCACAACTGTGGCATTGCTACTGTGTGTTTGCAGTCTTACAGTACAACAACAGTTTACATTCACAGGGCTGCAGATTATGTTCCAAATGATCAGCATTGCACAACAACAGGCTCCACATCTTTTAACGACACACTCCACATCTCACATATGCATGATCTACCAATACAGATAACAGTAGTCTACAGATATGCCATTTTACCTGCATGCTCCATGTGTATTTGCTGGGTGGCTCCAACCTCCATCATGGTGTATGTCTGCTGCTGTTGTTGTTGGGCAGGTGCCACCAGGCTGAGGAGCAGCTCCTCCTCTCTGGTGAGGGGGGATGGATATTAACACCACCTCCTGTTGCAAGCTGTTGTATCCGCACATATGCAGCACGCTGATGGACATATCTGAGAAGATCACTGCAGTGGTGGCGTACCTGCTCAAATGTCTGGTTATGCAGGCCTACTTCATTTACCCTGCGGACAACATCTTGCCACATTGCAGTACTCTCCTACTAGTCCTGGCTGGTTCGTGAGAACATGAGACTGTAGTGCTGAATCATACTGGTAGTAATTATGTCATCTTCAGCACTACTGTAACTGGGGTTCCTGCGATGTGCCATGATCCCTGGAAGACATAAATATGAAAGTATATCTGAGCAAGTCATATGGCACATTTAACATTATACAATACAGATATCACAGAACTGCCATATATAGCAACCTATTAGCTAACCGAGAGTGAAACACTTTAACTGCCACTTATCACTGCTCACCCCACAACTGCTTGGAAGTGCCTGGCTCACTCTCAGTCTAATGAACCATGTTCTGCACAGCAACAAAATAAAATCACTATATAAGATTATACAAGAGTACCTGACACACTGTATGCGACACGATGCACCACCTAGCCACAGCAGATGTACATCAAGCTGATGTGTAAAGAAATATATCATCCATCACAATGAGTGTAAGGTCCAGTAAATGTATTACTATTATACCACACAACTTGTTAATGGCAAACCCGTGTCCAAAATATGTGCACAATTGGGAATATAGGTTGCATACTGCTGTAGTACACTATGAATGTTGCTAGATGCGCAGTTATATGTTTTACCACACATATGTCAAAGGACATGTTACAGACATACCCACACACACATCAGACATAATTACAGGACACAAAGGTAATACAACCCAGATAATCTTTCAGTGTGTACTATACAGTGCTGTGTGTCAGTACTTACACAACCTTAATCTTGAGAAATGTAATCTGTGATGAATACAGGGACCACACAAAACAGTGGATGCAAGCAATGTGGACATACACCATACTTTGCAATACAGGCCAAGAGCTTCAATTAGTACTACAGTACACACAGGACTTGGATTCAACATCAGTACCAATCAATAATCATAGATGTAGTGCTTTAGCCTCCAATGACACACCCTAGTTAAAACAAAGGGACTTAATCACACTGTATGCAATCACACTTTTTCTGCCTAGCAACAAAATACACAGCTTTTGCTAGGATCAAAGCAAGGACCCATAATACCATGACATAAACAGTTTCCCATTCACAAACACATTGACCATCACAGTCAGTTAACAGTACAGAGAATTTATTGCACCAAGTAGATGTAGGTGTGTATGAGTATATATAACTATATATATATATATATATATATATATATATATATATATATATATATATATATATATATATATATATACATATACACATCTTGGTGTACATATACATATATATGTAGGCACATATACATTCCACCTTTCATAGTGAGAATATCAATTATACAAAGGATGTGAGGTGTACAGTAATGTAATAAAATCACACAGTCTTGGGATAAATGCATTGAAGGTGTTCACAGCCCAGGTAGCTTTAGCAGGCCTCACTGGCTTCAACATTGCAAACTGAACAAACCACCCATAGTCTTTAACCACCACATGTCATATACCAGCACTGTATGCTGTCTTGTTTGTCACACACTACAACCTACATACAAATATGCACATACTAACCTTCACTATCATATATATCTCCACCCTTTACAAACAGTTGCAATATGTCCCCTGCTCTATACAGATGTGAATATATATGACACAAATATATTTCTCCATATGTGTGTGGCATACACACACAAGGTCCACACTGTTGTAAGTCCCTGGACCTCACAGCTGAACTGTTGGGCCTTGCTGCAACACAAACAGGTGTTACATATGAACACAGACTAACATTAGGGGGGTATATATGGCAACAGATGCTAGATAAACATACTAGACTGCTACAGCAGTTGCCAATGCTAAGCTACACTTTAATATGACTATCATGCATGTGTTGTTCTATCATACCCATGTTTATATAATGTCAGCACTAATCCCCCCAACAGCCATTGGCCACACTACTGTACAGAACACAGACAACATGGATCAGATCTTTGACATTTAATGCTGAGCTACACATTTCACAGGTATGTCCCATTGCCCACAGGTACACACTGTATTGTCCATGGCAGTAGTTAAGCAGAACATCTATGCATAAATAAGTACTGCTGCCACATATGAATGGTTCACATTATATAGACTATTCTTCAATAACATCTACTACATGCCAGTAAATACATATGTGTCACATTCCTTTCCTTTGTATGAATTGGTACTATTTCTTTTTCGTTTTCCTTTTCTCTGTCTCTCTCTCTCTCTCTCTTTCTCTCTCTGTGTGTCTCTCTCTCTGTCAGTCTCTGCAATAGAGTGATTGAGTTTGTTGGCAGAGATTGCAGCCTGCTTTTGTAGGTATTTACACGTGAGCATGTGATGGCCTCTGCACCAATTAGTGGCCACCACTTGCTAATTGCATGCAGCCTGCTGTATAGTAATTGCAGTAATCACTGTCATAGCAACCCAGTACTATAAATTGCTAACTCAGGTAGGCGTGGCCCTTTCAGCTTTCCAAGATGGAGATTATTCTTGTTTGCTGTGGACATAATTGTTTAAGACAGAAGGTTGGTATAGTTCTTACATCAGAATCCAGGGGTGTAGCCAGAGATTTACATTTTGTACTCAGACCTAATGTTGCTGCTTCCAGTACCCACTTGTCAGTGTAGAATTGTAGTCACCCCTCAAAATGCTACCCCAAGATACATGGAAAGATGTACTTTCTTTTCAACTTTTACAATTAACTGCCATACAAAGCTAGTTACTGAGATGTATTCCTTTGGCACAATAATTGTTTGTGAACTGCTATACTGTGAATATTCATTTACTCAGTTCTAAAGAATTTGTGCTTTTTTAGTGTTGACATTAGCACAGGCTGCTCAGAAAAACTGGACACATTTCAGTACAGTGAGTATGCTTACCTACATCCTTGGTAGACCCTGCACACACAGGTATATTCTACATTTGGGTAGGGGTGCAGAAGTGCAGAGAGTGTAAGTATTATTGTGTGGATTTTATCTTGCTGGACTTACAGGGTTGCTGTGTACATGTTAGTTTATCAAGGCAAGTAGTCTGTCTGTGTAACTCCCAACTGCGGACCTGTCCACATGGTAGCCAGAGAATAGCCTGTTATTTTTTGTCTGTGCACCACACAGGTCTTTTCAGCAATAGAGCAATGGCATTGTTACAGTTGGTTGCTACCAGTACATGGCTACATCCATTTGTATTTCAGTGTTGTATTCCTACATAAGGGTATGCTTCCGAAACTCCTTCCAAATCTATTTGCACAGTGTGTAACAGCAGAAAGGCTGATATGCCTCTGTGTTTCTGCCTCTGCCAGACCTCTCAAACACTCAGGTACATATTTGAACAGACTCAGGGAAAAGTAAATAAAAAGTCAGGGACACCTTTAAAATGTTAGTGCCATTACGTTGAAACATTGAGAGACTCACGTCATATGAATTAATACACCTTTTCTGAAGTAAAAGAAGTGTCTAACTCTTAATTATTGTTATTATTCATTAAGTGTAATTCACCACCTTTCTGGTCAAAGTCAGTAGTTTTAGGAGGGATTCAAAGGGACAGAGGTAAAATTTGTGTCAAAATCAGGGGCATCCCTGAAAATTAGGGACAGTTGGGAGGTATGGCCTCTGCCCTAAACAGATATGCCAGTGTTTGTCCTGCTGTGATACTGTGTGGGGTTGTAAAGTGATGGTGTAACGTTATTTCCTGCTAGAATGGTTGCTTCTCTTATCACAGTCATGTAATGTAATCCCACAACAACTGTTGGTAAAGATCCACAGAACAAGTTGTGTGGTAGGGCATTCCTATTTTTTCTTTGCATTCACTCATTCTGATGCATGATATATTTTTTTCAGCACCAACATGTTGTATATCTACCATGGCTTAGTGGTACTTCATATTGTGTAGCGTGTACGCAGTCAGGGGTTCGAGACTTACAGAGGTGTTTTATTTTGCTCCTGAGCAGAACAAGGGCCCTCACATACAGAGTGACTAAGGCACTTTTAAGCAGTTGTAAGCAGGTTTGTGCGGGTTTGCCCGATGCTTAGCAATGCTTAGCTAAGCACAAACAAGCGCACACCTGCGCAAACCCGCTAACTACTGCTTAATAGTGCTTACTCCCGCTAACCCCCGTGCTCATTTCTTTGAAAGAAAAGAAAAATGAGGACATAGGAAAGTGGTGAAAAAGGGGCACAAAAAGGGAAAGACAGTATGGAAAGTAGCTCGGGATGTGCAGGACGGGTGTAGGGAAGGTCCATAGCTGCCCATTTCTTTAACAGCAACAGCTGTGCATATGGAATAAATTTGGAGGTAGATATAAAACCTTCAACCCCTGAGAGAGGGGTGAGGACAACAAAGTATGTTGTAATGCCAATTAAATTACATTTTATGTGTCCAGTGGACATGTGTGCAAAATGGGCAGCTATGTATGGGGCATAATTTTTTTTTTTTTTGGGAGCAGATTGCCCTTTTTTTTCAGGTGAGAGTGGATTGTGGGGTAGGGGAAGTAGGTATATTTGGGGAGGTAGGTTGGGGAGGTAAACAGACAAGACAAACAAGACACATACAGGGGCTGTGTATGACACATGTGGTGGGTGAACACCTTTGACGGGGAGGGATGTTTGGAAATCGCAAGCCCATGAGCCCACAGATGGAAACAGTGGGACTGAGGTCCCCACCCATGGGCAGTCACCACTGCACCTTCACAGTCCAGAGGGTGGCTGTGCTGGGGGCTGTGTAGCAGGGGCAGGCTGACTTGGGAATTGCGCCACTCGTGCCTCAAGCTGGCGTAGAGGTTCTGCAACAGAACATTCAATCTCTCTACGCACCATGGCCTGGACCATTCGAAGGGTGACAGGTGGCCCTCCTCCACCCATGCTTGCATGGGGGGGCTGAGCCCCATCCCCTGCAGAGCTTCCACCCGAAGGTGGCACATGGCCAATGGAGGAGGAGGTCCCAGGCTGGGCACCGGACCTGCTGGTGCCAGGTGCCATGGTCAGCTGAGGTGGGACAGGTGGGTCCGCTGGGACCGGCCTTCCCATACGAACTATGTTTTGGAGGGTTTAATAAAGATATAGGTTAGTAATAATTGACAGCATTTCCAATTAGTTATAACAGCATGCAGACGTATTCCCATTAACCCAACACACCAGATTTTCAACAGTTGAAAAGCAAGCATAACACGTGCATATATAGAACAATAGTGGACATTACAACAGCATGCAGGTTGAATTGATGGCAACAGGCCACCGATATTGTGGTATTTTAACAGGGCACATGCATAGAAATAAATGCAAATATTTATAAACTAACAGGACATATGTCCCAACAAATGTTTTGAGATTAGACATACCGATTGAGGTGTGAAATTGCATTTTTTATGCACATACAGTAGGGTGGAAAAGGATAGCTCAATTAACAACTTATATATCCTTCTAGTTTTCACTACATTCCTATTAACTGCAGTTATATGTCCCTTACATGTATTATTACACTACCCAATGTCCTTATATTGTGCAATTGGATTTTGCTAGATCATTATATACATGAGCTGTATCTTACATACAAACTGTCCAAGATGCAGATGTTAATGCTACATATTTTGAGAGTTGCTCACACACACACTACTGCTAAGATGGTACACTGACAGCTCTATGTTCATATAATTATCTAGATATGTTCAGGTGAAAGTATCAGTTATATGTTAACAGCTCCCTACATTTCTGGCAGCACACTGACATTCCTGGGGAACACAATACCAAGCTACTCATGTGCCAGATTAACCTGTACATGCTGGGCATGAACCAACAGTTGAGGGCTGTAAATATGCATAAAAGCTACTGGCACTCCCTTCATCCATGTTATATGGGCCTACCCAAGTGTGGGTTAACACTGCTTAATACAACAGTACTATCTGTAAAATGCAACAGTACAAGAACATATCAAAGAAAATGACACAGACGCACTCCAGGAATTATACATTTATTAAAGGATTATTACACCTTTACTTATTGGGTTAAAACACTTTTTGAAGGCTCTCTCATTTATTTTATATAACAGTACATGCAGAATAATTACAAACCTGCCTGATGATGCAGCCTTTGCAACCTATCTTCATGGGCTTGCTGATTCATAGCCCAGACATCTGCAGCTGTGAAGTAAATGCAGTGATATTGAGACATACCTATCCATAGTATAGACAAGCATAGCAATTCTTAACTACTTAATACAATGGCTACTTACTCAGTACTGGGGCATTAGGCATCACACGGGACTCCTGGATCCACTGGCCCAGTTGATCCTCCTTATGTCACTTCAGGTCAGAATAATGGTGCCTGACCTGCTCACCAGTCCGAAGAATGCCAGTGGCACTGGTGAGATCATGAGCAAGACTGTTCCAGGCCTCCGTTTTATATTGGGTGCCCTGGTACTGGCCCCACAGGAGTCTTTCCTCATGATTGTGGATAAGGAGCCAAACCATTACTTTGGTCTCCTCAATGCCCCAGCATTGCACTCAAAATCGAGTGCCTTCTCCAACACCAGCCATGCTGACTGCAGAAGGGAGCTACAACCAGTTATGGCAAGTATTCTCGCCTGTGGAGCTTAAATATGCCTCATTCCCCACACTTATTTGTGATTGGCCAGTTTTGAAAAAAACTCAGTTGTAGGCAAACCTGCTTAGCTGATGTTGGCAATGTTTAATATTCATTTGATAGATATGTGGCTGTTGAAAGTGCATGGTTATGAAATGCTATCATTGCTTAGTGGTTATGTACTGTGACTATAGTACACAGTATCCTGAGTTCGAGCCCTGTCACTGCTTTTTATTTTCCTACTGGCCAGACCTGAATAGTTAAGGTACAGTAAAGGAGGTGTGGCTGTGTTTAGCCAACTTTGCTCAACTTTGCCCAACTTTGCCCAATGTTGCCCAACATTGCTCGACATTGCTCGATGTTGCCCAATTTTGCGCTGGTTAGTGCGGTGCACAGCTACGCGCAAATACATGGTGCTTGTTAACACGGTGCTCAGCTATGAGCAATTGGTTTTAAATATGCTAAATACTGCTAAAATGTGCTTAGCAGTGCTTTATATTGCTTAAAATAAGTTACTCGTGCCTCAGAATGCATAATCATTTCACCTTCATATATATATAATTCGTTCACTACTACATATAACATGTGAATGCTTTTTAAAAAACATATACATGATAAATGTCAGGAAAAATTTTTGTATACAGATTTCCGACAGAAAATGGAACGTGCAGTAGTGGGACTCTAACCGGGAATGCCTCCTCTTTGTGCGAAATCTCTAACCACTACGCTATCGGTATTTTGCTTAATTTGCATATTTTTTTCTTATTATCCTCTTCGGTATCTAAGCTGCTAACTGTAGCTATGCAATGGGCAATCCCACACAAACACGCGCAAATACGGGCAGCTATATCAGAAATAAAACAAAAAATAAATAAATTTCTTTTAATTTTTAAATTTGTATGAGGTTTAACATATGGGGGAGTGTAGTGTTACAATGTACACATGTGAGCGGACTCGCTCATGTAATTCAACATTTCTTGGGTTTTGTCAGTGCAGGGGCATGGATTTTTGGACTGCTCGGCACTCGTCCACGCTCCATGTAAGCTTTAGAGTTGAGGCAGCTCGCCCTCATTAATATGCATGGTGTGTTGCCGTCATACTCTTAGATTGGCGTTTCCATATAAGACTAATCTAGTCTTACACGGAAGATTAGTAAATCCTGGGGCACTGGGCCAGATTTACGAAGGCTTTTACAGAGTCTAAGATTAGTGTAAGACGGCAGACAGCCAATATGTCTGCTGAGCGATCCAGCAACAGCCGGCAGGGGCATGCACGAGAGCTTCTAAAGCTACTCTTGCACGGACAGTGTTAGGGTATGCAAATTACCTCATTTGCTGCCGAAAGCTATGCAAATGAGGTAAATTTGCGATCCAGGAAACACTAACCTGTCCATGTAAGAGTAGTGTTATTTGCAGAAATGTACTCCGTTGGTAATGGAGTACCGTTCTGCAAATAGCTAAACAGAGCTATGACAGCTCCAAATAAAGGATGCATCTAGTTGAGGAAGCATGCCAATGGCCAAATATAAGGCCATTGGCATTTGCAAATGTTGTAAATCCTTAAAATCCATTTTTTCCCTGATCTCCAATGTTTAAGTGTAGCACAGTCCAAATGTGCGGCGCTTTAAATAAAATGAAAAAAATTGAAAAATAGCCAAAAATGGGCATTTTCACTAAAAAGCTTGTTCTGCCATGCAGGTGAATGGCAGGCTGAAAACAACATGGCCACTGAGTAGTAGTTGCTAAGGGGGGGAAGCTCAGTGTGAGAGATGTAACCAAGCATTAGTAGGCAATCCTATGCAAATGAGGATAAGGATAGTGAATCCCAATTTTCCCCGGCATGTGAGCCATGTCCCTAGATTGTAAGTGTAGGAGTAGGGGAGTAGTAGAGTAGACAATAGGTGACATCATGAGGGTGTATGTCTGAAAGACTGTAAGCTCATTGGAACACAGTGGCTTGTGTTTGCCCTGAGTTGCTCAGGATTGCAAGAGGCATGTCTACAGTTGTCTTAGCTGAAAACAAGAAACCAAAGGCGTACACAGTGGATATATCTGAAATTTCTTGCAAATGGGCACACAGCATGTGCACACGTGTGTGTTTGTGTGCTCTTGTGTGCGCATGTGTGCACTTGTTTGCGCGGAGCTGCCCCTTGTGGAAACAGAAAGGGAAAAGGAAGCAAAAGAAGTAGCAGGAAGTCAACTAAGGAGAACTAGCAGAGCCGCCAGGTGAAATATATCAGAATCAGCCAATTACATAGGCAGTAGACTAGCCCAGCCCAGCCCAGCACTTTAAACTCTGCAAACAGCAGTCTACCCTGTTTTTTTTTCCCCAAGAACTCTGCAACACTGCAGTATACAAAGAGTGAAAACTTAAAAAGCTTAAGTCAGACAAAATGTTAGGGGCTGCTATTGCTATCATAAACCAACATGTGCAAGATGCTGAGGGTGGTGATGCTGTGAATGCTGCTGAGCAACCCACAGTGAAAAGACGGAGAAGAATGTACAGACCCAGGGTAACCTACCAGGGGCTACATGAGCTGGAGATAGTGGAGCGCTATAGAGTGGACAGAGACCTCCTGCAGCAAATTGTTGAGCTGTGCCAGCCACGCCTCACACACAGAGCCAACAGAGGGGAACCCATCCCAGTGGATACCAAGGTATGTGTTGGCCTATGAATACTAGCTACAGGTACCTTCCAGAGACCAACTGGTGATATGATGGGGGTTTCACAGGCATCAGCATCCAGGGTACTGCACCAGTTCCTGGATGCCATGTCAGCACATGTCAGTGAGCACGTATATTTCCCCAATTCCTGTGAGGCATTGGCTAGCAATATGCGTCTTTTCCACCAAATAGCAGAATACCCTGAGGTAGTGGGTGCAATAGACTGCACGCACATACACATCAAAGCATCCCCCGGTGAGCGGGGTAGGGTCTACATCAACCGCAAGGGCTTCCCCTCCATCAACTGCCAGGTTGTGTGGGATGCCCAGGGCATAATAATGAATGTGTGTGCTGGCTGCCCTGGAAGCTATCAGGATTCCCACATCTGGCATCTGACGCAGCAGTACCAGAGATTTGCCAATGGGGACATCCCTGATGGTCACCTAGTGGGGGATGCTGGATACACACTGGAGCCATGGCTGCTGACACCCATCAGAAATGCACACACACCCAAACAAGAACTTCATAATGAGGCACATGCACAAACAAGAAACATTATTGAGCGTGTGTTTGGGATGCTCAGGTCATGGTTCTGGTGCCTGAACACATCTCGTGGAGCCTTGCAGTACTCACCAACTACATGTACCCAAATTGTCATGGTATGTGCCATGCTACACAATATGATCCTGCAAAAAACAGCTGCAGCAGGAACAGCATGGGGCAGGGCCAAACAGCCCCCCACAATTACCAAGTCCTGCAGAGGCACAGTGACTCGAAGGAGGAACAACCTGAGCCTGCCCCAGTAGGCAGAAGGAGGCGTGCCCAGTATGCCTTGGCCTTGGCAAAGAGGCAATGCATAGCACATACACTGACTCAGTAAGAACCCTGGAAATGACACCTCTCTCTGACTCACACATACAATAAAAGGGATGCCTAACTGGACACTACCTGTTTTCAAACATGTATAGGGAGTGTACTATGTGCATCCGACATAGAAATCCCTGCAGCACCACCTGAGGCATCATTGCCCTATTTTCAGCAATATAAAGCAGTGCTAAGCACATTTTTACCACTATTTAGCATATTTAAATGCAATTGTGCAGAGCTGTGCACCTTGCTAACTAGCGCAATGTCGAGCAATGTTGAGCAATGTTGGACAATGTTGGGCAAAGTCGGGCAAAGTCGGGCAACGTTGGGCAAAGTTGAGCAAAGTCAGGTAAACACGCTCACACCTGCTTTACTGTTCCTTAAGCAGTCTGGTCTGCCCAGCAGGAAAATAAAAAGCAGTGACAGGGCTCGAACTCAGGATACTGTCCACTATAGTCACAGTACTGAACCACTAAGCCATAACAGCATTGCACTGGCACAGACACAGCAGGATAATTGTAGACTAACGCAAACACAAGCAAATGCTGTATCATGCCCTCTGAAGAGGTATATGAGTAACTTCCCCCCAGGCCTATGCAGACAGATAACAGCAGGCCAGGCAGTGTGATGTGTGTTGGGTAGGCTATGAAGTCACAAACTAATATAGGTGAAATTGGAAGCTATGATCTGTAGTACAGTCGTACGCCTCAAGCCAGTATGATAGGTAACAGTACAGACTGAAATGGTGTACCTGCAATAGCAGTGCATGCCTAGCAAATGTGTATAAGTGTCAGGTGAACCCCTCATCCTATGTACACCCACAGTAACAACCAGGTGTGCCCCCGGGTAGAAATGTACAACTAATAGCTGTCCCCCCTGTATGTATAAATGTTGATAAGTCTATGCAAAGTGACTCATGGAAGCCCTGTAGGCACAGTGTGCTTCCTGTCAATGTACAGCACAAAGGTGAGCCCTGAAGTAAAAACCAATTTGATTTTTCACACATATATAGTACATATGTCCATACTGGGCATGCTCACACACAAACAAATTTAGCAAATTTCAGTCAGCAACATACTGAAAGATCATATTGGGCATGCTCACACACTTAAATAAACAAAGCAAATGTCAGTCAACAACATACTGAAAGGTCATACTGGGCATGCTCACACACTTAGGCCATGTCTGAGTACAGCAGTGGGCCACACATATCTGGCAGTAGCAGTTCTAACTCCAGACACTTGTCACTATTCACCAATCCTGCCTTGTGCACACAGTTATATGAAAACAGACCCATATAATATATTGGACTCCTGTCATAATCAAACTATGTACTACAATTACTTAAGTTGTTCAAAGAAAATGAAAATTCAAAGAAGATCAATAAATCTCTCATCAGTATCATCAATAAACAATGAGCACTCCTAACATTATCCAATCCATGTTCTGGCATAAATATTGTCTAACAGTCCATAGAGAACCATGAAGCTTTCTTTCACTATGTCATAAATATCAGTGTGAACTCATATATGTTCTGAGTCAGTGCAAACTGTAAATGAATACATGTACATGACTGACATTGACAACATCTTGTCAGACAGGTTCATACATATTTACCCCCCTCTCACTGACAAAAGGGCCCATTATCATACCTGGAGATTGTGTAAACCCAGAAATCACATATACAATGGTTAAACAGTTCTTTCCAAACCTAAAAACACGGCGTCTATGGGATGACATGGTTTCCCTAGCTGTGTCATATGTGAACTCCAAAACAAACAGACCCTGCACCTAAACAGTCTTTTGAGACTCACCCTCTGTACAGGATATGAAACTGTTGAATGGGTTACAGCAATGTTTGGCACACTCCACAAGTGTTGGTGCACAACAGACCATGAGAACTACTGTCTTATAAACCTATTAAGCCTGATCTGCAAGGCCATGGAGTCCATCATGATTGAACTCATAAACAGAGCTATTGGGAGCCTACAAACACCCAACCCTACCCATTTTGGTTTGGTCAGGGGAAGATCATGGTTCCCAAACCTGCTAGACTGTTTTCAAGGCAGTCACCCAGGACATACATCAATGAAATGAGCTACACACATCCCACATAGACCTTGAAAAGCCCTTTTCCAACATCCCATATACATGTCGTATCCACAAAATCAACAACCTGTGCATAAATATGTATGTCATCTGATGGATTGCCAACTGGGGCACAGATAGATCCCACAAGGTAAGAATTGTGGTAATCTGTTCAAGCTGGAAACAACTGCTGTCCCCCATGGCTCAATCCTGGGACCCCTTCTTTCTGGTGTATACTTTTCAAAAATACAGTCAAACACACGAGGGCAATGTTTAGCAAAGTTTGTGGATGACTGCAAAAAAGTTGTCATAATTGATGTTTGGGACAACAGAGACATCCTTAAAAAGGGTCTCAGTCAGACAAATGTGGTGTCAAAATTATGGCCTCGAACTACAGTCATACAAATACCACATAGGTGCCAACACCCTAAATATGGATGTGATAATAAGGGATCTATGGACACATGTGGATAGTCATCTCTACTTCCAGAAATACATTCACAAAGTGGTTAGAAAATCATGCTATGTGTTCCCACAAACTGCCAAGGTCTTTGCATGTAGGTCAAAGGAGGTTCCCTCTACTCATCAGTCATCAGACCCATCAGAGAGTACCACAACATACTTGCGATGAATCTGACTAGGCACCTTCAGCAGCTGGAAAGATCACTGAAGTACCTCAACAAGAGGATTACTGGCCTCAAACAGTTGCCCCATGCAACAAGACTGAATTTAACTCAATCTGTACTCTGTTGCATACTGTCTACTCAGGAGATCTCTGCCCAACAGACACGTCCATGTCGAATGCAGAACTGATGTACATGTGCTATCTGAAGTAAACCCAAGCTCACTGTACCACATGCTCTAGGGATATCATCATCACACCATTAAATAGAACATGTTGGAGGGATACATTACTAACTCACAAACTTCCCTTGCTTTGGAACAGACTCCCAACAGACATTAAGCCAAGTCCCTCACTGACACTCTTCCAGAGGAGCCTTGATGAGTGTATGTGAAACTGAACTGTCACACCATGGATCACTTCATCAGCTCTACTACACAGAGGCCTTGGGAACTAATTCCATGGGTAGTGATAGCTGCACACTCTGGCCATACTAATATATGCCTTCAGGCAGATAGCCTATTACCTACCTATGTACCTATATGCTGCTGATGTGATGCCTGGCATGAATTGTCTGTTTCCCATCCACTCCTCAAGGTTCTAATTGAAGAGTGTCAGCAAGGGGTTCTGTCTGATGTACATTGGGACTCTGTTCTATAATAAGGCAAGTGTCTGGGATGGTATTCTATCCAAATAGCATGTTGTATTCATCATTGTGATGAGGTTCATATCCCTGGAATGTGTATGTTGACTCAATGTTGTTATCTGTAGATGGAGCACGTTCAACAGTTATGTGTTGGACATGGCTCTGTATGTTAGGCAGTGTGTGCCTCTGAGTAGGCGGTACGCAACGAAGAACAGATTTAGTTTTACCAGTTGTGTTGCATAACACAACTGTTTGAGGCCAGTGATCCTCTTGGTGAGGTACCTATGTGGTCTCTACAGCTGCTGGATATGCTAAGTTGAGTACATCCAAAATGGTGCATTGTACTCAGTGATGGGTCTGATGACATAAGAGTAGTACCTCTTTGGATCCTGATGCAAACCCTTTGTTGATTAGGTGGGCCACATAGGATCTCCCAATCACTTTGGCAACATGGTTGTCAAAGGAAAGATGACTGTCTACTTGTGTCCCCAGATCCCTTATCACCTTGTCATTTTTAAGGGGGTAACACCTATGTGGTAGTTTGTGGGTATTTTGTTTTCAACAAAGAGGATCACTATGCATTCCTCCACAGTGAGCTTGAGGCCATGATTCTGACACCACACATCTGTCTCATAGAGTCCCTTCTGGAGAATATGTCTGTCTTCTGGGGAATCTATTATGGAAAACACTTTACAGTTCCCAGCAAACTTAGTCAACCACAACCCTCCTGTGTTGGCATGTACATTTGAGAAGTCTATACCAAACAGGAGGGACCCCAGGACTGAACCCTGCGGGACACCAGTCATTACCGGTGTAGAGTCTGACATGTAGCCAGCAACTCTTAATGTGTGGGATCTATCTGTGAGCCAGTTTGCAATCCATCTTGTGATGTATGGATTCATGGCCAGGTTGATGAGTTCATCTATGATACCTGACTGGCGAATGGTTTCAGAGGCCTTAGCGAGGTATAGGTAGGCTGTGTTGAGCTCATTTCAATCATCTGTAGCCTGGGTAACTGTCAAAGAAATCCTCCCAGTTCAGGAGGCGTGGTCTGCATTTGACAAAGCCAAACTGGGTGTGCTCAACTGTCTGAAGGTTCCCAATCTCTGTATTGTTCACTTCCATTATGATTGGCTCCATTGCCTTGCAGAACACACTCATCAGGCTCATAGAGCATGAATGCCAAGGGTTTTTTGTGGCCCCACCCCTGTGGAGTGTGAAGAACGTTGCTGTGCAACATTCTATGGGTACATATTCTGTAGAGAGCATATAGAGAGACGTGTAGGTATCCTTGATGAATATGGATACATCCTCACCCTTTGTGCTATGATTCAGGTTCTGATGCTGGAAGGTATGGAATGAGTAGTATCATGGTAGTGCTGGTGTGCTGTCTGGAGCCTTGAACTAGGTTTCTGTTACTGCACAGATATCAATATTCTCCATAATGAGAAGTGCCTCGAGTGTGTGCATCTGGAGGCTGAGACTTCTGGCAATGTGTAGCATTTAGCTCACTTTGTGGTTATTTGTGTTGGTTACGGGGTTTGGTTTGTCCTGCATGACCAGTGTTCCACACCTGAAGTCAGCGCCTCATTGGTCCCATCAGACCATAAGCTAATTACCCTACATATCCACATTCTGGACCCACACCCCCATTAAGGAAACCATGTTAAAAAATGTCTCCAAAGCCAACTTCATGCTTCTTAAGACATAAGTGCTGAACTGCAGGACACCCATACAGATGGACAATACAGTTACGACTACTGAATCCTTCACAATTGCACTTTATAAGCACTTACATGACTGCATGCATCGTGCTATCCCAAAGAGAACCACGACGCTATCCTCCAAGACAAGGAAGCCAATCTGGTGTCCCCCTGCCATAAACAAACTGCACAACAGAAGGAAGAAACTGTTGCATAAGAGGGTAAAATCCCATGAGTGGAGGAGCTCCATGGTCAACATCAGTAAGAAGCTGTGATCCCTGATAAAATCCTCCAAAGCTAGTTATGAAAACAAAATTGACACTGATTCTAAAGACAACCACAAAGCATTCTATAGCTATGTCAAGAATCTCAATGGCAACACTCAGATCTGCTCTGAGTTACAGCACAATGGCACTAAATATACAGACCCAACTGATATTGCCAACATCCTGGCAGATAGGATCAGTGCTAACTTTACCCCCCTCTCACCCATGAAAGAGCACATCTCTATAACGGAAGACTGCAAAGTTGCTGTCATCACACTGCACAGGTAAAAAACACTCTCCAAAGCCAGGAACACAGCATCCATGGGACCAGATAACATCCCAGGCTGTGTACTACACAAACTACAGAACGAACTGGCATCACACCTACGTACCATGATCAGTCATAGCCTCACCTCAGGCTTTGTGCCTGCTGAATGGCACACAGCGACGGTTATCCCACTACACATGGGGGGAGCCACTACGGACCCCAAGAGCTAGCGCCCCATTAGCCTGATGAGCCTGCTTTGCAAGGCCATGGAATGTATCATCATATAACTTATAAAAAAAGACATTGGTAATCTCCAAACTCTGGACCACAACAATGTTGGGTTTGTAAAAGGCAGATCATGTCTCCTAAACCTGATAGATGTCATTGAAGCAGTCACCAGAACCATAGACAAGGGTAAGGTGGTTCACACAGCCTATGTAGATCTTGCCACAGCTTTCAACACCATCCTCCACTCTGGAATTATAGATAAACCCACTAAACTAGGTATAAATCACCATGAACTACAACATAGGTGGTAGTACACTTAACACTGAAAGTGTGATAAGAGACCTTGAGTCACAGGTGGACAGTGGACACATCTGTGATAATCACATCCCCACAGTAGTCAGGAAATCCTTCTACATGGCACATATCATCACAAAAGGTGTCTCATGCAGAATAGAAGAGGACATTGTTCCCCTCTACTCATCACTCACTAGATCCATAATAGAGTACAACACCCCTTTTGCTATGTACCTCACAAGACATCTACAACAACTGGAAAGCCTGCAGAAATACCTCACAAAGAGGATTAGTTTCCTGAAATACATGCCATACACAGACCATCTCAAAATGCTCCAACTGTACTCTCTCGCATATCGCCTACTCAGAGGTGATCTCTGCTAACATACAAAGCTATGTCAAACACAGAGCTGTTGGACATGCTCCACGTAAAACACTCACAATCCCTCTGATCTTCTGCCCCAAAACCCAGAGTGAAATACAAAAGGAAGGGGTGTATCCATTTACCTTATGGATACCCACATTTTCAGGTGGCACAGCATGAGGCCTTGGAGCCCATGCAAGTGCAACTAACATTGGGCAAAGCTGCTTATCAGATTGTAGCCTGCTACAGATTACCTACCTTGTCTCAGGAACCTCACTCAGTATTCCTGGGAATGCTGGAAAATATAAAGGTCCTACCAAACACCATTATATGAGGAGATTACAACTACCAAAACATTGACTGGGAGAATTACTCATGTACAACGTCCTTTGCCCAATGCTTCCAGGAGTTTAAAAACTCAAACGCCCTGGAACAGCTTGTCACCATGCCCACTAGAGGTGACAACAAACTGGACCTGATCATCACCAACATGGGGTACTGAAAAAATATCAGGCTGTTGTTGCAGATGGCTGGAAATTTTTCAAAGTCACTTGAGAAGCTGGGAAAGCACAACAGGCAGTGGACTGATGGGCTAGTGGATATCCCCCTTTTCTTTAGTGAAATTATGGCACTGCGACTGGAACTTCTGTCTCACTCCGGATGTAGACGTCTAAAAAACATTACTACTGCAAGCTGCATAAACTGGAATACTTCTGTTCAGAATTGACACATACGTACAAATGTTAGTTACTGCAATTTAACTGAAGTGACCCTCTGCAGGGCTTACCATCACTCCTCCTGTGTTTGAATGTAGATTGTAGGTTCAAATGCAGACTAGCTTGCCATTGAAAAATTATATGGTGCTAGTCACTCAGCTGCCTCGCCATTGAAAAAATATTATATGTCTCTTACTTGCTTCTTGCTTGGTGCACATGGTGTGATGGATCTGCAGTGTTCTTATGACACTCAGTCTTGCTGGCTGGATTCTTGCTAAAATTCAAAGTCTGATTATATTTGCATTCACAGTCTGTTGCATACAGAAACTTGCAGAATATACACTGATGAGAGAATATACTTTGCAGCACTTGTCTTTAAGAGCAGTAACCAATAACTTTTATAATAAATAAAACTAGACAAACGTTGCAGCTTAAAAGTACTGTTCCAACTTTACTTCTCATATAGTACAGATGATGTGAGAGATATAACATTTACCTCAGAACACCAAATGTGTTCCTACCATATCCCCAAACAACTGGATTTATACAGCTCTTTATATACTCTTTTAAACATATTTTGGAGAATTGCTTATCCTGTAGAAACAATACTAAACTTCCTTGTTTAACAATGTCTTGTAAGAGACCAGCTTTTCTGACAGTGTGAATATCCTGTAACAGTGTCCTGATGTCCATGTAGAAAAACATATTTTTGAGGAAACACATTGTCCTGTATTCTATTTGGATCTTTGTATAAAACACATGTTCTTATGTCAATGCTGATAAGCATATCCTGTTTTTTATGAAGAAAAACATATTTTTGAGAAAACACATTGTCCTGTATTCTATTTGAATCTGTGTATAGAAACATGTGTTCTTATGTCAATGCTGATAAGCATATCCTGTTTTTTATGAAGAAAACATATTTTTGAGAAAACACATTGTCAGAGATCAGCTTTTCTGACAGTGTGAACATCCTGTATTTTATTTGGATCTTTGTAAAACATCTGTTCTTGTGCCATCCTGTTTTTCCATGCAGAATAACATGTCATTGTTCTTTAAAAGCAGATTTTGCATTTTTGTTATTGCATATATCATGCCTTGAGTCTGTAAGGGAATAATGTCCATTCAGCAGATTCCTTTTCCAAGCCATGGTCATTTAGTATGACTGCTGATCACATTTTACTTAAACTTTGTTTCTGCATTTAAGCAAGCCTTTTCTTTCAGCATATTTACAACATAATTAATTTCAGATTTATATTCATAAAATCTAACAGGTACCAGTGTTCCACACCAGAGATAAACCCCTTGCTGGTAATATCAGACCATAAAGTAATCAGACTGGACATCCACACCCCCCCCCCAGTCAAGGAAACCACTGTGAAGAAATCTTCAAAAGCAAAATGCACACTTCTCAAGACCAAAATGGAAAGTTCCAAAGCCCCCCTTGCTATAGGATAATGCTATACAATATGCAGAATAATTTACAAGTGCATTCTATGAGCATCTACAGGGATGAATGGATCGAGACATCCCAAATAAAACCAAGATGCACTCATCCAAAAAGAAAAAAACAATCTGGTGGTCGTTGCCCATAAATAAGCTATACAACAGAAGGAGGAAACTAACACATGATAGAGCATGCTTCCCAAAAGGAAAGGCATCACTGATCATTATTAGGAAGAAACAATGATCGCTCATAAAATAATCCAAGGCCAGTTTCTAAATACAAGTTGCCAAGGAATCTAAGAATAACAACCACAAAGCCTTGGTTAGCTATACCAAACATTTAGGTGGCAACTCTCAAATATGCTGTCAGCTACTGCAAAATGGCAAAAAATACACTGAACTAACTGACATTGCCCACATCCTGGCAGATAAGTTCAGTGCAAACTTCACCCCCCCACCCCCAAAAGGGCCTGTGTCCATCTCAGAAGAATGCAGAGCTCCAGACTTCATGGACATGCAGGTAAAAACAGCCCTCTCCAAAGCTAAGAACACAGTATCAATGGTGTCCCAGGCTGCATCTTACACCAGCCCCAAAAGGAACTACACCCTCACCTACATTCACTGTCCAGACTCAACCTTACCACAGGCTATGTACCCAAATAATGGCATACAGCAACAGTCATCCAGCTTCACAAAGGTGGTGCCACAACAGAACCTGGAAACTATTGCCCTATTGGCCTACTCAGCCTGGTCTGAAAAGCTATGGAGCAAATTATCATGGAACCCATAAACAGAGACATTGGGAACCTCCAGACACTGGACTCTACCCAATTTGGCTTTGTTAAAGGCAGATCCTGCCTCCTAAACCTAGTTGACTTCTTTGAAACAGTTACCAAGGACAGAGATGGAGGTGAAAGTAGTCCACACAGCCCACCTGGACCTCATTAAGGCCTTTGACACCATTCCCCACTCTGGCATCATGGACAAGCTTACCAGCTTGAACATTATCCCCTATGTCACAGGATGTGTGGCCAACTGGCTCACAGATCAAACACATGTGGTCAGAGTTGCGGGTGCCATGTCCAACTCTAAACCAGTCACAAGTGGCATCCCACAGGTCTTGGTCCTGGGACTCCACCTGTTCAGTAGATACTGCTCAGAGGTACAGGCAAGCATGGGAGGAGTATGGCTGACCAAGTTTGCAGATGACTTTATGGCTGACACAGACATCCTCCAGAAGGGTCTTACAGAGACAGATACCTGGTGTCAAAACAATGTCCTCAAGCAGAATGCCAAAAAATGCATAGTCATCCCCTTTGGATAAAACAAATTGCCCACAAATTACCACATAGGTGGTAATCCAGTATGAACGGAGAATGTAATTGTGGACTTGGGGACCCAGGTAGATAATAAACTCTCCTTTGATGATCACATTGCCAAAGTGTTTAGAAATTCCTTCTATGTAGCCCACCTAATGTCACCTAATGTAACCCACTTTGTCAAGTCTGATGATGTCACCATCCTACAAATATACCTGTGGAAAAAAGAACTCCCAGTAATGTGTATATAGTGTCATGTAAATGCGTACTGCTCTAGTATCAAAAAGTAGTTAGCAAGGAGTTTGAATCTTGCACTTCCCACCTGTATGAGACTGTGTGTGTCCTTGGAGAGGAGCAACCTTTTTGAAGACTACTGAAACACCTTAAAAGTCATATAGTCGTCTTTGTCAAGTCTGATGATGTCACCATCCTACAAATATACCTGTGGAAAGAAGACCTCCCATTAATGTATATAGCATGTTGTGTAAATGTGTACTGCTCGCGCATCATAAAGTAGTTAGATAGGGGTTTGAATCCTGCCTTTGCCAACTGTTGTATAAGACTGTGTGTGCCTCCTTGGAGAGGTGCAACCTCTTGGAAGACTACTGAAGCATCTTAAAAATGGTATATTCATCTTTGTCAAGTCTGATGATGTCACCATCCTACAAATATACCTGTGGAAAGGCACTCCTAGTAATGTATATAGCGTGTCATGTAAATACGTACTGCTCTCATATCATAAAGTAGCTAGGCAGTAGTTTGAATCCTGCACTTGCCAACTCTCTGAGAGTGTGTGTGTCTCCTTGGAGAGGAACAACCTTTTTGAAGACTACTGAAACATCTTAAAAGTGGTATAGTCATCTTTGTCAAGTCTGATGATGTCACCATCCTACAAATATACCTGTAGAAAGATGAGCTCCCAGTAATGTGTATAGCACATCATGTAAATGTGTATTGCTCTAGTATCATAAAGTAGTTAGGTAGGGGTTTGAATCCTGCATTTGGTGTGTGTGTGACACTGTTGGTCAATGTGTTGTGGGTTGTGCTTTTTCTACTGTATGACATATCACAATGACAACAGTATATGCATTACACATGTCAGATAGCTGTGTGGCAAATACATATACATACATGTGACCTCAATTATTTCATAGGTGGGAACCCTGCTTTCTCCAAGAACACATCTGTTATCTTTACCAGAGTGTGCTGCCGCTTTCCAGACCTTAGGTCACATCTGTATGCTTGTGACAAGTCTAGCCACTGCAGTGATCCCTGGCCTACGTCATCCATTTCATATACACTCATTAAAGGTTTCAATTGAATAGTGTGAGTGAGGGTTTATGCCTGAGGTATATTTGAAACCTGTTCAAAAGCAGCAAAGTCTGTCAAAGATGACTATTTATTATAGGTGTGCAACAACCTTTGTGGATATGCATGCAGAACCCTTATTGCTTATGTGATCCACAGAGGGATTTCCAAAACCCTTTGGAAATGTGATTATCAAAGGAGAGATGACTTAACACATGGCTCTATGTAGACATTGGTACCTGTTCCACATTTTGGGGACTACTACCTATGTGGTACTTTGGGGATACTATTGTTTTGTAAAAGTGGATGACTATGCTTTATTTGGCTTATAGCTTTACAGCATGGTTTTGACACCAGGTATCTGTCTGTATGATACCCTTTTGGAGGATGTGTGTGTCATCTGGAGAATGCATTATAGCCCACAGTATGCATTGCCAAACGTGGCCAGACATATCTCTACTGTGTTTGCTTGTACCTAAGAAAGCTATATGCCAAACAGGAGTGGTCCCAGGACTGAGTGCAGGTGAATACCACTTGTTACTGGCATAGAATAGTACTTGAAGGCTGCAAATGTTACTGTGTGTCCTACATCTGTGTGTCAGTTGTCAAGCCATCATCTAACAATTGTTTATGGGCAGGCTGTTGAGGTTATGTATACTACCAGAATGCAAACCAATGACAGATAGTAACAACAATATCACCCACAGCACAGTGTCAAACCATGTCATACACACACGTGTACTCATGTTTAAAAATGTGTGTAGTACAATGCATACTGGCTACCAATAGAAACTATGGAGTGTTAACACTGTCTGATACAGGGCATGTCACCCTGCCCATGTGTCCAATATGCACGTACATGCAGACAGTGCACCTCAACCATGTTCACAAATGTATACCTGCAAATCTGTTCTACACAGATCCCACACATACTGTCCACTCTATAACACAAGCTGACAAAACTACACACATCAGCCAAGTTGCACATGGGCAGACAATACACAATTGGAATAAACACTGGTGTAAACAATACTACATTGATAATTATAGCTTTAATGCATCATGCCTGCTCAGCTACACCTTCAAGGATATCATTACACTTTACTGCTGACAACATGCTACACATTAAAACATTGCTATAAAGTCACCCTGTGCATCAGTACCATGTTAGCCTGTTCCTGCATCAATGTTACAGATGACAGGAGGTGGCAAAGGTTTCATCATATGCACAGGGTGTGTTGCTGGTTTGCCAGAGGCCTACATTGAGCCATACAATCGACATTTATGTGTGAGTGTGTGTGTGAGGGCCAAGAGCACTGTTAAGGGCCAAATGTGGATGTAATGTGTGCGGGTATGTGTTTGCCCTAGGTGTTTGGTTTATGTGTGTGTCTGCATGCACACAGTTCCACCATGTGGCTGCCATATATGGGGATTTGTGGGACAGCTACAGACTGTACCTGGCAGACTTTACAGATCACCATCTCTGGCCATGGATATGGGACCTGTGCCTGGCAGGGGTGCTACAGAGAGTATCAGGTACTAATCCAGACTGGGTACTATCCTCAGAGGTTGACATATGTCCACTGGATCCAGGTCCCTGCTGGGACTGGCCAGAGCCACGTGCACGTGGTCTTCTAGGACGGTCTATGGACAGCCCCCCCAACACTGTTGGGGCTGGTATTGGCACTACAGGAGTGGCTATAACTTGATGGGCGTCCATGGTGACTGCCAGCTGATGATGTTGCTGACATACGTCCACATCTACATCTCAACCGTCCCACACTGTCCTGACACATGGACATGACATTGTGGAAGACATCTAATGTCTCACCCCAACGTCTATCAATAACCTCAGTGTAATTACGTATGGCACCTGCTAGGTCATGGATACTTTCATTTACAGAGGTGTTATGAGCCCTCTGTACCCTTAGTCCCTGTCTGGTGTACCGCTCCATACATGCCTGTGCCTCCATGACAGCCTGGAACATGCACGTGGTTGTAAGAGTTGTGGCACATCTGCCAGGGGCATCATGACCAGCAGTGCTCTGACGAGAACCCCTGGCATCTGCCTATATGGTATAGTTCCAGACATCTGGCTATGCCTGCTGTGTCCTGATGCATGTGCCATAGATACCACACTGTCCTGGCTAGTGCCGACTGTACACTGTCCCTCTGCTAAGGGCATTGGTGATGATGGATGTACAGGCAGTATGACTGTGTGCATGGATGGGGTGGAGACTTGTGTACTGTCAATTGGTGGCCAAACAACAGACCCTGACAAACCTGCCTGTGCCTCAACACACCTATCCTCATTATCTCTATCTGTGTCAGTGACATCAGGTTCCCTGCTGCACTGAACCAGCCCTATCTCAGCACCTGTGAGAGGAAAACAGGAAACATGACAGACCACATGCACACATGCACATGCACACATGCACACATGCACATACACAAATGCACTCCTCACTAAAGCAGACAGACACACACACAGACACACAGACACACACACACACACACACACACCACCAGCAATCTCAGAACATACTCAATAGCAGTTGATGGTGGGGTACAGTATCACAAGCAAAACAGTCATATCACACATGTCAGCATGCAGGACATGTGTTGCTCAACAGCATGCAGTGCAAGTGTAGACAGTCCTTGTTACTAACAGCATCCATGGCTTTGATGCATGTGTTTTGTTGTTCGGTGATTGGTCTCCCCATGGAACACAATGCATACATGGACCAACATCGCTGTGCAAGTATTCAAAACTCTGTAATGTACTTTGCACCATCACTCACAGGTCTACATACCATGGCTGGATGTGTATCTGTGTGTCACATAGATATCCAATTCTGATTAGAGCCTCTGTGTCTTTAGCAAATAATTGTGGACACAGTTTTAGCTCATGCATGATGTGTATACACACAAGATCAGTGGTGCATACTGATGGAATACCATTGGTCCACATACCCAAGGTACAGTAGTTATGGAGAGTGTAGATCATATTGTGGACATGCTAGTATCATCCATGACATGGTATGCTAAAAAACAACTGCAAATTTAAACATCACACATTACCAGTGTGTCATATGACCTAGCCACTCAATAGCATCACAGGACATATATGTGTCAGTTGTGCAAATGGTGATTGGTATGCATATTGTTTACAGGTGCATATGTTTGCACACACACAACATTGAGGTGTATAGCAATGAAAGCTATGTGTAGTACTGTGGTTACAATAACTGGATCAGGTGTAGTACCATAAGCCATCATCATGAAGCATCATGCGGTCACTCAAGGCTACAAATGTGTCCCAAACCAGCACCTATCATGCTATGCCGGAACTGCACTACCATGGCTACATTCACCATTTCACAACCAGTTGTTACATGGGCTTGTAAGGAGGCTAATAAGGAGCATTCCCTAACATGAATGTGTTGTGTGTTGCAGAGTGTTTCACTGCCCCATGATAGGCCTCTACCCCTCAGGTATATTATGTGTGCTGTGTGGATGACATTTGGGATACTAGAGTGTGACTTTACAGAGGGTTTGTGAATCCTTCATGTGTAGCATGTTAACATGTTCTGTGTATGACATAGTTGTGTATGCTATGTGCATGTTGTGTATCAACTCTGCCTATCCAATGGTCACTACAGTGTAGCCACAATTGTTTGAGATGGACTGTGTATTGCATGTGTTTGAGGCAGCTAATCACATTAGTGAGATGTGCGTGGTCTCACAGCAAACACACAGCATGCATTATGGGTAGGGGTGTTACATGTGTACATGGCCTACACCTTAACTATGACATGCACTTTTTATTTGCAATAATAAATGTAGAACACACTCACCAGCATCTGTCCGCTGACTTGCTGTCACACCAGAGGGACCTACATAGATATGAGGCAGTTTGTCAGTGGCGACAACTGTGGCATTGCTACTGTGGGTTTGCAATCTTACAGTAGAACAGTTTACATTCACAGGCCTACAGATTATGTTCCAAATGATCAGTATTGCACAACAACAGGCTCCACATCTTCTAACTACACAGTACACATCTCACATATGCATGATCTACCAATAGAGGTAACAGTAGTCTACAGATATGCCATGTTACCTGCATGTTCCATGTGTTCTTGCTGGGTGGCTCCAACCTCAATCATGGTAAATGTCTGCTGCTGTTGTTGTTGAGCAGGTGCCACCAGGCTCAGGAGCAGCTCCTCCACTCTGGTGAGGGGGAAATGGATGTTAACCCCACCACTTGTTGCAAGCTGTTGTCTCCGTACATCAGAAGCACGCTGATGGACATGTCTAAGTAGATCACTGCAGTGGTGGCGTACCTGCTCATGCAGGCCTACCTCATTTTGCCTCCGGACATCATCTTGCCACACTGCAGTATGCTCCTGATGGTCTTGGCTGGTTCTGGAAAATAGTAGGCTGTAGTGCTGAATCATACAGCTGGTAAGAATCTCATCTTCAGCACTACTGCAGCTAGGATTTCTATGGTGTGCCATGATCCATGGAAGACATAAAGAAAAGATATGTATGAGCAAGTCATATGGCACATTTAACATTATACAGTACAGATATCACTGAACCGCCATATATAGCAACCTATTAGCTGACTGAGATTAAACAGTTTCACTACCACTTATCAGTGCTCACCCCACAACTGCTTGAAAGTGCCTGGCATGCTCTATATAATAAACCATGTTCTGCACAGCAACAAAATAAAATCACTATATAAGACTATACAAGAGTACCTGGCACACTGTATGCAACACAATGCACCACCTAACCACAGCAGATATAGTAATCCACAAAAAACACACACTGCACCAAATGATGAATTTCAGGTAGTCATCCAATAGAGGCTGTCCAATTCAAAAATCCACAAGTCTCAGCCATTCACTTCAACAGTTTATTAAAAAACACACAGCACAAAAGATATCAGATTAACCGCTTTCATCTCTTATCCAGAGACTTCATCAGAATCAAACACCTGTATTCTTCACACTTCTCTAGCCTTGAAGAGAAGAATTCTTCCACAGCTTGCTGTATAAGATCACCATGGGGAATTTCATTTGGAGGACTTTCTACATGGTGCAGATTTTGCTCCAATGAAGTTCCAAAAATTCTGTCAGAGCTCTGACCACAAGGAACAAAACAATAACCGTGATTTAGAACACGAGCCATTACTAAATTCACCCATGTCAAAAACTACATATACTAAAGTCTTATCATCCAATCCTCCAACAATCACGCGAAAACGTAACGTCATCTACGAAACCTCACAGCAGATATAGATCAAGCCAATGCATAAAGAAATATGTCATCCATCGCAATGTTTGTAAGGTCCAGTTACAGTATTACCATTATACCACACAACTTGTTGATGGCAAACCCGTGGCCAAAATATGTGCACAATTGTGAATATAGGTGCCATACTGCTGTAGTAAACTATAAATGTTGCTAGATATGCAGTTATATGTTGTAACACACATATGACAGAGGACATGTTACAGGCATACCCACACACACACATCAGACATAATTACAAGACACAAAGGTATGGCAACCCAGATAAGCTTTACGTGTGTACCATGCAGTACTGTGTGTCAGTACTTACAAAACCTTAAGCTTGAGGAATGCAATCTGTGATGACTACAGGGACCACACAAAACAGTGGTTCCAAGCAATGTGATCATACACCATACTTTGCTGTTTAGGCCCAGAGCTTCAAGTAGTACTACAGTACATACAGGATTTGGATTCAACATCAGTGCCAATCAATAAGCATACATGTAGTGCTTTAGCCTCCAATGACACACCCCAGTTAACACCAAGGGCCTACATGAGACTGTATGCCATTGTCAAAGGAAAAAACTTCAAAGACCAATACACGTAAGGTTCAGATAAGGCACATTTAATAACTTGCTGCAAGGAGACAAAAACATGCAAATACAGGATTTTGCCTAACTACTAACACGAAGTATGCTATTCTTATACTGTTCTACAAGACATTGCCTTCTATGGTTGTCATAATCAAACACAACTTCCAGTATTGTTCTACAGCAGATGTTACTCAGATTTTCTGCTGACATGACTGGATTTATGAAAAACATTTTGAGAAAAACAACCTGGCCTTGGTGGGATCTAGCCCGTTACAAGCTTCTATTGTGTAGTTCTAATACATGTGTTACATTTCAAGGTACTTTTCTAGCTTAGGCACAAGCAAATGCTGATTGCAGTTCATATTTTCAAGCAGTCTTTGTTCTGATTATCTATAGCTTCTGCAGCTGTGTATTTTCTCACAGCACAAGCGGAACTCCTTGTCTAAGTCTCATAACATTAATACAAGTGATACATCTAATCATTATTTTCCCGACACAAGCAGAAATTATCTGCTTCCCTGTAAATTTCCAAAGCATAAGCAAAGATTATAGCTGCGCATATTTCATGACAATACAAGGTTAGAAAGCTTCTGCAATTTGTACAGATTTTATGCAGTGTGAAATAGAATAAATGTGTTAACCCTTTTCAAGCCTTAAATGCACTAAGCATATTACTAATACATACACTAATAGATATTTTTCTGACAGCCATAGTGCTTTATCTACCTAGCAACAGCATAGACAGCTTTTGCTGGGATCAAAGCAAGGACCCATAATACCATGACAGAAACAGTTTCCCACTAAGCTATCCCACAAATACACATCTTTGACATATTCACCAACACACTGACCATCACACTCAGTCAACTTTACATGGAATCTATTGCAACAAGTAGATGTGGGTGTGTATGAGTATATATGACTCTCTGTATGTATATATATATATATATATATATATATATATATATATATATATATATATATATATATATACATACACACATCCATTGGTGTACATACACATATACATATAGGCACATATACAGTCCACCTTTCATGGTGGGAATATCAATTATACAAAGGATGTGAGGTGTACAGTAATGTAATAATATCGCACAGTCTTGTGAGAAATGCATTGAAAGTGTTCACAGCCCAAGTAGCTTTAGTAGGCCTCACTGGCTGCAACATTGCAAACTGAACAAAACACCCACAGTGTTTAACCACCACATGTCATATACCAGCACTATATGCTGTCTTGTTTGTCACACACTAAAACCTACATACAAATATGCACATAACAACCTTCACCAACATATATATGTCCATCCTTCACAAACAGTTGCAATATGTCCCTTGCTCTATGCGCATATACAGATGTTAATATATATGACACATATATATCTCTCCGTATGTGTGTGCCATACACACACAAGGTCCTCACTATTGTAAGTCCCTGGACCTCACAGCTGAACTGTTGGGCCTTGCTGCAACATGAACAGGTGTCACATGTGAGCACACAGTAACATTAGAGGGGGTATATATAGCTCCAAATGCTAGATTAGCATACTAGCCTGGTACAGCAGTTGCCAATGCTAAGCTACACGTTAATATGACTATCATGCATGTGTTACTCTGTCACACCCATGTTTATATAAATGTTTGGGCTAATCCTCCAAACAGCCATTGGCCACACTACTGTACAGAACACAGATAACATGGATCAGATGTTTGACATTTAATGCTGAGCTACACATTTCACAGTTATGCCCCACTGCCCACAGGTACACACTGAATTGTCTATGCCAGTAGTTAAGAAGGACCTCTGTGCATAGATACGTACTGCTGCCACATATGAATGGTTCACATTATGAAGAGTACTCTTCAAAAACATCTACTACATGCCAGTAAATACATATCTGTTACATACTTTCCTTTGTATGAGTTGGTATTATTTATTTTTCTTTTTCCTTTTGTTTTTCACTGTCTCTCTCTCTCTCTCTCTCTCTGTCTCTCTCTCTGTCAGTCTCTGCAATAGAGTGATTGAGTTTGTTGGCAGCAATTACAGCCTGCTTTTATAGATATTTGCACATGTGCTTGTGATGCACCAATTGGTGGCCACCATTTGCTAATTGCATGCAGCCTGCTGTGTGGTAATTGCAGTAATCATTGTCATAGCAACCCAATGCTATAAATTGCTAACTCAGGTAGGCGTGGCCCTTTCAGCTTTCCAAGATGGGGATCATGCTTGTTTGCCATGGACATCGTTGTTTAAGGCAGAAGGTCGGTATAGTTCTTATATCTGAAGCCAGGGGGTGTAGCCAGTGATTTAAATGTTGTACTCAGACCTGAATGTTGCTGCTTCCAGTACACACATGTCAGTGTAGAACTGTACTCACCCCTCAAAATGTTAACCCAAGATACATGGGAGTATGTACTTTCTTTTCTAATTGTACAATTAACTGCCATACAAAACTAGTTATTGAGATGTTTCCCTTTGGCACATGAATTGTTTGTGAACTGCTATACTGTGAATATTAATTTACTCACTTCTGAACAGTTTGTGTGTTTTTAGTGTTGACATTAGTACAGGCTGCTCAAGAAAACTGGACAAATTTCAGTACTGAGTATGCCTACCTACATCCTTGGTAGACCCTGAACACACAGGTATATTCTACATTTGGGTAGGGGTGCAGAAGTACAGAGAGCATTATGTATTATTGTGTAAATTTTATCTTGCTGGACTTAAAGGGTTGCTGTGTACCTGTTAGTTTATCAAAGCAAGTGGTCTGTCTGCGTAGCTCCCAACTGTGGACCTATCAACATGGTAGCCAGAGGTTAGCCTGCTATTCTTTGTCTGTGCACCACACTGGTCTTTTCAGCACTGGAACAATGGCATTATTACAGTTGTTTGTACCAGTGCATGGCTACATCCTTTGGTATTTCAGTGTTGTACTCCTACATAAGGGTATGCTTCGGGAACTCCTTCCAAAGCTATTTGCACAGTATGTAACAGCAGAAAAGCTGATATGCCTGTGTGTTTCTGCCTCTGCCAGGCTTCTCAACCACTCAACTACATATTTGAACAGACTCAGGGAAAAATAGGTAAAAGTGAGGTACACCTTTAAAATATTAGTGCCATTAAGTTGAGACTTTGAGAGAACCAGAGCATATGGATTAATACACCTTTTCTGAAGTACAAGCAGTGTCTAACTCTTACTTATTGTCATTATTCATTAAGTGTAATTCACCACCTATCTGGCTGTCAGTACTTTTCAGAGGGATTCAGAGGGATACAGCTAAAATTTGTTTCAAAATCAGGAACATCCCTGAAAATCAGGCGCAGTTGGGAGGTATGGCCTCTGCCCTAATCAGATATGCCAGTGTTTGTCCTGCTATCATACTGTGTGGGGGTTGTAAAGTGCTGCTGTAACATTATTTCCTGCTAGAATGGCTGCTTCTCTTATCACAGTCATGTAATGCAATTCCACAACAACTGCTGGTAAAGAGCCACAGAACAAGTTGTGAGTTATGGCATTCCTATTTTTTCTTTACATTCACTCACTCTGATACATAATATATTTATTTCAGCACCAACTTGTATATCTACTGTGGCTTAGTGGTACTTCATGCAGTGTAGTGTGTACAAGGTCCTGGGTTTGAGACTGACAGAGGTGTTTTAATTTGCTGCTGAGCAGAACAAGGGCCCTCACAAACAGAGTGACTAAGGCACTTTTAAGTAGTTGTGAGCGGGATTGCGCAATGCTTAGCAATACTTAGCTAAGCGCACACTCACGCAAACCCGCTAACTACTGCTTAAAAGTGATTACTCCCGTAACCCCCGCACTCATTTCTTTGAAAGAAAAGAAAATGCGGAGATAGGAAAGTGGTGAAAAAGGGGCACAAATTGGGAAAGACAGTAGGGAAAACAGCTCGGGAGGTGCAGGATGGGTATAGGGAAGGTCCATAGCTGCCCATTTCTTTAACAGCAACAGCTGTGCATATGCAATAAATTTGGAGGGAAATATGAAACCTTCACCCCTGAGACAGGGGTGAGGACAACAAAGTATGTTGTACTGCCAATTAAATTACGTTTTATGAGTCCAGCGGACATGTGTGCAAAATGGGCAGCTATGTATAGGGCTTTTTTTTTTTTTGGGAGCAGATTGCCCTTTTTTTTTTTCAGGTGAGAGTGGAATGTGGGGTAGGGGAAGTAGGTATATTTGGGGAGGTAGGTTGGGGAGGTAAACAGACAAGACAAACAAGATGCATACAGGGGCGGAATATGACACATATGGTGGGTGAACACCACTGACGGGGAAGGATGTTTGGAAATCGCAAGCCCATCAGCCCACAGATGGCAACAGTGGAACTGAGATCCTCACCCATGGGCGGTCACCACTGCAACTTCACAGCCCAGAGGGAGGCTGTGCAGGGGGCTGTGCAGGAGGGGCAGGCTCACCAGTGAGTTGCGCCATTCATGCCTCAAGCTGGCGTAGAGGATCAGCGACAGAATGCTCGATCTCTCTATGCACCACAGCCCGGACCATTTGGAGGGTGATAGGTGGCCCTCCTCTGCCCATGCTTGCATGGGGGGATGAGCCCCATCCCCTGCAGCACTTCCACCTGTAGGTGGCACAGAGCCAACGGAGGAGGAGGTCCCATGTTGTGCACCGGACCTGCTGGTGCCAGGTGTCATCATCAACTGAGGTGGGGCAGTTGGGTCCGCTGGGGCTGGCCTTCCCATATGTTCTATGTTTTGGAGGATTGAATGAAAATATGGGTTAGTAACAGTCAGCAGCATTCCAAATTAGTTATAACAGCATGCAGAAGTATTCCCATTAACCCAATACACCAGAGTTCCAACAGCTGAACAGCAAGCATAACACATGCATATATAGAACAACAGTGGACATTACAACAGCATGCAGGTTTAATTGATGGCAACAGGCCACCAATATTGTGGTATTTGAACAGGGCACATGCATGAAAATAAATGCAGATGTTCATAAACCAATAGGACATATTTCCCAACAAATGTTTTGAGATTAGACATACCCATTGAGGTGTGGAATTGCATTTTTTATGCACTTACAGTAGGGTGGAAAAAGACAGCTCCATTAACAACTTATATATCCTTCTAGTTTACACTACATTCCTATTAACTGCAGTTATATGTCCCCTACATGTATTATTACACTACCCAATTGTCCTTAAATTGTGTAATGGGTTTTGCTACATCTTTATATACATGAGCTGTATCTGACATGCAAACTGTCCGGGATGCAGATATTGCTGCTACATATTTTGTGAGTTGCTCAGACACACTACTGATGAGATGGTACACTGACAGCTCTACTTTCCTATAATTATCTAGATATGTTCAGGTGAAATTATCAGTTATATGTTAACAGCTCCCTACATTTCTGGCAGCACACTGACATTTCTGGGAAACACAATACCAAGCTATTCATGTGCCAGATTAACCTGTACATGCTGGGCATGTAACAACAGTTGAAGACTGTAAATATGCTTAAAAGCTACTGGCACTGCCTTCATCCACTTTATATGGGCCTACCCAAGTGTGGGTTAACAGCGCTTAATACAACTGTACTATTTGTATAATGCAAGAGTACAACATATCAAAGAAAATGACACAGACATACTCCAGGAATTATACCTTTACTAGAGACTTAAAACACTTTTCTAGAGGCTCTCTCGTTTATTTTATATAACAGTACATGCAGAATAATTACTAACCTGCCTGGTGGTGCAGTCTTAGCAGCCTATCTGCATAGGCTTGCTGGTTCACAGCGTGGATACCTGCAGCTGTGAAGTAAATGAAGTGATATTGAGACGTACCTATCCATAGTATAAACTAGAATAGTAATTCTTACATACTTAATTCCATGGCTACTTACTCAGTAGTGGGGCATTTTCTATCCCACGGGCCTCCTGGATCCACTGTTCCAGTTGATCCTCCTTGCATCTCTTCAGGTCTGCGTGGTGGTGTCTGACCTGCTCACCAGTCCGAGGGATGCCTGTGGCACTGGTGAGCTCATGATCTAGACGGTTCCAGGCTTCCACTTTGTATTGAGTGCCCTGGTACTGGCCCCACAGGAGTATGTCCTCATGATTATGGACAAGGAGCCAAACCATTACTTTTGACTCCTCAGTGCCCCAACGTTGCGCTCAAAATTGAGCGCCCCCTCCAGCACTGGCCATGCTGCCTGCAGATGGGAGCTACAACCAGTTATGGCAAGTATTCCCACCTATGGAGCTTAAATATGCCTCATTTCCCGCACTTATTTGTGATTGGCCAGTTTTGAAAAAACTCAGCTGAAGGCACACCTGCTTAGCAATGGGTAAACTTCCATTGATATGTATGTGTGTGTTGAAAGTGCATGGTTATGAAATGCTGTCATGGCTTAGTGGTTCAGTGCTGTGATTATGGTGCACGGTATCCCGGGTTCGAGCCCTGTCATTTTATTTTACTACTGGCCAGACCGGCTAGGAGGTGTGGCTGTGTTTAGCCAACTTTGCCCAACGTTGCCCTACGTTGCGCTATGTTGCTCGATATTGCCCGACGTTGAGCTGGTTAGCGTGGAGCGCAATTCCCCACAAACATGTTCTGTTTGCGCTAGTTGGCGTGGTGCGCAGCTCCGTGCAAAGCCATTGTTCTAGTTAAAGCAGTGCTCAGCTATGAGCTATTACATGTAAATATGCTTAATACTTGTAAACTTTGCTTAGCAGTGCTTCACATTGCTTAAGACACATTACTTATGCATCCATCAGTATGCATAACCATTTCACCTTCATATATATATATATATATATATATATATATATATGTATACATATGTATATATATGTATATATATATATATATATATATATATATATATATATATATATATATATATATATATATATATATCTATATAAATTGCTCACTACTACATAGGCCATTTCAATGCTTTTTACAAAAATTTAAATGATAAATGTCAGGAATTATTTTTATATACAGATTTCCAACAGAAAATAGAAGGGGGAAGTGGTGGGACTTGAACCGAGAATGCCTCCTCTTCGGGTGAAGACTCTACCACTACGCTATTGCGATTTCACTTAATTTGCATATAAGTTTCTTATTATCCTCTTTGGTGTCTAAACTGCTAACTGTAGCTAAGCAATGGGCAAACCCTCTCAAACACGTGCAAATACGGGCAGCTATATCAGAAATAATAAAAAAAAAATTTACATTTTTAATTTTACAGGGGTTTAGAATGTGGGGGAGTGTAGTGTTGGGTATGTACACAATTGAGCGGACTCACTCATGTATGTAGACATTTCCTGAGTGTCAGACTTGCAGGTGCGTGGATTTTTGGACTGCTTGGCAGTCCAACATGCTCCCTGCACTCGTGCATGCTCCGTGTTAGCCTTAGTGCTGAGGCAGCACACCCTCATTAATATGCATGGTGCACTGCCGTCTTACTCTTAGACTGGCTCTTCCGTGTAAGACTAATTTAGTCTTACATGGAAGATTAGTGAATCCTGGGGATTGTTATTACACATCATTTTGAATAAAGTGGAAAAAAGAACCAGAAAAAAATAAAAATAAGAAAAAATGTATGTATGATGATGGAAACAAAATATACACTTACATTTCAACTGATTTAAAATGGTATTTAAAACCAATTTGTAGAATAAAATAAAATAAAATGCAATTAGTCATGTAAACAACGTGGCAATGTTCTAAGTTCCAGTGCACTTTTAATTGAACAGTAGTAGTTTAGACCGGGCTTCCTAAAAGAGTTCAGCTTTAATTGCCTCATGAGTTCATGTTTCTCCGGAATATTCGGGATGTCTCCTTTAAGATCACCCATGTCTTTGCAATCCAGGATCTGGAACTTAAAACCTGTGTGTCTTTTATGAAGAGAAAGGTGTTTGGCTAGTGCATTATTTTTACATCCAGAGCAAATTTCTGACAGATGACATGGAATCTTACGCTTGAGTTTATTTTCAGTCTTGCACACATAGAATGCATCACATTCATTGCACTGTGCCCTGTAAATTACTTTTTTAGTGTTACAGTCACCCCCTGCACTGGTTTTAATGATCGTCTTTAAATAAGGGCAATAAAAACTATCAACTTGCTGTATAAATATACAAAATGTACAATTAGTTTCAAATCTTTTAGTGCTTTTCTCACATGGTCTAGGTTTAAATTCAACAACATTTCTAATATTCCTGGCCTTCCTATAAACAAATGATGGGGCTTCACCTAAGATGTTAATCAGAAAAGGGTTTCCTGTGACAATGTCCCAGTTTTCTTCAATAATATTTTTGATATTGTAATAATCCAAAGTGTATGTCAGGATGCAGCTAGTTTTGCATGTGTTATTCTCTGTGGAATTACTTAACATTTTTCTACTGGGGAGGTTGAGTGAAGGTGCTTCAGTCCTTTTCAATTCTATAATGGGTTCCAGGATGTTTTTTAACATCTGACTTTCATAGCCTTTCACTAAAAAATAATTCTCTAAGTTGTTCAGATTTCTCAAAAATGGTTCCATCTCTGAGGTAATTCGAGCTAATCTATAGCCTTGGGACTTTATTACATTATACTTGGTATTTGTAGGATGTAGACTTTTACTGTGGAGTAATAATTTAACCCTCGTTGGTTTTCTGAATAGATCAGTGGTGATTCTGTTATTGTTGGTGTCCTTGGAAATCTGCCTATCTAAGAAAGTTGTTGAAGTAAGCTATGGGAAGAGGTAAACTTCAGGAAGGGGGTTGTTTGATTGAGGTAAGTGATAAAATCTCCAAGCTGCAAGGTGTCATCTTCCCACACAATAAAGACATCATCAATAAAACGTAAATAGCATGTGATATGCTGCATGTAATCTGTGTTGTTTTACGTAAAGTCCTCCTCCCATTTGCCCAGGGCAATGTTAGCTATACTGGGAGCCATGGCAGCCCCCATTGCTATACCAGTTTTTTGTTTGTATTGTTTGCCATTGAAAGTAAAGAAATTGAAGTCCAGTACAAGATTAATGAGCTTGCTTAACTTTTACAGTTGTGCCTGTGTACCCTGATTATGTTTCTTAAAAGACTCCATAGCTGCTGTTATACAGTAATTGTGAGGGAGCACTGTGTACAAGGATTCCACATTAATTGTTACCAAAATACTGTCAGCTTCCACTGTAATGTTTTTTATTTTCTTCAAAAAATCCATTGAATCTCTTACGTATGACTTATTCTTTTCTGCTAGAGGTTTCAGCAAGTAATCAAGGTAAATGGCTGTGGCTTCAGTAAGGGAACCTCCACTTGCTACCACCGGTCTATAAGGTGGGTCTTCTCTGTTCTTGTGTGGCTTTGGTATTCCAAAAAAGTAAGGTAAACGTGGGCATGGGCTCCATAACATTCATTGCACTGTGCCCTGTAAATTACTTTTTTAGTGTTACAGTCACCCCCTGCACTGGTTTTAATGATCGTCTTTAAATAAGGGCAATAAAAACTATCAACTTGCTGTATAAATATACAAAATGTACAATTAGTTTCACATCTTTTAGTGCTTTTCTCACATGGTCTAGGTTTAAAATTCAACAAAACTTCTAATATTCCTGGCCTTCCTATAAACAAATGATGGGGCTTCACCTAAGATGTTAATCAGAAAAGGGTTTCCTGTGACAATGTCCCAGTTTTCTTCAATAATATTTTTGATACTGTAATAATCCAAAGTGTATGTCAGGATGCAGCTATTTTTGCATTTGTTATTCTCTGTGTAATTACTTAACATTTTTCTACTGGGGAGGTTGAGTGAAGGTGCTTCAGTCTTTTTCAGTTCTATAATGGGTTCCAGGATGTTTTTTATCATCCATTGCTATACCAGTTTTTTGTTTGTAGTGTTTGCCATTGAAAGTAAAGAAATTGAAGTCCAGTACAAAATTAATGAGCTTGCTCAACTTTTGAAGTTGTGCCTGTGTACCCTGATTATGTTTCTTAAAAGACTCCATAGCCGCTGTTATACTGTAATTGTGAGGGAGTACTGTGTACAAGGATTCCACATCAATTGTTATCAAAATACTGTCAGCTTCCACTGTAATGTTTTTTTATTTTCTTCAAAAAATCCATTGAATCTCTTACGTATGACTACTTCTTTTCTGCTAGAGGTTTCAGCAAGTAATCAAGGTAAATGGCTGTGGCTTCAGTAAAGGAACCTCCACTTGCTACCACCGGTCTATAAGGTGGGTCTTCTCTGTTCTTGTGTGGCTTTGGTATTCCAAAAAAGTAAGGTAAACGTGGGCATGGGCTCCATAAATAATTATAAAGATTTTCAGTGATAAGTTTTTCTTCCTATAATGTGGAGAGATTAGTGTTACATAAATCATATGCTCTTTTTATGTCATCCATGGTAAATAACTCATAAAATCTGTTATCCTCCAGCATGTTCTCTATCTTTTGGTTGTAGCTAGTGGTATTAGTCACAAGTATATCTCCTCCCTTGTTTGCCTTCATTACACGCCTGGATTTATCATTGCCTAGCTCAAGCAATGCTTTTCTTTCTCCCTGTGTTAAGTTATAAACTTTTTTCTTAAGAGGTTTTTTAAGCAGTTTCCTGATATCCATCTCACATTTCACTTCAAAAGTTGCTAGTGTTTGATGTAGTGATGGACAACAGCTGCTAGGCCTTTTTATAGTTTCATCAATAGGCTTATTTTGAGTGTCATTACTTTTGCCATGAAACTGTACCCTTAAGTTGAGCTTCCTCACAAACATTTTAAGGTCTATCAGTACCTGAGCAACCTCATTCCTGCAGCTTGGTACAAAAGTAAGTCCTTTGGACAACAAACCGTTTTCCTCTTCAGTCAATGCTTTAACAGAGTGGTTCCAGATAAGTGGAGCACCTGCTATTGTGGTACCTGTTGTTGTTATTGTACCTGTTATTGTGGCTGGTTCCTCCGTCTGAGCCTGGGACATGGGTTGTAGTCGGGGTTCCAGTCGGGATTGCCCAGGTATTGTATTTCCCTCACCCCTATCCACTGTTTGGTTCTCCTGTCTCCCTGGGAGTTTGTGGATAGAGTATGAGACCCCTGGAATTCCTCCTCTGCTTTCTGGAATCTTGGTGGGTTGAAGTAGTATTCCTCGCTGTGGCTGTGGTATGGTGGGACCTGGTAAGAGGGACAAGCTCTGGGGCTCTGGTGGTAGTCATCATTCTTGTTCTGGTACTGGTGCTGGCTTTGGTATTGGTGTGGTGGTTGATGTCTGTGCTGTCGATATTGGTCTTCCTGAAGAAAGTGGTCTCTGTGAAGGTGCTGCTGCTCCTGGTAGCTGGATTGTCTGTGGTCCCGGTTGTCTTGGTAGTCCTGTAATTCGTCCTGTAGAACTCTCTGTCGGTTTTAGTTATAGGTTATGAAAATAGAAATTGATTTCTACATGGAAAATGTGTAGATATATATATATATATATATATATATATATATATATATATATATATATATATATATATTTTTTTTTTTTTTTTTGATTACCAAATGAACTAAGGTTGATATATTTCCAGCCATGTAGTATTTTGTCTTGGATAAAATCATACACTTAATAATCTACTTAACAATTTGGTTAAATAAGACGTACCACATCATTATATAATTTTATTTAAAGTACATAAGGGTTATATATTATTATGACAGCTACTAAGTAAGGCAGGACCAGTTTGAATGTCACACTGATGGGGGAAGGGATGTAAATTTAACATGTGTACCAATAACACTTTGTTTTACAGCACAATAAACCACTCCCATGCCTGATAAAAAGTATATATATATTTAGAAAGCTTGTGAGGAAATTATTACTCTATTTTTGTTTTACTTGGATCGCTTGTCTGTGTACTTAATAAAGAATTTTCGACTGGAAGCAGACTGCCTGCCTTGCTTGGATTACTTTTGAATACTTAGTAATGCTGTACAGTTATATATTTTCTATTATTACTTTTTGTTTTGTTTTGTTTTGACTTAAGACGAGTTTACATTCGTTACTTTTACTACTATTGTCTGATCTGATTAATATACAGTGATTAACTAGAAATATATGGACTGAAAATCTTCCAGACAGAGACGTTTCTTACACTGTTTTGTTTTTGGACCCACTACACTTTAGTGGGTTGTTTTGAGACTTCGGGGACACCATGGAGATTACTTGTTTTTTATAGTTAGATAGATAGAGATATATGCGAGTCCTTGCTTACGTTGACTGACAGGCAATCTGTGCCTGGAATACAAGGCATCATCCTCAGATCCAGCTCTGATGCAACTTTTGCAGATCCGCAAGATGAACAGCATCACAACCAATATATCCAAGGATTTCAATTTTGCTTTGACATAAATAAGACATGTCAGAGAGACAGACATGTGTCTCAGAGGATTCCCATGTTCTGAAAAAGGCTTTCCATCCATATGAAGCAGAGTCCATCCCTAACCCTATTTAAGCATTACCCTGACCAATGGATTAGAAATTGCAAATTCACCGTGTGTCTGGACCCCGTGTCTCTGATACACACAGGCAGACAGTAATGTTCAAGCTAAGATACCCCCTGCATAACCTTGAGAAACTTTCTAACATCCCCCCCTCATAATAAATACCCATGATACTTAGGAACACCATGCTTCTCAACTGTTCAGATTTTCACAGAATGTCCAGATTTTTGTTTAATTTTTTTGTTAGTTCTTCATAAAATGTGTGGTTTTCTGGCAGATCCCTGAAGACTAAAATCAATAAATAATGCATACATACGTGTTTCGGACTTCATATCCCTCAGACAAATGCATGATCACACAAACCCTGTTGCTCTAGTAACTTTCTAAGTTTATAAAAGCGATATTTAAAATCTGCCCCTATTTTACAGCCATTGTTTCCCCACTATTTTAGGCTTTGTCCATATATCTTATGCTAAGAGGTTGAGAGGTATGATGGACACAATTGTGCTGGATTACATGGCTAGGCTTATAAAGGCCCTGGTGGTCACTATGAACCTATGAATCACAGATGCACATGCGCACACACACGCACGCGCATGCACACACACACACACACACACACACACACACACACACACACACACACATGCACGTGCACGCACACACGCACGTGCACACACACGTGCACACACACACACACAGACACACGCACATACACAAACACACACACATGCGCGCACACGCACACACACATGCACGCGTACACACACACGCAACCACGAGCACACACACACACACACACACACACACACACACACACACACACACACACACACACTCAGTACATTATGTCTACCATGTTTCTTGCTCGCACATGCTATGCATGTTGGATTCCTATAGATCTAGACTGCTCTGCACAGAGTTTAAGTCAGGAAAGAGATAGCTACAAATAATATGCTCAGGCTCAGAGTACATCATTGCATTATATTAGGGGTAATTTTAAAGCAGTTATGATTTACCCAAATCAGTAATCTTCAATAGCTTAAATAGTTGATCTAAAATTGTAGGTGCTAAAAAAGTTGTCAAATTACAAAAGTTGCTCTTTCATTAATGATCTAGGTAAAGTAGTAGGTAATAGAACTTTCACAAAACATCAAAACAAAAGCCATATTTAAAGTGCGTTGGGCATGTTTTGTAGCAAGTCTAAAAGTAACAAAGACATGGAGCTGGATAGAACCTCCTTACCATGTACAATAGCAAATTGTACATTTTTAATAAAGAAAGTATCCTATTTTTGTATTTTATTTTGGTGATAAAGATGGCTTCCTGATTTTTTTTCTGAGTAGAAAATCCCTGCCATGATATCATGAAAAACTGAGCCCACAATGTCTCACTAGCTAAATGAGTGCACATGCTACTGTAATTTCCATGCTAAATACTTTGTCAGCCATTTCTTACTTCATAGAAATCAAATTGTTTGTTGTCTAGTTCTTGCAGGAGAAAAAACACATTGAAAATTAACATGATGATGAAGTGAAACCACAGTGTTAATAAGAAGCTGGTCCTCTAAACTAATAAGTTGGTTTTGATTACCCACAACGCTTTGCAGTTTTGTGTACATCATTGCTCAATACATCCCGTGACATGAAAAAAAACAGAAAAAAAATCAAACAATGCACTATAATCTTCATTTTTGTGAAATGATTTGCAAGTATATAATGTGGAGTACAACGAGAAATTAGATTATTTGCAAAGCAAAGATTCTTCCAAATGTGACCAATGCACTATAGATGCGTGTTATGATATACTTCACACAGAATTAACACCTCAGCCAATATAAAGGCTATCTAAAGTTATAGGCCATCAACAATAGCAGAAAAAATGCTAAGTCAATAGACATCATAGTTTAATTAAATAATTGAAATCCACACAACAATTCTATTAAACATCTTCCACTAATACTACCTACATACCACCAAACTAGACATTTATTAGAAAAGAAACTTTGATCAGTATGTTTCAGCCAATGTCAGAAACCTATTTTGTTGCCCATCTAATTCTAATAGGCATATGTAGTCACTCTAAGGAGGACCCACTGAACACAGAAGGCGTTATAAGAGATCTGAGAACACAGGTTGACAGCAACCTCTCTTTTGATCACCACATTGCCACTTTAGTCAGAAAGTCCTTCTATGTGGCACATCTCATTACTAAGGGTTTTGCATCCAGGAAGAAAGAGGTCATTGTCTCCCTCTACTCTTCCCTCATTAGGCCAGTCATCGAGTATAATGCCCCATTTGGCATGTACCTCATTAGACACCTGCAACAACTGGAGAGGCTGCAAAAGTACCTCACAAAGAGGATCCTAAGCCTTAAACACTTGTCCTATTTGGACAGACTCTAAAAACTACAACTGTTCTCTGTCTCATATCGCCTACTTAGAGGAGATCTCTGCATGACTTACAAAGCCATGTCTGACCCAGCTCTGTTAGAAATGCTACTTCTAAAGAAATCCCAATCCCTCCACCCCACATGCTCCAGAGACCTCAACCTCATTACTACAATCAACAGAACATACTAGAGGGACAAGTTCGTAACCCAGAGACTGCCCATGCTATGGAACAGACTTCCCATAAATGTCAAGCAGAGCACCTCACTGGCCCTCTTCAACAGAAATCTTGATGAGTGGATGGGAAATAGAAAAATTACCCCGGGGATCACTCCAGTGGCTCTACTCAACAGAGACACTGGGAACTAAAGTTGGGTGGCATGGTGTAAGGGTAATCCTATGGGCTAGGCTTGTAAAGGCCCCAGGGCCATTAGCCTAGTACACACCTATGACCCTATCTGTCCTTTCCTTCACTGATATGACCCATTACTTAATGTGTTACTATGTTCCCTTTGAACAAGTTAATTGTTTCTCTCTTAATAGAGAGCTAACATATATGGAAAATCTGAACTGTGTGAAAGGGCTTCAGGAATTGTAATTATATCCTGTTTTTTACAGGTTGCTTAAAAGTGACCTCTATCTAGCCTATAAGCTGGGAAAGAATTTGCTTGGCTGCTTCAGTACTTTGCCATTTTTGGCACTGTAGTGTGGCCTCGGAGTTGGTATATTTAAGTAGGGGGGTGTGGGGGTAACGCCCCCCATTTAATGTAATGTTTAAATTGATGTTAATTTTTTTTTTTTTTGTTGGAACAAAAAAAATCGCTGTTCTGACACTCCAACATTGTAAGCTTTCACTTACAGAGGATTGATCAATCACCGTTCGCTTTTTTTAAGCATTTGGTGATTTAATATAGACCCTATAAGGCAACATCTGATCTGGTTCTATCTGAAAGTCTTTTTACTAGAATTTACTTGGACATTAACAGTAGATGTTGTTTAAGGAAAATTGCAATATCCTTATGGTTCATAAGTAAATATTAGACTAATAACATGCAGATTATTACAAATCTACTTAGTAACCAGAGGTCAGAATCAATCCCGGTACTTTGTATGTGTGAGGTTTAAGACCTTACCCATTATACCAACCTTCTCCCTGGAAAAATGCATTTCCTCAGTACTAGGTTACATTGTCAGATAAACCAAGTATCAAAACAGAAAAAATGTAAGTGAAGTATTCTACAATGTCTTCCAAGATTACAGAATAAACCTTCCCTTACAAATCAAGAGAAGTAAGTTACTGATTTCACTTCAACTTTAAGACATTGCTAAATCTGTTGACTGACTCAGAGTTGTTTAGTTAGTCGCATTTGACACTTCTTGAAGTCATAGACTTTGGTACATCAGGCCTGTCTGTCATCAACTGCATTTGCACATTTTTTTGTAAATGTATATGCATTACTTCTGTAATGCTATTTATCCATCTTAGCCTCTGCCTCCCCCTTCTTCTTTTGTCTTTGATCTTTCTCAGAATTAACTACTGATGTAGTGAATCCTATTCTCGCATTGTGAGACCAAAATAATTATGTTTTAGTTTTACAACCACACCTTCCAGTCAACAATCGGGATTTATCTGCTTAAGTATTGACTTAATTTCACATCTTGTAGTTCACATTTAATACCACAGTTCAAAACCATTGATTCTTCCACAACACAGTCTGAAGTATAGTGCAGTTCTCAAACCTATATCTTATTACTGGAAAACGACAGCTCTATGTGGACATTTGCTGAGAATTTGATTTTTCTTCTCATTAAAATCATTACCAGATTTACCAAAGCTTTTCATTCCAAGAAACAAGTTTTTTTTTTAATTCATGAAGGATATATCAGCATCCGAAGATACGTCTGAGCCTAAGAACATAAAATTGTAATTCCCCCCACATCTTCTCTGTCCATTTGCAATGAATTGATAGGACTAGATGAAGCAATGTTAGTATTTTTAATGCTAAGCAGTTCGTCCATCAGAATGCTATCACTGCATATCAGAGATTGCTAATATTTCTCCTGGCAATTTTGATTCCAGCATGTGTTATGGTCCACACAGTCAAGAGTAGTCAAACATCTCTGTCTTGTATCGTGCTCATGTTTACATAGAAATTTCATTGCCTTTTCCTTCTACTGTTTTTGCCACAGTACCACTTAGCTACGACTCCAAAAGACTTGGTCTCCGACAGCAGGCTGAGGGAAGGTGTTTTGGAATCTGGCCCCTTTAGTAAGCCTGTTTATAGATAGGCCTTACATTGAAGTAAGTCTGTTACACTGAGACCAGGTCTTTCAGAATTAGGGCAGACTTGTACTGAGAGCAAGTCTGAAATCTGGCCCCTTATTTATTTTTATGCCTGTTTTTTATTAATTTGTATATTTCTCTCTCTCCCTCTGGCTATTTACATTTATTATGGATGTCCAACTAAATGAACATGATTACATTGTAACTATTTTAAGTGGTGAATATCTTATCCTGTTATTAATTTAGATATTATTATTATTTGAGTACAATGATGTATATGCATAATCTAAGTATCTATCACAGATACTGTTATTATTGATTTAATTTTGTTTTTGCTATGTTAATACTTCCAGGGTGATCCTGAAATTAAGTGAATAGATCAGTTCTCTGACTTTTTAACTACCTACCTAACTAGCTAGCTAACTCACTCGCTCACCTCACTCGCTCACCTCACTCGCTCACCTACCTCACTCACTCAACTCACTCACCTACCTCACTCACCTCACCTACCTCACCTACCTCACCTACCTCACCTACCTCACTCACCTCACTCACCTCACTCACCTCACTCACCTCACTCACCAAACTCACTCACTCCCCTCACTCATCAAACTCACCTCACTCATCAAAACTCACTCACCAACCTCAGTCACTCACTACATTGGGAGCAGACATTATCAACACAAGGTTATGGTAATCAAATATTTTGAAGTTAAGTAGGTCAGGTGGTCCTAAGCTTGACAACCAAACCTCTAAACTTATAAAGGTCCCCTTCACAAGATCGAATGGATGGAAGCTCGAAATTCATATTCTCGAGACCAGAATCTCGAACTTCAATTCACTCGAAATTGTGAATGGGAGCCTTATGTTTAAAAAAATAAAAAGTTAACTTATCTTATTGCAGGGGGCCAGGTCCACCTGTACCCTAGCTGTTTAAATGTGAATGTTCCATGACTGCACTATAGCGGAGGAATGGAAAATATTCCGTTTTGCGCTTACGCATATAGCGCGGAATGGGATAGTTTCCTTTCCTTCACTATAGTGAGATCTCGGAGTAGGTATATTTAAGTAGGGTGCTGTGGGGTGCAGGGGGCGAAGCCCCCCTGCGAAAACATTTGAAAGGTGTTCATTTTTTTTTTGTCCCTTTCATATGTTCGAGTTTCTCTAAATTCGAGATTCTGGTTATGACTTTCGAGTTTAGAGAAATTCGATCATATGAAGGGGAACCGCTTATAAATGTAATGATTTGCTATTATATAAAAACAGAGAAAAAAAGAAAACACCCTCCTAATACAAGGATAATGTAGAGACACACCACCTTGTGATACAACACTATGCATACAACATGTTTATGTATTAATGCTTTTAACATTTAACTTTTCCAGCATAAAGGTTTGCTTTGAGGTAAGATGTGTCCAAATTCAATAAACTGACAAGATACCATTTCAGCTTTTCATCATAATTTACTTTTGAATGCCTACATACCTACTTACTGTATACCAGTACCAAATTTCACATTTTGTCATTCTTACCTTAAAGAAAAATTACAAAAAGCAAAAAAGTCAGTTCACCTAAAAAGACATTTGTCATCCCTGAATTATAATCATTATAGATATGATATTCCATTTAATTACATACCAAAGATCAGCTATAATCTCCTATTAATACTAAATTTATTAAAGCATGTTTACTCTTTTCAGAAACTACCCTGTTCACCAATATGTCATAGAGAAAAGAAAGGCACAATTATTACGCAGAGCTACCCCTCAGAGATTATGCCTGTGCATTCACTAGGCACAATCAAGAGCAATGCAGATTATGAATCAAATAGTGAAATGTAAAGAAAATGCACACATTGAAATGCATGAGCATAAATAAAATGCTGTTGAAGGAAATAAAAAAGATGCTACTGTGCAATAAGCAATAGGATTAAATATAAATGTCATGCTTTGTTTCTAAAGTATATTTGTACAATCAATAAAACTGAAGAGCAGCATTGCATGAAACGCGATTAATGAACGTCTTATGCAAAAACAAGCTGTTATATAATTACAGAAATGTTACTTCAAGCTGTGGTCATGACAAAAAGCATCAGTGTATGAAAAAACCCACACAGACGCTCTTTGGCTTCCTATGCAATTCTATAAGGTTTTGTTTATTGGAATTGCAATTGTTTTTCTGTCAGTATTTATTATATTTTGATAACACTGTACAAAATCAGTTTGTCAGAGCTGAATATAATACAGCTAGAAGGATCTGTAATATGCAAAGTTTAAGTACTGTAGCACCTCTTGATAGATATATTATATGTTATTTTCTTGCATGATTGCACCATTAAAATGAATATAAAGATGCTAATTTAAAAAAAAATTTCCATTCCACTTAAAATTGAAATAATTATGTAGCACTGTCTTATCTATATATTAAAAAAGCACTGCTGAGTTCTTTAAATAAAAGTAGTAAATGACTTAATATATACAGCTGCAACAATTTATGCCAACATCATTACAAATCAGCATTTTTTTCTATTTATAACTACATCCTGTTTCATGCAGTTTTCTGAAATTCATGCCAAGGTTGTCTCTCTCATTCAGCAACTAGTAATTTAATTTATTGTTGGCCTAGTTTCTGTTTGTCATGGACTGAACTCATGACACTGTAAATCCAATGTTTTTTGTTTTGGTGCCTTGAATGTAAGTCACATCATTTGCTTATATCATGGTATTATTAAAACTGCCTTTCCGGTAGCATGAAAGATGAAGCAATTTATTATACCATTAATAATGATGCAATATGATGCAGAATTAAGATTATGGTAAATTAATCATCACAGCGCTGAACAGAATCATTTTATGCACTGGAAATAAAACTTTATACTGTGTAGCCTGGTTTGGTGCAAAAGCTTAAGGTATTCCACTCTGTCTTACCTCTCAACCTCTTAGAGAAAAAAATCTGGATAAAGCCACAAATAATGGGGGGCAAAGGCCCAAAAATAGGGACACTTTTTTAAAATATTGCTCTTACAAGCTTAGAAATTCGATAGAATAATGGGTCTTGCATTAGTATGAATTTTCTGAAGGCTATGAAATCTGAAACTCAAATGTTTGTCATTTTTTTCTGACTTCAGTCCTCAGTGATTTGCTGTTGATTAACCAGAAAACCACAGTTTTATGAGAAACATACCAAAAATATGAGGCAAAAATCTGGACAGTTGAGAGCTATGCACTCTGTACCTACTCCCCAGGGCAAAGATAGAAACAAAACCTTTCAGATCAGTGTTCCACCCTGGTCCACAAATGAAGGAAGTAAGGAAGGAAGAAACTGTATAAAAGGAGTGCCCTTTAGAAGAGAGGGATTCCATGCCAATTGGAAAAAGAAATCTAAATAAACTAGTAAAGAAGGCTAACACACTTTGTTTTTCACTAAGCTATTAAAGTTATTGCCAGAAGTGCACAAATGTTTGCCTCCATCTATCCTAATCCATAGTCAGTGCCAAATAAACACCAGCGAGACTATCCAAAAGCTCTACAACATAGCCTGTGTCTGGCAAAGGCTGAGTTTGACACAATTGTTAAAGTCTTTAGCTCATAGACACAAGGTACAGTGTTTGATACTGACCTTGGGTTATTGGCTAGACTTAAAATATCCCTTCATGGCAGTTATGCTAATATTTACCTATGAATTTATGAACCTTTGACTAAAACAAGTCATACTATAACAGCTATCTAAGGCTGACCGAGCAGGCAATATATGTTGGAACCCTCAGAGTAAACTATTTCTTCATCAGTATACTGCACTATGTCAAAATTTCAAGTCACAAGTATATGGACAGGTAGACTTAATGGTTATGAACTGCATTGGTCAGTGTTCCTGTGCCACTATTTATTTATTTATTTCACATTTGTTAACCGGATTGGTCTGAGTTTGCAAGCAAACCCATTTTCAGTGGAGACCTGAGGGGAAAAGCCCCATGAAACATAAGTAAAAATAAAGTCGCAATATACAAATATTAAATAACAATCACAATACAAAATAATTGTAAAAAAGAAAAGTTTATTAACTATTTGCATTGCATTGATAGTAAGCAACCCATTTTCAGTGGAGACCCAAGGGGGAAGAGCCCCAGCAAACATAAGCAAAGATAAACATACAGGAGAAAAATTAAAAACAACACTGGAAATACGAAATTAATTATAAAGAGAAAAACAAAAGAACAAAATTATGAACATTAAGGGTTGCACTGACAGTAGTGGACTAAAATGTATTACATATGAGAGTAAAAACAAAAAGATAATTGTTCAAGAGAAGGACAATGTATAGGCATTGATAGGAAGTTGGGGGGAGATAGTGTGGAGAATGGGAGGGGGCTATAGTAGTAGAGCTGAGGGTTTAGGAGATGAGTTTAAGCAGAAGTTACTAACAAAGAAATACAGTTTGGAGATACAACGGGTTATACAGTGGGAAAGAATAAGACTATGTGTGGTCAGTTCAACAGCATCATTTCAAGTTTAGTAGGTGGGATTTAAGCTCCTTTTTAAAACAGGGAAAGGAAAGGTTGGATCTAATATGGCGAGAGAGTTTGTTCCAATTTATTGAGACAGAGTGTTTGTAAAGTAGTTTGCCAATATTCCTTTTGGGTTTATAAACAGAGAAGATGCTGATCAGCACTCCCGAGAGGCTAAGGGCGAGAGTAGAGAGTAACATGGGAGGAGAGAGCAGGGCAGTCAGAGGGGTTGTTGAGTGTGGAAAAGGTAACTTGAAGTTGCGATTGTAGGAGAAGGTGTGAAAATTCCAACCACTGAAGTTTGTTTAGTGAGAGGCAGTGATGTGAATAGAGTGATTGGTTTAGAATAAATCTAGCAATTTTGTTGTATGTGTATGTTAATGTATCTACATTGACTACAGGAGCTACACTTCGAAGTTCCTTTAAATGTTAGCTTATATTTCTCTGTGCATGTTGTCTTCTCTAATAACTTTTTGATGTTTGGGGCTGTTTTGAATACACATTTGGGATGATTACCTAATGAAGTTGTGCGAATTAAGTTGGAGAATATTAATAAGACATATATTAAATGTAAGGCAGGAAATTGCAATGCTAAACAATTAGTATATCTTGCAAAGTGTGTTGCATGCCCAGCATTCTATATAGGAAAGATGGAGAGGAAAATTAAAAAACGAATATATGAACATTATTACAAGATTCAGACAAAAGATATGAAGAATGATTTGTATAAACATATATTCAGTAAAGGGTATCAACATAATTTTAAATTCTCCATTATAGAACAAATTGATAGTGGTGTATGTGGGGGCAACTGGAAAGTGTATTTAGCTATGATGGAAAGTAAGTGGCAGATATACACAGATGCCACAAGATTCCCAGGCATTAATGATAGCATCAGTATAAAACCTTTTCTAATTCTTGAATAAATTATGTATGTCATGGCATTGTCCAGTAGTAATTTGTATATATGCTCAATTTGTTTTATACTTTTTTTTTTAAATATGAAATATTATATATTTATATTTTTAAATCATTATTGTTTAGATATTGTTATAAATTTCTCACGTACATTCATTGTATACTTTATAATTCACAAATGTTTATTCATTTAATTATTTCTAACATATATTCATATATTTTATAAGCACTGAGATCAAATATTTTACATGCACTGAGATCAAATGTATTGGATAGCTTTATGCGTGGAACACTAGAATTAACAAAATGTTTCTTTAAGGTTTTTAAATATTTTTGGCGCCAAACTGGATATATAATCAGTGTCAGAGTTGTGTCATTTGGTTCTGAGGAAGTCTGTATACGAACAGATGAAAGCGCTTAACCAAATGAATTGTATTCTTATTCAATAAAAATATTTTCCTGTTCGAGCTGCACCGTATATCATTTATTCTGCACCAGGAACGATGTTTGCACTTGGGTCTCTCAGCAACAAGTACCATTATGACTGTGGCGTAGTTCATGTTGGAGTGAATGACCTGAGATGTACCTCACTGGACTATACGAAGATAGACATGATTGACCTCTCTGAGTACATGTCCCAGGCAGGTATGTCCCTAGCCTTGAGCAGCATGCTACCCTCACCTAGAATGATTCCACAGTATAAACAAAAATTTTTTGATTTCAATAATTGGCTTAGTATTTGGTGTCATTTAAAGTGGATCCAGTTCTTGTTAGCCTGTGAAGGCATGCTCAACAAACCTTGCTGCTTTGCCAGAGATGGTTTGCACCTGGCACCTCTAGGCTTTTGGCAAAGGCTCTTGCCTCCTCCATTCTGCTTTTTTTAGGCAAGGTTTCAAAAACAAACTTACGAATGTGAAATTTGCCATCCATAACAAAATAAGGGCCATGCTGCTAAACGCTAGGAGCTTAAACCTAAAACTGCATATCCTGTAAGCACTTCTATCACTGGAAGATGTAGATGTCTGCGCAGTCACAAACCTGATTCAAGACCTCAGACAGTACCCCGGTCTTGCAAGGCTACAATGCCTCCCACACCTTCAGATGGCAAAATGAATGTGTGAGAACCAAAGGAGGCAGTGTCTCTATCTATATTATAAATAAATTCATCTCCCATCTGGTTAGACTGGACAACTCCATGGAGTTACACCAAGTTAAGGATATGGTGGGTAAGACCCCCATTCAAATCATAGCCAGTTGCAGATGCCCCCCCTCATGGGTCATGACACACACAAAGCCTACTTGACCAAACTGCAGACAATCCAAATATTCCTGAACACTCTGGTTATGGGAGATTTCATTTAGCCCACCATCAACTGGGAAACCTACGCTAGCGCTAACCCACTAGTGCAAAATTTCCTTGACTTTATCTCAAATGCCCTGGAACAAATTGATCATACTCCAACAAAAGGAACAGACATACTAGTTCACAAACAATACTCACTAACATGTCATATGGATGTAGTACCTCAACTGTCGGACCCTCGTTTGTTAAATCTGATCAGAAATCAGTCACCTTCAAGCTGACACTAACAACAATACTCACAAAGGGTGAAATCAGACTAAAAAACATCACCAAGGCAAATTATGCCCTCCTAGGTGAAGGTATAAATGCAGCTGGAAGTAGTAACTGCACCAAAGCTTACACTAAAGCCCTGTACAATCACTTGCATAAGTGTAGAGACTCAGCTATACCAGAAAGAATCAAAGCCAGAGCCCCAAGTAAAAACAAGTCACCATGGTGGACATCCAGCATCAGCAAACTTTACAATATACACAAAACATTACTAGCTATGAAAACAAAGGTGAGACTCCCACAATGGAAAACCACCCTCCTCAGCCTCAACAGGCAAATAAGACAACTTGTCAAATCCTATAAGGGCCTCTATGAGAAAAACTTAGCTAGCACAGCCAAAGATAACCATAAGGCCTTTTACAGCTACATACATAGCTAAACAGAAGCAGATGCTTGGTGCCAGAGCCATGGGCTCAAGCTCAATGTCAAGAAATGTATAGTTATCCCCTTCGGGAAAAAAACATGTACCCGTGAATTACCACACAGGTGGCAGTACACTAAACACTGAAAGTGTGATAAGAAACTTAGGGACAGAGGTAGACAGTGGTCTCACCTTCGATAACCACATCGCCATAACAGTCAGGAAATCCATCTATATGGCATACCTCATCATTAAGGGCTTTTCATCCAGAAAAAAGGAGGTCATTGTGCCACTGTACTCATCCCTCATTAGACCCATTACAGAATCCAATGCCCCGTTTGGTATATACCTCTCAAGACATCTGCAACAACTGGAAAGGCCGCAGAAATACCTTTCTAAAAGAATCACAGGCCTAAAGCAGATGCCCTATGCTAACCATCAAAAAAAACTTCCAACTATACTCTGTCACATATTGTCTACTCAGAGGCAATCTCTGCTTAACATACAAGGCCATGTCAAACCCAGAGCTGTTGGACATGCTACACTTAAAGAATTCCCAATCCCTCAGAGACACACGCTCCAGGGATCTAAATCTTGTCATCACAATGAACAAAACATGCAGGAGGGATAGGTTCCTGACCGAGAGACTCCCCAGAATGGAACAGACTGCCCACACATGTCAAGCAGAGCACCTCTTTGGCCCTCTTCAAAAGGAACCTTGATGATTGGAATGGAGATAGGAAATTCACCCAGGGGATCACGAGACAGGGGTCCAGGGAAGTAAATACTGTGGGAAGAAATAGCCAGGGAATTGTTATGGCTAAGCTTGTATAGGCCCTAGGGCCGATAGCCTAGTACCAACCTATGGACCTATGAACTTATAAATGGTAGGACATGAGCATGTGCAAAACTATTGACCAATGGTATCACACACACTGACCCAACAGAGATAACAAACCTGCTAGCAGATATGTTTGGCAAAACTTTTACCACTATCCCCTCCAAAACTATCAAAAACCTTGATCCAAACTCCCCCATACTCTACATAACTGAAGAACAAGTCATCAAAGCCTTATCCAAGGCAACAAATCACAGCCTCTATGGGACCAGATGACATCCTATGCTGTTTTCCCAACAGACTAAAACATGAACTAGCATCACCATTAAGTACCCTTTTCAATCATAGCATACCACTGGCTTTGTTCCTGTGGAATGGAGAACAGCTGCAGTTATTCTCCTCCACAAAGATGGCCTAAAAACAGATCCAGGGAATTACAGAAGCATAAGCCTGACCAGCCTCATATGTAAGGCCATGGAATGTATCATTATGGACCTCATAAGTAAAGACATAGGTAATCTCTAAACCCTGAATCCTACCTAGTTTGGCTTTGTCAAGCACAGATCCTGCCTGTTAAATCTAGTGGATTTTTTTCAAGAAATGTGAACAGGGACATTGATGTGGGAAAATCTGTGCACATGGCATACCTCAACTTGGCAAAGGCTTTCGGCACAATCCCACCCTTAGGCATTAACGATAAACTTAGCAAACTGAACATAAACCCCTTCATTGTAAGATGGGTTGCTAAATGGCTCACAAACTGGACACACTATCAAAGTGGGGTGCCACAGGAGTCAATGCTGGGCCCCCTACTGTTTGGTACATACTTTTCAGAAGTTCAGGTCAAAACTAAGGGGTTGTGGCTGACCAAGTTTGCAGACAACTTGAAACTGGGTGAAATTATTGAATACCTAATTGATGTCAGTGTACTCCAGGAGGTTCTTATGCAGACCAACAACTGGTGTATTAGTCACGGTCTCAAACCGAATGCAAAGAAATGCATCATCATTCCCTTCAGCACAAACAATGTTCCTTCACACTATCACATCAACAACAATACCCTAAGTGCCCACAAAGTGGTAAGGGACTTGGGTTAACAAGTTGACCCCGACCTTAACTTTGACTACCATGTGTCTAGGGTAGTAAGGAAGGCTTTCTAAGTAGCACACTTGATTAGTAAAGGCATCACCTCAAGAGCAAAAGAGGTTATATCCACACTATATCCAGCACTAGTCCAGCCCATAATTGAGTATAACACCCTGTTTGGCATGTACTGTACAAAGCACCTGCAGCAACTGGAGATACCTCAGAGGTTTCTAAAAAGAATATCAAGGGACTCCAGCCCATGCCGTATACAGACTGACTAAAGTTGCTGTCACTTTACTCTGTATCATATAGACTTCTTAGGGAAACTTATGCCTGTCTCAGGCCTAAACCTAAAGAATTGCTAGTTACTTTACCGGACAGGAATTACAATGTTCTGGGAGTTTGTGATTGTAAACTTGCAACGTTTTCATCTCAATGTTTTGAACATTGACAAAATGGTAAGTCGATGTTATGAAGGGGATAAGGGGATCCATATATATATATATATATATATATATATATATATATATATATATATATATATATATATATATATATATAAAACAATTTTCAGTTTCATTTTTGGATGATTTGAATATATATCTTTTGTTATAATCTTCCTTCCTCCTTTATATGTCTATGACTATGAGCCAGATGGTCAATGCAATTTCTGTCACAAGGCTTATATGTTGGGAAAATTCTTTCAAATTTTCTATAAATTAAGAGCTTAAGCATTATTCAGTGGTTTGTTAAATAAATGTAGCAGAAGGCCAGACTGATCCTCTGTCAAAATTCTGACTGGTTTCCATGAAGTAGGTTGAGTTTCCTGCTGTAATTTCTTTTAATTTTAAGCAGAACATTATTTTGTTTACCTATATAATAAACATTGAGCAAAGATCTTCAGTTTGCCCATAACACAATTGAAAGGATATAATTGTTTCATAAGGAGTCTACCAAACTGTCCATGATGTTATTTCTATCCATGCAGTTATTTTATTCAGTATTTAAGTGCCTATGCCTACATAGTGCAAATGGAATTATTACACAATAACTAAATCACAAATAACTAGTGTCTAGCTCAAGGTAATAGACTGATACAGCTCCAGCTAGACTCCAGACTACCTAGGCTCAGTTATTGGCTCAGCACTGAAGAAACAGAGACTATGTAGAGAGAAGAATGAAGAGGTGGAACCTCGTCTTCCCTCCCTGGGTGGGAGACAAGGGGCAAGTGTCTAGGGTGAGAATTCCACCCCTGCTGGAGACTTGCAATTTCCTTCACTTTCAAAGGAGGGGCAAGGGTATTGAGTGTACAATGCTCACAAATATTGGACACATCACCTACATTTACTCACTGCACACCTCTCCTTCAGAGCTGTCAAGGGTACACCTCTCTGAAATATTGGAGACATGTTTCTTACATTTACTCACTGCACAACTGCCTTCCAGAGCTGGTGAGGGTACAACTCTCACATATATTGGAGGCATGTCTCTTACATTTACTAACTGCACACCTGCCCTTCAGAGGTGGAGAGGGTACACCTCTCACAAATATTGGAGACATGTCTCTTACATTTACTCACTGCACACCTTCCCTTCAGAGCTGGAGAGGGCACACCTCTCACAAATATTGGAGACATGTCTCTTACATTTACTCACTGCACACCTTCGCTTCAGAGCTGGAGAGGGTACACCTCTCACAAATATTGGAGACATGTCTCTTACATTTACTCACTGTACACCTGCCCTTCAGAGCTGTTGAGGGTACATCTTTCACAAATACTGGACACCTCTTATATTTACTCACTGCACACCTACCACTCAGGACATAGTGGGCAGGTACAGTGGGCCAGGTACAGCTCTAAGTTAAAAATGATCCCCCAGTAGTGAAGATGACACACAGTCCTTGAACTTTGACCCTTATGGGAATGAATAAGCCACAGGACTCTTTCTTATAGGGAAATAAAGAGGCCAGTTTGGCTAGGAGAAGGTAGAACTGATGCTCACAGGACCAAAATCCTTCAGAAAATTAATTACATCACAAAGCATTAAGTGCATTAGTCAGAAATAATGGATTGATAACTGAGCTAAGATTAACGCTTGAACAATTTATTTTATAAGTAGTTACGCAGTTACATAAAATACATATTTTTTTGTTATCTCAAAGGGAAAAGAGCTTTCATATTTTGTGTACTAGTTTTTACAAACTTTAAAATGTTTACCCTGAGCTTATTTCTTTAATTATTTTTCCTCCTTCCATTAAATCTCTGAATTTTACAGTATAACCTTTATAAAGAAATAAATTTCATTTAGGGTATCTAAACTTTTACCCATTGTTTATATAAAGGGATATAACAAGAACCCCCTAAATACAAATTTTCAAAACTTTCTTACAACACTCATTGTCCTGCTTTTCAAATAAGAACGTTTTCCTAAAAGTAATATTGTGATTGTCTGATAAGCTTAGGTTTTCTTTATGAGCCTTGGTCTAGTCTGTATTGTAACCTGCTAAACATACTGATTACAAAAATAGGCATACTACTAACTATTTCTATTTTTTGGCACAGATCATTCACAAGATATTGGGATAAAAAGGGTCCTCAGACCAGCTCACGTACCTAGTAAACAAATAAATGTATTGTAGCTTGTTCAACAAACTTGTTGCATTCATTTGACAAAAGGAAATCAAGAAATGCCTAAGAGTAGTAGTTTGAAGTTATTATCTCAGTCTACATTACCATAATTTAAGACCTATAATACACTAACCAGAAATCTATATTTTATTCACCTCTAAAATATTTTCCAACTTTTGTGTAGATAACATCACTTTGGACTTTCATCATCTCAGCTGTCTAATTTAATTTCCATCTAAAGTTGAATAAATCTGAACTAGCTCCATATTAGTCACTTAACCACTTGCTTTTTAGGAGGGTCTACTTCATGTTGTCGTAAGTTGACAATATCGAGTCTGATATTGTTGGCACGACAATATCGAAAGTGAAGAACATCGTGCAAGTAAACGGAAATCTCCATAAAGGGAGATTTCCATTTATCTCAATGTAGGGTGGTCTCAGAGTTGGTATATTTAAGTAGGGGGGTGGGGGGTGCAGGGGGGCTTGCCCCCTGCCTACGCCATTTATTTATTTTTTATTTATTTATTTTGTTTACGTTATTCGGTGTTTTAATTGATGAATAAAGTTCGACCTTTATTGATTTGATTAAGTAAACTTTCGATAACGTGATATAGACGCTTTTTGGACACATGCTGAAAAAACTTAAAGGCCTCACCACCATACCCTCTCTTAGGCAAAGAAAAGCTGTATAATTTTGAAGGCTATTGCTCTTTTTTAAATACATCTTAGATTTTATTTTAACTTCAGATTCTCTCATTATTAGCAAACTCTTCAACATACCATTTTTTGCGACTACTACAAGCAATCCATCACAGGTAGCAAACATTACTGGTTAGGTAAGTTGAAATTGTTTAAAAGCTAGGTAGGTTGCAATTTACTTTCTTAAAAGAATTTGCCCCTAGTGTTTTAAGTATCATCTTGCCTTGCCAGACTGCCATTACCCTTGATTGCTACAATGTAACTCACCATGACTAAACATCACAACCCTCATTTTATCAATACAAATAACCCCAAGGATTCAATAAAATCCGTGTAGGCTCTGTGTAGAGCTTACACGGAATGTACCTATGTACTTAGGCATGGTTTCCTCTTGGCAGCATGCCATGCATATTAATCATGGCATGTTGCCAAGGAAGAGTATAGTAACAAGGGTATTGAATCAGTGTAGGCAGTAGTGTAGAGGCTAATCTGTGGTTGCGGATTGTCCAGGCAATTCCTGGACAGATATTATGCACATGGTAAGAATCCCTGTAATGTACCCTGCTAGTGGTGCAATGTGGTGAATTAATATTTTGCATTTTAATTTTGTAATTTTTAAAAAAATTTTAATGAATGTTTGCACAATACAGCGTGTAGCACACCAGTGCAGAGCTGCACTTACATCTATACAGCACACACCTGCTAGACATCTAAGAATACAAACTGGATGTAATGATTATGTTTTTCTTTTCTTCTTTTTTTAATTGTACATTTGTGCAGCATAGCACAGAGCACAGAAGTGCCAAGCTGTGCTTACACATACACAGCTGACACCTGCTAAACATGTTAAACTGGAAAATGGATGCAATTAATTATTTATTGCTGGTTATGTTGAAGCCTGTTTGTGCAGTATGGCGTGGTGCTTAGCAATGCTAACACGTGGCTTAGTAGTATATGTGAAGGTGTACTAGATTTCTTAATATCCAATAGCTAAATGGGTAGACTCATGGCCTAAAGCTTAGTAAGTATTGGGTTTGAGTCTTCAGCAGTCATACATTTTATTTAATTCAATGTAAGTTTTTGTTTAATTTAAAAACAAAATTGTTACATTAGGGAAAGCTGCGTGGTGCAAAGCACTGTTTAAACATGTGAGTAATGGTTACACCTGTTTACGCATTGCTAAGCTTTGTTACAACACAGTTGAGTGAGTTTACATGATGCTAAGCTGGTTTATGCAATGTTAAGCAACGTGAAGCTTTTTTGAATGTTTCAGTATGACATGTAAGGGCAGGAAAGCAGCCTATATTAAGGCCAAAAGGTGGGAATTCTGCACCATTTGTTGAAGTCTTACTATCTGTAGATATGCCAGGTGGTGTTGGTGAGGTTACATGCTTTTGGGCGCAGAGGTGGGGTGTGCAGGAGTCCAGTGTTTGTTGGGCTCCTGGTCCAGAGTTAGAACCTTGGCTGTTGCATGGCATGTAAGGCTGAGGGCTGGGATTAGTTGGCCAGGGATCTTACCAGTGCTACTGGTATCCCCCACACTGTTGAGCAGAGTTGTCACCACTATGATGACCTGAAGCAAAGGAGGAGGAGAACCTTGGACACCTGGATCCAAGAGGCTAGAGCTTGGCATGCCCCGCATATATGTAAGTATTTCTGCTACTACTTTACTAAAATACAAGCTGAATCTGTGCAAAACCAGTATGCATAATGGTGTGCTTCTCTTCTAACAGCTGCAGCTGAATGGGCTTGCAACATGTAATTTCATACCGGGCGTCTGGCAAGGATGTGCCGTGAGTGTGGTAAGTATGGATATTTTATGATAACTGGAGTGCAATAAACAATGAAAAATAAAAACTGTAATGCAATCAACAATAAACAATAAGCTATACCAATAACAATAAGCAATAAGTTGTAAAGCAGGATTGTGATTTGATAAATAATGCATGCAAATAACAGCTGTATGGCTGTATTCAGTGTTCTACCTTCACTGCAGTCAGCTGTAACACTGAAATAAATCCAAGAATTCAAACGTACTTGCTTGTTAAATGTATTGTACAACCCACTATGCAGTTCAAAGCTGTCTTCAGGCCACTTTCTGTCAAATAATGCTCTGTATCCCTTTCACTCCAGGAACAAAGTATATGGATAAGGTAGCCCATGTTTTGGGCAGATATCGTGTGTATACGTCACAAATTCTAAGCAGCAATGCCAGCAAGTGTAAAGCAGGATTGCGGTTTCAAAACTAATGTGTCAAAATACTTGCAATAGGATGGCCTGTCTGTTCTAATGCTGCTGCAGTCAACTGTAAAACTGCAATAAGTGTAAATTGCAAAAGTAATTGCCTGATAAATGTACTGCACAACTCACAGTATGGTTCAAGGCTGTCTGCAAGCCAGTTTCAGTCACATAATGCTCTCTTTCCTCTCACTACAGGAACAAAGTATATGGGTGAGGTAGCCCACTTTATGGCAGATATTGTGTCTGTACTTCACAGATTCTAAGCAGCAATACCAATAAAGTGTAAAACAGGATTGTGGTTTCATAACTGATGTGTCAAAATACTTGCAGTAGGGCTGTGTTAATTGCATGTCTGTTCTAATATCACTACAGCCAATTGTTACATTATTTGCAGATGTCCCCTGTAGTTACAGCTTTTGGGTTCTACTCCCATCCCTGCCAACTAAAACATGACAGCTTTCTAGTCTACTTAATGCATACAAACATTCCTCTCAACTGTAATGATTTTTCTTAATGTAATTACAACTGTCCAATCTGTCTGTTCCATGATTACCAGATAAATGATTACTTGCAATACAATGTATTTTCAAATCAGTTTACAGAACACCTTGGTAATCATGTACATGCACATTATGTGAAACAGTTCTGTGTAGTCGTGTACCGGCATTTGTTAGTGCTTGGCCCATACTGTCTCATGTTAACAGCTTGAGAGGTATGTATATGCTACATCAGCTATAGGAGACTTCTAGTCACTGTACTCACAACTTACACTGAACACCTGGAGAAGTATGTATTAGAAGACTGTGTATGAATATCATCTCTGACATCACTAATGGTATGTTTTTTCTCTCTCTCCTCACCCTTTATCTTCTTTAATTTATTATTTATTCTTATGATTTAATATTAATATTCTGTTTAACTGTTTTGCTGGCCTGATGGGTTATTTCATTCTGGCCTGCTGTTAACATACTTACTGTTATGCTATTTAATGTCATGTGCCACATAATATACCTTAATATGTATTTGGGTTAATCAATATTATGTTCCATTATGTTAATACTAACATTGGTTTGGTTATAACTAACATTAACTTATTGTTACTACTAATTTATTACAGTGAGACAAGGTAGGCTGCTTCCAGGTGATCTACCTGCCTTGTCTCCCCTGGCCATAGAACTGGGCCCCAGCACGTCTGGGACCCAACCTGGTGGTGGCCCTTTGTTGCCCCTGCACTACCTGCAGCATCAAGTAGTTCTGCCCCACAGGCAAGGCCTGGGGCCCCCTCTGGGAGCAGTGGTAGAGGGGGAGTTTTCATTATTGATGAGCTGCTGGGTTTGGTGCACATGATTGTATACCATGGTTTTGGACTCCACCTGCACCAGATGGAGTGCATGCTGGTCAACCTGGTAAGGCAGCCTTACCCCAGAGCCCAGCCTCCACCACTGCCACCCCCAGGGCAGTGATGGAGCAGTGCCAACAGTCCCATGGGTGGGGACATCAGTCAAGCTGCTACCTTGTGGAGGGATGTAAGACTGATTCAACAACACCCTCCCCATCCAAGGTCCTCACTCCCCTCTTGTGTCACACACTACCCCTGTCTGCTGTCTTGTCTGTCTGAAAAGCTTCCTCACCTTCCCAGCTTACCTCCCCCACACGTACCTATGCCCCTTCCCCAACATTCCACTATCACCTTAAAAAAAATGGGCACCTGTCCCAGAAAAAAATATTGTCCCATACATAGCTCTCCATTTCACACGTGTCTGTTGGACACACGTAATTTGGTCCAATTGGCTTGACAACACACTTATGTTGTCCTCACCTATCTCTCTGGGGATGAGAGTCCAAATTCATCTACAAAGTCTGTCAAACTAACCATTTGTTGCTGTACAAGAAATGGATAGCTACGTTTTTTTCCTATACCCTTCTTGCACATACTTACCTGTCTTTCACTATGTTTCCTCCTGCTTGCACCCCATTTCACGACTGTCCTATCTTTGCTTTTTTCTTTACTTTAAAGATTTCTTGTATGGTGCTGTGCGACATGCAGCATTGATAAGTTCAGCTAAATGGAGCTATATTGATATATGTGTTTTAAATTATAAACACATGCAAAATAAACACCTATCCCTATTTTGATCCCAAGATCATTGCATCTGCACTAACCTGTCACTTCATACAGCTGTTAATTAAAACATGTGGTTTAAGCAAAACATGGTAACAGTCATTGAATGTGTTTAAGCAGAGCTGAGTGATGCACCAAATTGTGCAAACTTGTTAAAAGTGTAATGGAAAAAATGTTAGTGTAACTTGGAGTCTGGTGGAAGAGTACATCACTAGAAAGCCAGATATGGAATAATGTCTATACATGAGGTCTCTAATTGCAGGTAAAAGTGCACTTTTATAATTAACATTTAGAAATACTCCTGCTAAAGCATTAATGGCAACATAAACATTCCACTGGGACTCTGGTGGAGAAATATATCCATATAAAACCATGCATATAACGATGGATGTAAAAAAAGTATGTCACAGCATGTGTGTGTGTGTGTGCTTGTATTTTGACAAATACACCTGCTGTAACAATGACTCAGTAGCTCAGTCTGTTCAATGTTTTGCAAGCAGTAAAATTTGCCACACATAGTCCTGGGTTCAAATCCAGTGATGTGTAGTATTTAAATTACATTATTGTGAAGCCAGCAATTAATGACTGAGTCATGCACTCTTTAGCCGCACAATGCATTTCAAATGAAATGTCTGCTTTTCACTGATGAAAGTCACAGGCCTGCAGATAGGAACACACTTCACAAATCCCTATAGCAATACTATGAGTGCATAAAGTGCAAAAAGTGTCAGGTCATACATTAATATTCATTCACAGAGGGTTTTAACTCAGGTAATGCAAATGAGGCCTACTAATATCAGAGTGCAGCACACACTCCTTTCATAATGATATTACAGATTAGCATGGCTGCACAAGTAACATACACATATGAAGCCCCTGTTAGTAACAAGGACTGCCAGCATACACATTCCAAATGAGAACCAGACTGTAACATATGGCCTGGCAGCTGCCCAAATGGTTGACTTAATGTTATATTTACCACATATGTTGCTCAAGGACACAGCAAACATGTTGCCTAGTACTCTGTTAGTGATACTGTTGCTTAACATGCCTACCTTAAACACATGCTTTAATTTGAGTGGAATGGGTACCCTCACTCTGGCTCTGCCTCTACAACACACAACTCCCACAGTTACTCTACAGCTTGTTGTCCTCCAAAGTGTTCACACTTTCTGTCTATGTCTATTACCAGCAGCAGCAGCAGCAGCTGCAGCCTGTAGCACACACATCTCTATGGTAAGGTTTCTGCTACAGACCTACCCTCTGTTATGACATAGTCTCTTGACCCCACTAATGTCCAGCACAACATATCAGAAAGGGCTTCTAATCTACATGAAAGCCTTGTATCTTGTTCAGTGGTTGCATGTCATTGGCTGGTGACACTGCAAATCAGCTGTGTTGGCTGCAATTAGCACTTAACAACCACAGATTGGTTAAGAGGCAATCACCTGGTAATGAGAACCATGTTAAAAATGCAAACAGCTGGCTATGGGGAACCAGTCAGTATGAGACTTTCTTCACACAGTAAACACATTGCCAAAAACTTTATATATCTGCACACATCAACAGAGAAGTGTTGTACTCCGTCAGGAATGTAACCTGTTTGTTTACAATATGATGCATATGTGTGAATACACTTATGGGGAATGGGGATTACAGCATTAAGCCTCTCTTAGAACTGTGATAATGACATGTCATTGATCTCTGGATTTGTTACACCTACAAAGGATGTACAATACATCAAGAGTGGAATGTTTTTGTCAATGTGGTACCCTGGTCTTGTGGGAATGTCCCTTCAGAGTGGTTGTAATAGCACATTCCTATTTGTGTGGCACTATTGTTTTGACTTTTTATCAGGGGGATTTACCTTAGGGGATACACTGCAATGGACTCCAGTGTTGGGTGTGTGATCATACAGCAGCATCTGTCATGGCACACATGGGAATAGTTGACTATTACTAGTATTTTACTTGTATTCACATGCTTAGTATGTTTGCACAGTCTAGAATATGACCTGCATGATCAAGCAGTGGATACTGTCAGTCATTCTGTTCTTGCTGTATGTCTACATAGTGTACTTCCACAAATGTGATCCGGACATGTGTTCCCATTTTGTTGCCTTTCAGGAAACATATATGCCAGATGCCGTGCTTCTTTTATGGATGCAGAGAATGATATAATCCTGGAAGGCCTCCGTCAACAACATGAATTCCTACTGTTTATGGGGACATAAAACAGAGTACAGCAGGCAGCACTGTGGGCTGACCCTGTCCATGATGAGAACACCATAGGTCATCAGAGCAGGACATATGAGCAGGTTCAACCCCACAACCGACATGATTAATGCTACATACAGAAGAGCAGCAGAAGTAGTCAGGGATCAAGGTGTCACTGGTCGAGGGACTATAGCAGAACAACCGCTGTCAGCCACTGAGGAATTCCTGGTGGACCCAGGAACACATGACAGCTCCCAGACATCCATCACACCATATATCGTGGATGTGGGTGACACAGTTTCCATGCCAGAGGAGTGTGCTGGTGGGCTTGGTGTGATCAGCATCAATATACTGTAGCATTCAATGTTTCAGGGTGCACATAGTTTTAAGTGGGTGTCAGGTCTTTGTTTTTTGGAGGGGAGGGGATTAACTGCAGTTTGAATCTCATGCTGATTTTGACTAACATATTAGTTAACAAATTAGCTACTGTAAATGTGAGATAGCTGGAAGTATTAACTTGTTATACTGCAACATGCAGTGGTACTTACAGTATCTCTCCCTCAACTTTTCACAGGTGCATCAGGAACCAGGCAAGGCTGTAGTCCTGCTCCTGGTAAGCATTACACTCTTTTGTTAAAGATGTAGATTTACAGCAATGTATTACCTAAAGTGTCATCCCAGGCCTGCTGGCTGGATTGCTGTACTGTCAGCATGATTGCCAACTGCACAAATATTTTCTGACTGTACTTTAGAGTCATACCCAGGGCTTGCAAGTGTGACCACACTGACAGATTTGACAGTATTGTCCGGACATTACATATTGTCATATGTGTCAGCTGTGCAGTCTTCACAAATGTCAACAGTGTACCTCATTGTTGCTGATGAGATTGCTGTGTAAAGACATTTTATTTACAAGTGACTACAGCTGTTTGTGGGAAAAGTAATGTCCTCATGTCCTATTATATGAGCTTGGGTATTAAACAGGTCTGTAATAGTGACAACAGTGTATAGAACTTAACATATATTGCAACATAGTACTGCAGTGCATAATAGTGCAGATATTAATATACTGGTTTTCTCTTTCTTATCACAGGTGACTTGGGAGGGGTTGGTCTCTGTCCCCCATACAACCTGATGTCAGTGTCTCCTCAGACTCTGATGATGATGGTGGCCAAAGTGAGGCACAGCTGAGGTATTTATGGGCTGAATCTGTCCCAGAGGTTGACATCCTTCTTCTGCCTTCATTGTCACTGCACACAGTCAGTATGCCTACACATACCCAGTCCCCAGAAGTCACAGATATTGGACAGTCAGAGGGTGGGGACATTGAACAGGAAAGTGAGGCAACTATGGCTCCAGTAAGTGTAGACACTAGTCATATCCAGAGAGCTGGCGAGGTTCCACAAAGGCAAATTGATAGGGGTGTTCATAGGAGGCCTGCTGTCCTTCCACCACCTGTTGCAGGTGTCACATCACAGGTCACTTGGAGTATGTTTTGGACCATCATGGAGGCACAGGCATGATCTGAAAGGAACTCCAGATGAATGCTCAGGGTTATGGATGCAGCACAGTCTGACATCCATGACTACTTCCACCACATTTGTGACACCTGGATTGGTTCACTGATGCATTGGAAAGAAGGTAGTGTGAGACACATCACAGAATATCTGTCTTAGAACACACATTGTCTGTGATGGAGTTGAGCATCTGACTTATGGAAGTAGGTCAGGAACCCCATCTGCTGAGAGTACATGTGGCCATGCACAATCATGCTTCCATAGTGGCAGTACATCCAGTGCTCCAGAGGGGAATGTGCTGTCTACACCATGATGTGACAGGCCATGGGCTCATGGTCCTGGGCATTCCCATGGAGGACACGGTCCCAACAGACAGCAGTCTGTCAGGTAATACCGCTGCTTCTGACCTTGGCCATGGAGGTTTCAGTGCCACTCCTGGTAGAGCCAGTTCCTGTGTTCCGGGGTGGAGGTGGGAGAACTGTCAGCTCTACCATGCATGGTTCAAAGCTGTCCAACATACACATGTGTAGGGCTAGCACTCAGTTTGACTGTGTTCACACGCACTCACATAGCACTTTCAAATTCAGGTCACCTACAGACACACACGGCACAATTCCATGGCCATCTTGCCTGCATCCCTTCCACACTGACACATATGCTTTCAACCTATTGTGTCAGCAACACACAACACTCTGTGCAAGTGACGATATCTGTGCCACATCTCTGTCATCCTCATAATCGATGCAGGAAAATGAAGTTATGTATCTGATGGACAGAGTGACTGTATAAATTGATATGTAATTGTGTAATGCAGTGTTGCTTTGCCATGCCACTTGTACTGGTCACTGACAGATACTGTATGCTGACATTTGTAATGAATAAGCCACACAATTTTGTGTACCTTATGTTGTATGATGTTGTAATGGCTGTATTGTTACACAATGAAAGGTGTGTCATGGACATGTTTATGTTTCAGTTTCAGGAGTCTGTAGGGGACACCTATGTATACACAGTGGCAATAAACCCATAGACGTCACAGCACAGGATGGAATGTCTGCATAGAAGAAATATGTCTTCAGCAAGGTATAGTGGTATAGCACTATAGGTGCATGGCTCCATAGGTTCATATGTGTATCACAGGCTAACAAGAATAATGGCATCATTCAGCCTACTCATGCATCCTTCATCTATGACACAGTCTGATACACTTGATAAGTGTCACCAGGGTTTCAGGAGTTAACACATCAACAAGCTGTGGTGATAGAGATGACCCCATCTACAAACTTCCTGTGTCCATTACAGACATGTGTCCTACAACAGTTGTGATCATATTGTTCTGCATCCCACTGTGTAACTTGCACATGATGTGTGTTACAGCAGACGTGAGCTTCATATGCATGGGGAGTCTGTTACATATAGGATGTAGTGTCTGTGTTACATGCCTGCCTCTCCAGCATGTACTGTTTATACCACAGTGATGGTGTAGGTGTGTAGAACAGGTAATACATGTGTTAGTCCTGTTTTGGATAAGCAGGAGGTACACAGTGAGAGCTGACACCTCCCTGTATGGTAACTATGCACATCCCCTCCAAAGCATGTAAGGAACAGACTACACATGTGCGGTATTGACACAGACTGCATAGGACATGTTATCTACAATGTGCATTGGTTTACCATGGGACCTGTGTGGCTGCTACAGTTGTAAGATAGGGCCTGTGTAGTGACATAGCAAAGGTGCCATTGTACACAATAATAAGTATGATGAGTGCCACATTCAGTATAACAATGACTGTCTGGGATGTACATGTCATACCTTTCTGTATAGGCTGTACCAAATTGAATGGATCCCCACATCTTACCGATCAGTGAAAGTCAAAGCCTACATTACTCCCTGTGTCTATAAGTCCACGAGTAATAGCTCAACTGTGTGTGGTGTGCAGGCACTACTATATTTCAAGGGGTGGATGACTTCCCAATGGATAGTATTGTGTAGTCCTTTGCATTTACTATTTGTCAGTGGTTCTGACAACAACTGAATGTGTTTCTCAGGCCATCCTGGATAAGGTTCTGTGTGGGATTTAGTCATGGCTCCTAATATGCAATCACCTGCTAATGTAGTCAGTCAGATGTCACTGGCAGTGGCTGTGACTGCAGAGAAGTGAATGGCTAGAAGGGGTACTCCATTAATGATGTCTGAGGGAAATCCACTGGTGACTAGTGCCATTGTAGCATAGGTCAACCCAATGGTATCTTCCCAGATTATGACTATTCGACACTTGGGTATCCACCAGCTGACATACCACATTGTAAATAACCTACACAGTTTTCACCAAGGCTTACTGGCTTAATATTGTCAAATACCTTGTCAGGCCATGATAGATGGAGTCAGTCATATTCCCATCATCCATTGCATAGTGCATAACATTCAGTGGGGTCCACCATTTAGAGTAGGCAGGCATGATCTGCCCTTGAGCAAAACAAGCTGTGTTTGTTCCAGTGTCAGTAGGTGTACGACATTGTTACTGAGCGTATCTATGCTAACTAATTTAATGGCACTTCATATCACATGACTGAGAGATCTGGGGACACTACTTGGCACTGCATGCTAGTTGTCCTTTGTGCAACTAAGTATTGCAGTTACTTCCATCATGTTCTAAGAAAAGAGTCATCCAAGGTGTCTGTACAAAGCACAGACAAACAAGTTAGGGAAGTGTAATATGTATACACTGTGAAGGTAAAGTGTGGGTTTTACACAGGTATTCTGCAGTAGGACACTACTCAAGCAGTGTGTTGGGAAGGGCAATTACCTTGTGAAGACTGTGGAAAGCAGGGGAGTCCACGAAATTACTGGTGCCTGGAAACTACTAATACTGGTCTCACCACAACCACTCTCACATGGGATACCATGCTCCGATACTTTTTCTGTCATCACATGCAAAACGTTACTATGAAGTTTATGATGAGAAGCAGGACACAGCCTGTTTGTTCATCCACATAGTTGTTCCACATCCAGAAAGTCTCTGCAGGCTTCACATACCATCTCCATGGGTCTATATCATAACTTCAAAGATGTAAAACTTTGAAAGTTAAAATATCGAACCCACAACATGGAATGGTGAAAATAGAGAAGCCCCGGAACATATAAATCTTACCTAGGGAAAGATTTCGGTGGGCCGTTCTGTGGCTTCACTATTTCCTCCACTGTGGTGCGAGAGTTACGGACCTTAGGGTTAGGGTGCGGGTTAAGTTAAGTGGATAGTTAGTAATGTATGTATGGTGTAGTGTAGGGTTAGGTTTTGTTAACTGTATGTGTGTGTATTAATTAGTTTGTTTGTGTATAGTTTTGTAGAGTATGTGCGATAGCTACGGACCTTAGGGTTAGGGTGTAGGTTAAGGTAAGTGGATAGTTAGTAATGTATGTATGGTTTAGTGTGGGGTTGGGTTTTGTTAACTGTATGTGTGTGGTTTATTTATTTTGGTGTGCTTGTGTTGTGTGTATGTTTCTCAGAACAGCAATTTTTTTCCCTGGAAAAAATGTCGCTATTCTGAGCATTCGATGTTATCAATATTCATGGTGTTCGATATTTTGGAATTTCGAATATATGATATAGACCCTTCTCCACATAGATGCCTTGATTAGCAACCTGGGGAATCAGTTGGCTTTTGCTTGTATTATGCCTTCTGTTCCAGGGTTGCTGGTATGTCACTAGGGAACTGACAAAGTGGTGATTAGGAGCACAGCTGTAGCATCACAATATAATGTGCAATGTCCAGTGACATAGATGTCCAGGCTTGCTGAAACAAGCAGCACAGTTGTGGTGATCCATCATGTGACAATTTCACAGCAAGTCATGCATCCTGCCCTCCAACAGATTAATGGTGGATATCTGCATGATATGCCTGTGAGGACAACTGCAGTGAACTGGCCACCTTTGGCCAAAGTGTGTCCACCTGCCATATGTCCTAGGCATGTGGTACTATACGGTTATGTACTGAAAACACATCTGTGTTCCTACATCATGTCACACAACAACCAGTGTGCTATATGGTTCCTTGACAGGCATCATACACTTGCAAGTCCAACTTAATGTCAGCAAAGTTGAACAAGTCATCTATGCATGCACAGGCATCCACATCTTCACCACAAGGAGTGCCTAAAAATGCTGTATGTCAGTCTGTGAACCCCAGGGATGTGGCAGCATGACACTAACTTTGCAGGAGTTGCACAGTGTCACTTTGTAGGTATGGTATTGGGACCAAGCCTAATGACAGGATTATGGACAATTCAAGGTCCACATGACTGGCAAAGCATTGCATGGCACACTGTCAGGTGTTGTGTTACGTTAGGAGAACTACATAAAGGTGACATGTTACATTTCCACATGTGTCTTGACGCTGCCTAATGATGGCATACTGTGACATACACACAAGCATGACTGTATTGCTATGACTGCTGATGAGATGTAGAAAGTGTTCCCATGCCTCTACTCCTATAACAAACAAACACAACGTGTGACACGTGACTGTATTTCAAACTTGGCTTCCATGGTGTCTCAAACAGCATTCATTGCATATGGAAATTTTGCCAACATGCACAGCTCACCTGCACCATCTGCACCCACATCACACACACCTGCATGAGTGCAGCTGCTTGCCAGACACATTCCCAAAAAAAGACACTTCAGAAAAACCTGCCTGTTGAGAGGATAGTATACATAATAGTGCTTGCACCACTGTCTCACCAGTCAAACACCTGAGGCAAAACACAAAATCACACCTATTATTAATAGGTGATTACATTGTGAGACACATTGATGTCTGTGTCAACAGGCTACATATGAGAAGGATCCTGTGGGTTAACACAATATACCATACCACACATTGCTGTAACTCAAGGAATATCAGTTAACATAATGCTGACATCATAGTTCCTGCAGGTGTGTATGACTAGGGACATACATCACTGGACTGTATGCAGACACATGACTGAGCTTAGACAGTTTGTGTCTCACATAGGTATGCACATAGCTTTCAGCTGCACTTGATCCTCCTCTAGGATGATAGCTCCATACACACGGAAAATGATGGAAGTCAATAATTTCCTTAGCAGGTGGTGTCATTGTAAAGGGAGCTATTGCATGTCTGCCTGGGATGCCTTGCTCAACAGACATCGATGCTCCACCAGAGATGGTCTTCATCTCTCAACCCTGAGATTTTGAGTACTGGCCAAGGCTGCTGACACTCCCACAGTGCATGTTATAGGCACTGTCTGGTGGGAAAACCTTACCATGAGAACACCATCTTCATACAATAGTATGGTTATGCTGCTGCACGCTGGGAATTGGAACACTGAATCCCACTCTGTGGAAAGTGTCCCCACCTTGGGATATGCAGTCATTTGTGCAGTCAAGGACATCTGGTTCAAGGCTGTGGACAGCACTACAGCCATGCCAGACTCACATTTTTACACATGTTCAGACCTCAAACTGACAGTGCGCAAGGTATTGCAGGTGGTGTATACATATTCATTAAGGATAGATACACCTCCAGATTAAGGTATTGCAGGTGGTGTATACATATTCATTAAGGACAGATATGTATCCAGATTAAGGTATTGCAGGTGGTGTATACATACTCATTAAGGACGGATACACATCCAGATTAAGGTACTGCAGGTGGTGTATACATATTCATTAAGGATAGATACACATCCAGATTAAGGTATTGCAGGTGGTGTACACATACTCATTAAGGATAGATACACATCCAGATTAAGGTATTGCAGGTGGTGTATACATATTCATTAAGGACAGTTACACATCCAGATTAAGGTATTGCAGGTGGTGTATACATATTCATTAAGGACAGATACGCATCCAGATTAAGGTATTGCAGATGGTGTATACATATTCATTAAGGACAGATAGGCATCCAGATTAAGGTAATGCAGGTGGTGTATACATATTCATTAAGGATAGATACACATCCAGATTAAGGTATTGCAGGTGGTGTATACATACTCATTAAGGACAGATACACATCCAGATTAAGGTATTGCAGGTGGTGTATACATACTCATTAAGGACAGATACACCTCCAGATTAAGGTAATGCAGGTGGTGTATACATATTCATTAAGGATAGATACACATCCAGATTAAGGTATTGCAGGTGGTGTATACATATTCATTAAGGATAGATACACATCCAGATTAAGGTATTGCAGGTGGTGTATACATACTCATTAAGGACAGATACACATCCAGATTAAGGTATTGCAGGTGGTGTATACATACTCATTAAGGATAGATACACATCCAGATTAAGGTATTGCAGGTGGTGTATACATATTCATTAAGGATAGATACACATCCAGATTAAGGTATTGCAGGTGGTGTATACATACTCATTAAGGACAGATACACATCCAAATTAAGGTATTGTATTGCAGGTGGTGTATACATACTCATTAAGGATAGATACACATCCAGATTTAGTGAAACACTGTGATTTCCCAGAGTCACTGCAGATGCTATTCACTACTAGAATGGCACCTAATCAAGCCATTGCCATCTACAGGAGCAGCTCCATGAATCCAGATAGACATTGTGCTTATTTGAATTTACTTGTGTCTATCAAGATATATCAGTTCACCATGGTTTGGGGTACCATTAAGGAACCACTGACTGTGTTACATAGTTATACTGATGCTCACTTGCCAAAAGGTTAGTCCACATCCTTAAGTGAAATGCTCAGAACCAGTACCATGCCATCCACACAAGGGGAGCCAATGTATTGCATCATGTGTTTACCAATATGGGTGAACACTACTACCCCCCACTGTAAGGTCCCTTCTGGTGAGATCTGACCAAAGATCAGTCTCATTAAAACTCTCAGAACTAACCCCACCTTGCAGAAAATACAGACATATATTTCAATAATGCAATGTATTACCTCCTATGGGATGGTTTACATAGCTTGACTGCACCTTCCCCCTCAGATGTGACAGGCAAGTATGCAGAGCTCTATACCCATACATTATGCAAGCAGCAGTGCAACTGCAAAGACTTGGCTGTACCTGACAAGAAGAACAGGGGCTCCTCATGGCACAGCAAACCTACATGGTGGACAACTGCCATTAGCAGGCTGTACAACAAGAGGTGGACATTGCTCTGTGACATTTGGGGGTGAGGGTGCCCTCCAAACATTGAGACACAACCTCCTCAGCTAAAAATAGCACATAGTGTTTTTGTGATGTCTTGTAGAAGCAGTATGTGTCAAAATTAAAAAGCAGGCAAACAAGGAAAAATTGCACAAATAAACCAAAGAATGAACCTGGATGCCACTGTTCAGTGAAACAATAAAGCCATGGAGAGAAATGTAGGTAGACTTCCGTCTAATAGTAAAAGACACAAAACAACAAAACACATAAACGTATTCAACACTTCGTTTTCATTTCTAGCACTTCCTCAGATGTGGGCTGTCACAAACCAATCCACTTCATTACTAAGACTCCTGATACTTTTTTCCCCAGCTCTTACCTCCTAGGCTCCTATATATAATGGGTCTGTACTCATAGCTAAACTGTTGTCCCACAGGTTCTGCATCAACTTCACTCCCCTGTCCTCACCACATGTGCCACATGACATTCCTACAACCGGTCCCATACCTTCCATATCTACAGAGCAGGTTGTAACTGGCCTCTCTATGGGGCATACACAGCATCTATTGGACATGCTAACATCCCAGGGTGCATCCTACTTGGGATCTGACAAGTATTAGTCACACCATTGGGAACTCCTTGTAATCATACTGTAACCACTGGCTGCAACCTAGCTGACTGTACAACAGCAACCCTTATAGTCTTGCACAGAGGTGGTGCATCCACTGACCACCAGAACAATAGACCTCTTTTCCTGAGTATCCATATCTGTAGCCTCTAGGGGCAATCATCATGGAGCTGATCAGCAGATGTATGTGATCTACACACAGTTGACTGTACAGAGTTTGGATTTCTGACAGGGAGATCATGATTGTTAAATATGGTGGACATGTCCCAGCAGTCACCAAGAACTGGGGTGAGGGGACATCACCGTATACAAAGGCATACAACCCCCTGGACTTAGCCAAGCCATGTGACTATATCCCCCACTCAGGCATCATTGACAAAAGCACCCACTTAGGTATCCATGGTAATATAATTGTAGGGGTGACTAAGTGGCTCAGTGATGACACACATACTCAGCATAAGGAAATATGCCTCCAATAGCTGATCTGTAAGCATGAGTGTTCAAGCAGGGCTCAGTCCTGTGTACTCTATTGCTTGGAATCCATTTAGTCACAATGCAAGTGAATACTGAATGTCTGTGGCTGATGATGTTGGC
>NC_056745.1:1514466154-1514498654 GCF_019279795.1 Protopterus annectens
GATCTGATCACAGACTAATCACCCTGGATATACATTTACCACCTCCACCCCCAGCACAAAAGACTACAGTGAGAAACTTCTCAAAAGCTGACTTTACACTTCTCAAGACTGAGATGGTATCATTTAAGCCCTCAGGGCCAATGGAAACCACATCCCACAATGCTGAATCCTACACAAATGCTTTCTACGGACATCTCCAAGAATGCATGGATCGTGCAATCCCAAATAAAACCAAGACCCTCTCCACCAAAGGAAAGCATCCTGTCTGGTGGACCCCAGCCATAAACAAATTGTATAACAAAAGAAGGAAGCTACTGCAAGACAGAGCAAAATCCCATAAAGGGAAGGCATCTCTGATCAGCACTAGTAGAAAGCTACGTTCTCTCATAAAAATATCCAAGGCCAACTTTGAGAGAAAAATCGCCAAGGACACTAAAGATAACCACAAGGCATTCTTCAGTTATGTTAGAAACCTGGGCGGAAACACTCAGATATGCTCAGAGTCAATACACAATGACAAAATATTTACCGACCCCACAGATATTGCCAACATTCTGGCAGACAGGTTCAGTGCAAATTTCTCCCCTCCCTCACCTCCAAAAGAAGAAATACTCATCCCAGCTGAATGTAACCTCCCTGTCATCTCTGATGTCCAGGTGAGAACCGCCCTCAACAAAGCAAAAAACACAACATCTATGGGACCTGGTGGTATCCCCGGCTGCGTGATACGTGAACTCCAAGAGGAGCTAAACCCGCATATAAAAATGTTATTTAACCTTAGCCTTACTACAGGATATGTACCTGAACACTGGCGTACAGCAACAGTGGTCCCACTCCACAAGGGAGGCTCCACTACAGACCCTGGGAACTACCGCCCCATAAGCTTGACCAGCCTGGTTTGAAAAGCTATGGAAAGAATTATTATGGAACTCATAAACAACGACATTGGGGACCTACAGACACTTGATCCCACCCAGTCCAGCTTTGTAAAGGGCAGATCCTGCCTTTTGAACCTGGTTGACTTTTTCAAAACAGTCACTAGAGCCATTGATGAGGGCAAGGCAGTCCATGCAGCCTACCTGGACTTGGCTAAAGCCTTCGACACAATACCCCACTCGGGGATCATAGATATGCTAAACAGCTTAAAAGTAAATCCATATGTCACAAGATGGGTTTCAAACTGGCTAAAGAACAGAACCCATAAAGTCAAGATTGCGGGAGCCATGTCAGACTCAAAGCCAGTCACAAGTGGTGTCCCACAGGGCTCTGTCCTGGGACCCCTCTTGTTCGGCATCTACTTCTCAGATGTGAAAGCACACATTGGAGGGTTGTGGCTGACAAAGTTCGCAGATGACTGCAAATTAGGCGCCATAGTCGATACACCAGCTGACACATACATCCTACAGAAAGGCCTCACTGAAACAGACAACTGGTGCTGGAATCACGGCCTTAAACTGAATGCCAAGAATTGTATAGTCATCCCCTTTGGGAAAAACAAAATACCCACAAATTATCACATAGACAGTAACCCACTGAGTACCGAAAAAGTAATCAGAGACCTGGGGACCCAAGTTGATAGTGACCTCTCATTTGACACCCACGTTGCCAAAGTGGTTAGAAAGACTTTCTACCTTGCCCACCTTATCATGAAGGGGTTCACATCCAGATCAAAGGAGGTCATCGTGCCCCTGTACTCCTCCCTTATCAGGCCCATGATTGAGTGCAATGCCCCATTTGGTATGTACCTCACCCAGCACTTACAACAGCTGGAGAGACCCCAGAAGTACCTCACCAAGAGGATCAAGGGTCTCCAACATATGTCATATGCTGCCAGGCTAAAGAAACTCCAGCTCTATTCAGTAGCATACCACCTGCTCAGAGGTGATCTGTGCCTGACGTACAAGGCCATGTCCAACCAGGAATTGATGGACATGCTCCACCTCAAAAAATCAAAATCCATAAGAACCACGAGAGCCAAAGATTTAAACCTCAGTACAAACATGAATAGAACATGCTAGAGGGACAGATTCATAACTCAGAGGCTTCCCATACTCTGGAACAAAATCCCAGTCCATGTTAGGCAGAGCCCCTCACTGACTCTCTTCAAGAGAAATCTTGACGAGTGGATGGGAGATCGTAGGTTTACCCCAGGGGTCACCCCTGTATCGCTACTTAACAGAGGCACAGTAAACTAATTTTAATAAGTAAGGGGGTCTTCAATGTGTCACTACTAGACAAAGGCACAGTATTCTAAATTTATTATATACACCTTAGTACCACTACATGGGGTGGCGAAAGCCACATCTCTAGGGCTAGGCTTGCAAATGCCCCAGGGCAGATAGCTTAGTACTAAACTATGAAACTATGAAACTATGATACATACAATGCATGATCATTTTCTATGTTACTACCTTGAGATGCCTGTACTGCTGATATATCATTGATGAGTTACTGTTAAAGCAGTTATATGGCAACAGTGCTGTGTTGGGGGCGGGGGAACAACACCACATGTTCTGCTCGGGAGCATAGTAGTCCAAATATCATGTGGCCCCACTGTTTAACATCTCCCTTTACTGATGTAGTGAATATTCCAGCCATGAGGCCTAGTGAATATTAAGGAACACATAACAGTGGACTGGTTAGCTGTAGTCCCATGTGAATGTTACTTCTCTCCTAATAGCTCATTATATTTACCTGCATAAATGCAGCAAATACATTCAGTACATACAATACCATATCATAGTAATTCTTACAAGTACTGTGTAGGTTAGAGACTTACCTTGCAAATACAGCAGTTGACAGGACAGTAGCTCAGGGTTGACTCTGTCTGATGCAAGCAGTACACAGCCAATACATGGATAGGCACAGGCTGTGTGAGTTGCCTGGCATCAATTTTATTATATGTATGTGAGTAGGAGTAAGGTGTTACCCCCTAGGGCCCTAGGTTGTCAGTGCATGTGCTATGCATAGTCTCTTAGTCAAAGCTAGGGCATACTGAGCATGCCTATGTTTGTCTACAGGAACATCAACAGGGAGATCCTCCTAAGAGTCCTCCTGTGACTGTGGTGACCTAGACACTGGTGTGGGGATGTGTATCCCTTCCCTTTGGTGATCCTGCTGCAGCTGCTTCCTCAGGATCATATTGCGTAGCATAGCACATATTTTGAACATATATGCACATGTGGCTGGAGACTACTGCAGGGCTCCACCAGTTATACTGAGGCACTCTATGATGTTCCTAGTTTGTGCATGTGCCTCATTATGTCATTCATCCATTGGTGTGTGTGCATATCTAATGGGTGTCATCATCCAAGGTTCCAGGGCATAGCCAAAATCCCCCAGTAAATGGCCATGTGGGATGTCCTCCTAACAAAGATCTGCAACTGTGATGCGTGCCAGATATGGGAGTCATGGTAACTCCGAGGGCTGCCAGCACACACATTCAGGATAATCACCTGGGCATTGCACATGACCTAGCAGTTGATGGAGTGGTACCCCTTGTGGTTGACGTAGATTCTACTTTCCTCACCAGGTGGTGTCTTGATGTGTACATGAGTACAATCTATGGCATCCAGTATTTCAGGGTAGTGTGCGACACGGTAGAAGTGTTGCATATTTCTGGCCCTCACCTCAGCGGTGAGGGGGAAAGATATGTGCTCACTAGCATGTCCCCAGTTGGTCTTTAGAAAGTACCTGTAGGTAGTATCCTAGGACCTACATATACCTTTGTTCCCACTGGGATCAGTTCTCCTCTGTTGGCTCTGGGTATGAGTTGAGGGTGGCACAGCTCAGTGCGTTCTTGTAGTATGTCCCTGTCCACCCTGTAATGCTCTACAATCTCCAGCTCATGTATCTCCTGGAAGGTTACCCCGGGCCTGAACACTCTTCTTCTTCTCTGTCTAGGCCTATTGTCTGCAGCAGCAGTACTACTGACTTCAGCATCTAGCACATACAGATGTAGCAGACCTGCAGCAGCCCCTAGCATTATCTCAGTTAAAATTCCCAAGTCTGTACTCCAATGGTGCAGACTATTGGGGGAAAATCAGAATGTAGGGCGCATGCATACTTTATACATCTCTGCTGTAGGTGCAGAATGTGTGATTGGCTAACAATGATGCATTCTACCTGCCTGCAATATAATTAACATGATTTTAATGGCCCTATTTCAGTGTGTGATGTCTCGCACAGTGCAATGCTTCACAGCAGAGCTTATACAAGGTCAAAATTTCTAATTGAATACATCTTGTTTTCAGAACATGCTCATGCAGGCAGTGTGCCATGCAACATGTGCAGCAAAGCTTAAAATACTTTAGAAGTCAGTGGACACACACACCCTGATGTCAGCTCCATCCCATGTAAACATAAACATGGGTCTAAGAGGCTAAATGAAGGGGATATGCGGATGCGATTACTCCTTTCTGCTATTCAGTAACTCCACCTCATTTGCATACATATCCATGCTCACAGCCTGGAAACTACATGCTTCATAGCCCTACCATGTTAGCAACAGCAGCAGTGCACCATTGTAGGAACCCCACACAAGGTCCTGTAATACATTTCTGTTACATAGTATTAAATTATTTTTTTTCCAATTTTTTTTCTATAAAACATGTTTGTGCACTGCAGCAGATAGTGCAAACGTGCAGAGATTATTAAAAAAAATAATTTAAGTTATTCCCGTTAATCTTTCTTGACATACAGTATAATAGTTTTGTTCATATGTGTATGTGGTATTACATTTTCAGGGGATTTATGTCCAAATATCTACAGTTTTACACCTCTTTTGTCTGTCTACACTCCTGTATGCAGAATTTTTCTGCATACACTATAGACACTAAACACAGGGGACTGAACAAATGACTTTCTGCTTGTTGGATGACTTTACTAACCTAATACGCATGAGATTCACATGCTTATGAGGTGATATGCATGCTCAGCAGTGCTTACTAAATCTTAAAATCTTTGCTCCCGTGTAAGCATTGTGGTGCGATGCCTACACACGCAGAATAAATGTGTAAGCTTTATTAAATTCCTCCAAAGTGTTTATAGCATGTCATCTCCTAACCTGACTATTAAAAGATGACATACGATATTTCAGTTTTTCGAGATTATAAAGTAAATCCATATATATATGTATATATATATATATATATATATATATATATATATATATATATATATATATATGTATAAGGGAATGCTGGGGTTACTAGAAATTTAGATGGTTGACCTCTATATTGGTGACCCACATTGGTTGGCATATGTAACTGGTTGCATGCTGTGTGAGATCGATAGTCCCCAGGGTAGGAGAATATGCCCTTTGCCCAGGGACTGTGCCATCTTGGAGTTAGTATGTGTATATAATTAGCAGGGGTTTCCCCCACAAAAACAATTTTGTTTTATTTTCATGTTCCAAAAATTTGCCTCCGAGCATATGTTGTAGCTTGTCAAGTTGCTTTTGTCGACATAAGTGTGTCGATGTAAAGCACAGCGACATTTCATGGATCCAATAATAATACCAGATCCATGCATATATCTGTATGATGTGTGTGTGTGTGTGTGTGTGTGTGTGTGTGTGTGTGTGTGTGTGTGTGTGTGTGTGTGTGTGTGTGGGCTTGTGTAAGTGCATGTTTGTGTTTGTATCTTTATCTGTCTTTTTATATTTGTCTGTATGTATCATATGTATCACAACTTCTAAATGTAATACTATTAACAGCAATATAACAAAACAATTTTTTAAACTTACTACTGGCATATGTTATATGTTACTAGAATTATTCTCTCGAGCTTCAGCCATTAACTAAACACAAAGATATTAATGTGACTTGTTATAAACGTACCCTAGAGAAAGGCCATAAAGGTTTCAAAAACCTATTAAAAATAATTGCAGGTGGAACTTATGGGTTAACAGCTTTTCCAAAGATTAAATAGTGCACAAAATGTGATGAGTGCAAGGTCTAGTATTTCTGTGGGGTTTGACAGCATAGCAGTAATTTTATATTTGTGAAATGTTAAAGGCCAGTGCAGAGCTTAAGGCCTTCAAATGAATGACAGCAACTAGACTTATTAGAAATATGGTGCAAGATGACATGATTACATTCTTAAACCATTTGTTGTCAAGACAAATCGGTTCAATACATCTGCTGCAATAGCAAGCAGACATTTGTATAAACCTGACTACTTGCTTCTTTATTTAATTATTTGATGTCAGAATGAGCAGGCCAGGGTCGGTTAAAAAAAGTTTATAACACTAAGTAATATTCTGTTGCCTTCATTTGTTGTGCTACATGGAAACATTAGAATTGTTGGATACCAAAACCTCAACATCCAATGCACCTACCACTTCTTTTGAATGCATTGCTCTAAAAAATAAAGACTTGTATTTCATTGTCTGAAAAGCATCAGGAAACTTATTCAGTCTGTCCATAACTAGATAATCTGCAATATGTAAGAACATAGCAGCATCCAAGTTGATGCAAGGTTGCCTTTATGTTGCATTATCAATTTTAGAAACATGTTTTGACCTTGTCAAAAAGATTTTTGCAGTAATCGACTATCCTTTTTTGAAAATCTCTTCATATATCGCATGTTCTGTCCAGTTTGAATTCTGAGAGTAGGATTGTATGCATCACTTTCTCCCTTTTTTCTTTTTTGAAAGATATCGATTTTGATTCTAGACATCCCTTAATGAAACATATTGTTGGCTATATCTTCTGTCCATCCTTACCAAGATGATGAATGCACATATTGGGGACTCTGTAAGCTCCAATAACGTCCACCTCAGCAGTGGAGTACAGTGAAAGTAATAGGGAAAGATCCACCTGGATAAACTTATACATTGTCAGCAGAACAACGAACAAACCTGCACAGATGTATTGCAACTTTCACAAAACTCCAGTCTACAGCTGTATGTCCAAACAGCAGAAAATAGAACACTTGTTATCTGTGCTGACCTCCTGTAGCATCACATACATTTCAACATTTGAACTATACAAGTGCATAGGCCACGTGCCACTCAACACTTGGAATGACATGCATTGATAGCCAGTAACACCCCTACTAGTATTTGCATAGCAGGTAACATCAACATAGTCTGAGATGCACATTATTTGAGGTTATGATGTCATAATAAGAGCCGTGAGACACCATGGGTCTACTTCACATCGTCAAACTCACTTATCATTGAATGCCTTTTCATTGAACTCTATTTGTCAAAGTCTTCCTTTGTCGAACGATTATTTCAGTGAACTTTTTCCCACGGTAAGTAACCAGTGGGACATTATAGGGAATTTGCCCTTTTCCTCACTGTAGTGTGATCTTTGAGTTGTTATATTTAGTTGGGGGATGTGGGGGCACACTGTGGGGGGTGCAGCCCCCCACCAGGGTGGGTTTTAAAAATGCTGTTTTTGTTGCAGTTGGTAGGTTGGCCCACTGGTTACTTACCCTGGGAAAAAAATTTGCTGAAATGATCTTTCAGTGGATGAAGATTCAACAAATAGGGTTTGACGAAGATGTGTTCAACAATTAGTGCGTTTGAAGATGTGACATAGACCTGAGACACCATAAATGCAGTGTATGAGCCACAACTCTAGGGCACATGTGCAGCCTTGGGGTTGTGAGTCATGTTGTGTAATACTCCGGTAGGAGGCATGGTAACTCCATGTGTGTGTGTGTGTGTGTGTGTGTGTGTGTGTGTGTGTGTGTGTGTGTGTGTGTGTGTATGTGTGTGTGTGTGTGTGTGTGTGTGTGTGTGTGTGTGTGTATCTGTGTGTGTTTTCGTTCTTGTGTTTCTTTAGAAAAAGGCCAACAATTTGACCATGGATTATTATCATGTGACCATGGAGTATTATACTACAGACCCAGATGTACTGCCACGTCTCCTACATAATTACAACACAATGCACAAGACTACATACAAAGAAGTTTTTTCTAACTACACCATGAAGCATTAACTATGATCCAGTTGCTTGCAGTCATTACTATATACATTATGAGTTATTCTGAGAAACTGTATGCATTTAGGAAACCTTCTGTTACTGTTTAGTTGTGAAAAAGCATCTAGCTCATTTGCATTTTGGTGACTGTTGCTATATGTGATTATTTTGTATGCATAATTAGACAGATCATAACTGTAACTGTCCTTAGGACCAGCTCACTCAACTGACTAGAAAATAATAAATAAAGAAAATACTTCTACAGACAGTTATAATGTTGAATACTTGGAGTCTGTAAATCAAGGTGCACACTACTATCAGAGCAATATCATCACCACCAGGAAAGAAAACTGCACCATGTTTGATATATGTCGACGTGTTGAACCAGTATGAGCAGGAGGTATAGGTACCCTTCACTATAGGGGATTATTGGGAATGTATGTATAACTGATAGATGGACTCCTGGCTGCAGAGCCAGTACAAAAAATACTGAAAGGTTCAACAAAGGAGAGGTTACTCTCAGACACAATGACAGGATTGTAAACAAAGTGCCAGCTCATTTATACTAACATCACATTATACAGCATGACAGACATAGGTTCACAGATTCATGGGTGTATACTAGGCTAATGGCTGCAGTGGCCTTCATAAGCCTACCTGTGCAGTCAAAGATTGTCCCCAAGCATTTATATAAGGAGTGCATGTTAGTTGGAACATGATATACTGACTGCTTCTGTCCATCAGAGACAGGAGCATCTGACCTGAGGTGCTTTTCCAATTTCCCATCCATTGGTCCAGGTTACACTTGAATAGGCTTAGGGAAGGACTCTTTCTCATGGATGGGAAGCCTATTCCAAAGAACTGGAATTCCCTAAGATACGTACCTAACATGTCCTATTTATGTCACTAGGAAAATTCAGGTCCTTAGATATAGTAGCTCTGATGCTGTTCATTTTGTATATATACAAAGGATTTATCAGAGCTTCTGATAGTCTCCCACAATAAGCTTTTGTCAGAGATGTCTACCCTGGGTCTTTATGTCATTACAGTTAAATGCTTGTCTAACTACTTGTCACTAGGATTGTCACCTTTTAAGTTGGCTGAAGTGGAACATGGGTGTGTGGTCAATATGACACTGGCCACACCCTTTACTATGACATCTCCACAGGAGTAGTGAAGGAGATGCAGTTATGGGCACAACAGCTGGCTGCTGGAGTGGCTAGCTGGATAGCTGGGTTGCTGCTGGAGTGGCTAGATGGCTGGTTGGCTGGTTTGCTGCTGGAGTAGCTGGCTGCTTAGCTGCTGGAGTGCTTAGCTAGCTGGCTGGTTTGCTGCTGGAGTTGCTAGCTGGCTGGCTGTTTGGCTGCTGCAGTGGCTAGCTGCATGGCTGATTGGCTGCTGGAGTAGTTAGCTAGCTTGCAGGCTGTCTGCTGGAGTGACAAGCTAGCTGGCTGCTGGAGTGGCTGCCTGACTACTGGAGTGGTTAGCTGGATGGATGAATGGCTGGCTGGATGGATGGATGGCTGCTGGTTGGCTGCTGGAGTGGCTAGCTGGCTGGCTGCTGGAGGGACTAGATGGCTGGTGGCCTAATTTGCTACCTGGCCAACTGGCTGGTTGGCTGCTGGAGTGGCTAGCTGGCTGCCTGCAATGGCTAGCTGGATGGATGGATGGATGGATGGATGGATGGATGGATGGATGGATGGATGGGTAGATGACTGGGTGGCTGGGTGGATTACTGTGTTGATGGCTGGTTCTGCAGCTGGCTGGCTAGCTTGCTTGCTTGCTTGCACGCTAGCTGGCCGACTGGATTGCAGGCTGGCTGGCTCAATGGCTGGATGACTGGATGGATGGCTGGATGAATGGCTGGCTGGCTCTGTAGCTGGCTGGCTTGCTTGTTTGCTAGCTGACTGGCTTGTCTGTTAGGAAAAAAAGACAAATCTCAGTCTTACTTTCATGCAGCTGTAGAAGCACTAAAAACAAACTGATCTACAGCTGCAATCCTTGTAGGGCTCTTCATGCCCCAATCCCCACCCTCTTCATGAATTACAGCCAGTTGCTGCATGATTTAAAGCACCTGGACCTAACAAGGAACAGCTCTGCCTGCAAGTCCAGTTTGGTGATGTAAGTGAATTGCCGTGGAAAAGCCAAAAATAATTGCAGCTTTTCCATGGTGATTCAGTGCAACTGAAGAGCGGGACTTTTCAAGTCATTCTGCTTTGCACAGTAGGCAACATGATAAGATATATTAACCCATAAGTGTCCCACTGATAATGGAATGGGTGGCAACACTACTTACCACACAGATATCAGTCAGTAAAATGGTTCTCATTGAATTTCCCTTATCTTTGTAGGTTCATAGGTTCATAAAAGGTTACTAGGCTAATGGCCCCAGAACCCTTACAAGCCTAGCCATATTTATCCTCGGTTACTCCAGTTGTTGGTGGTTAAGTGAGTGAAGTTCGCAGAGGTAAGAGTCTATCATAGTTAACACTTTTCAGAAGTACAGGCCAAAACAAAAGGTTTGTGGCAGACTAAGTTTTCTTATGACTGCAAGTTAGGAGTGGACATAGAGACCCCAAGGGATGTTGATATCCTACAGGAGGGTCTTACACAAACCAACGACTAGTGCCAAAGTCATGAGCTTAAATTAAATTAAATGCTAAAAATGTATCATCATCCCCTTTTGCAAGGGAGAGGTCCCTGCAGATTACCACATTAATAGTAATACCTTAAGTACTCAATCTGTGGTGAGAGATCTGGGTACACAGGTTGATAGAAACCTCTCCTTTGACCACCATGTTCCTTCAGTGGTAAGGAAAGCCTTCTACATTGCCCAGGAAAAAGGAGGTAATAACCCCTTTGCAGTCTTCCCTTATCAGACCAATAATAGAGTACAGTGCTCCTTTTGGTATGTACCTCACCAGGCAATTGGAGAGACCACAGAGGTACCTTACAAAGAAAATCCAAGGTTTTCTACACATGTCTTATGTCAATAGACTTAAATCCCTGTCTCTATAAGAGCTGAGTTGGCGTAGTGGTGTGCTGTTCTAACTGTAGTTCAGAGGGTCTTGGGTTTGAGGGTCTATATCAACATTCCGAACACAGAAAACACTGAATGTCAAAATGGTGAACCTCAACCATAGAATGTTGAAAATAGCGAAACCCCAGAACATCAAAATCTTACCTAGGGCAAGATTTTGGTGGGCCGTTCCGTGGCTTTACTATTTCCTCCACTGTGGTGTGAGAGTTACGGACCTTAGGGTTAGGGTGCAGGTTAAGGTAAGTGGATAGCTAGTAATGTATGTATGGTGTAGTGTAGGGTTGTGTTTTGTTAACTGTATGTGTGTGTATTTATTGCTTTGTTTGTGTATAGTTTCATAGGGTATGTGTGCGATAGTTACGGACCTTAGGGTTAGGGTGCGGGTTATGGTAAGTGGATAGTTAGTAATGTATGTGTGGTTTAGTGTGGGGTTGGGTTTTGTTCACCTTATGTGTGTGGTTTATTTATTTTGGTGTGCTTGTGTTGTGTGTATGTTTCTTGGAACAGCAAATTTTTCCCCTGGGAAAAAAAAATCGCTATTCGGAGCGTTCAATGTTTTCAATATTCAAAATTCCAAGTTCGAACATATGGTGATCGACATCTTGGAATTTCGAATATATGATATACACCAAGAAAAGAAAATGTATACCAACAACTGCAAAGGAAGGGCTCAGAGCAGGCAATAATACAGCAACAAAAGAGCAGAGCCAAACCACGACGACTGTTCAGGAAAAACACAATAGTGCTTCGATAAAAAAATGCAAAAAAATCTTTATTGAAGAGCTCAGGCTAAGCGCTTTCACAACCTCTGTGGTTGCTTCATCAGACTACAATCAAACAAACAGTTTCTCAGCTTAAATGCATAGAGAAATTAACACCTTGTGAATTGAATCAAGTCATTAAAAAAACCACAGTACCTAAAAACAGTATATAGTGAAAAGACATGATAAAATTATGTATATATATATATATATATATATATATATATATATATATATATATATATAAAACACACTAAGTAGCTGCGTATCAGACACATTAAATAACAATATGTGAAACATGTTGAATAACTAATAGCTGCCTTAGTAAAGATGTATAAACAAGAATACATCTATAAAATTAGATAGAATAAAATGTATGCATATATACATCTCTCAGTCTCATTAATGTTTTAAACTTCTAGCTTTAAGAAACGGCTTCAAAGAAACCATTTTATTAACACCTGGTGGTGCATATAGGTTCATAGATTCATAGGTTCATACTAGGCTATCTGCCCTAGGGCATTTATAAGCCTAGCCAGAGTGTGGCTGGCTTTCGCCACCCATTTTAAATTAATTTTGCTATGCCCTTTTTCGAGGTTAGTATACTGTGCATCTGTCTAACAGTGACACAGAAGTGATACCCGGGGTAAACCTATGATCTCCCATCCACTCATCAAAATTTCTCTTGAAGAGAGTCAATGAGGGACTCTGCCTAACCTGGACTGGGATTTTATTCCAGAGTGAAGGTAGCCTCTGGGTTATGAATCTGTCCCTCCAGCATGTCTTATTTATTTCAGTGCTGAGGTTCAAGTCTCTCGAGCACATAGCTCGATGGGATTTGGATTTTCTGAGGTGCAGCATGTCCATTAATTCCGGGTTGGACATGGCTTTATACGTCAGGCACAGATCGCCTCTGAGCAGGCGGTATGCCACTGAGTAGAGCTGGAGTTTCTTTAGCCGGGCAGCATATGGCATCTGTTTGAGCCCTTTGATCCTCTTGGTGAGGTACTTTTGGGGTCTTTCCAGTTGCTGCAGGTGTCTGGTAAGGTACATCCCAAAAGGGGCATTGTACTCAATTATGGACCTGATGAGGGATGAGTAAAGACACACGATGACCTCCCCTGATCTAGATGTGAATCCCTTCATGATTAGGTGGGCTATATAAAATGTTTTTCTAACCACTTTGGCCACGTGGTTGTCAAATGAGAGATTGCTATCAACTCGGGTCCCAAGGTCCCTAATTATCTCTTCTGTACTTAATGGATTACCACCTATGTGGTAATTTGTGGGCACTTTGTTTTTGCCAAAGGGGATGACTATACACTTTTTGGCATTTAGTGTGAGGCCATGGCTCTGGCACCAGTTGTCTGTTTCTATGAGGCCCTTTTGGAGGATGCTTGTGTTGGCTGGAGAGTCGATTATGGCACCCAGTTTGCAGTCATCTGCAAACTTGGTCAGCCACAGTCCTTCTGTGTTGGCCTGTACCTCCGAGAAATATATACCGAACAAGAGAGGTCCCAGGACTGAGCTTTGTGGGACGCCACTTGTAACTGGTTTGGAGTCTGGCATGGCTCCAGCAATTCTAACCATGTGGGCTCTGTCCTTGAACCAGTTTGCAACCCATCTAGTGACATAGGGGTTTATATTTAAGCTGGTGAGCTTATCTATAATGCTCAAGTGGGGTATTGTATCGAAGGCTTTTGCGAAGTCCATGTAGGCTGTGTGGACCACCTTCCCCTTGTCAATGGCCTTGGTGACTGTTTCAAAGAAATCGACCAGGTTTAAGAGGCAGGATCTGCCCTTAACAAAGCCGAACTGGGAAGGATCCAGTGTCTGTATGTCCCCAATATCTTTATTTATGAGATCCATGATGATCCTTTCCATAGCTTTGCAGACCAAGCTAGTCAGGCTTATGGGGCGATAGTTTCCAGGATCCGTTGAGGCAACACCTTTGTGGAGAGGGACCATTGTTGCTGTACACCACTCTTTGGGTACATATCCTGTAGTAAGGCTGAGATTGAACAGTAGTTTTATATTTGGGTTTAGCTCTTCTTGGAGGTCATGTAGAATGCAGCCCGGGACACCGTCTGGTCCCACTGATTCTGTGTTTTTTGCTTTGGAGAGGGCAGCTCTTAGCTGAGCATCTGAGATGTCAGGGGGGCAGCACTCTGCTGTGATAAATATTTGCCCTTTTGGTGGGGGGGGGAGTTTGCGCTGAACCTGTCAGCTAGGATGTTGGCAATGTCTGTGGGTTTGGTGTATTTTTTGTCATTTTGGACTAATTCTGAGCATATCTGGGAATTCCCACCCAGGTTCCTAACATAACTAAAGAAAGCCTTGTGATTATCCTTAGTGTCCTGTGCAATTTTTCTCTCAAAGCTGGCCTTAGACGATTTTATGAGTGCCCGTAGTTTTTTTTGCTAATACTGATCAGAGATGCCTTCCCCTTTTCGGGATTTTGCTCTATCATGTAGTAGCTTCCTCCTTCTATTGTATAGTTTGTTTATGGATGGGGTCCACCAGACAGGACGTCTGCCTTTGGAGGATTGGGTTTTGGTTTTATTTGGGATTGCATGATCCATGCATTCCTGAAGGTGTTCATAGAATGCGTTTATAAAGGGTTATGCATTCTGGGCCGTATTTTCCACAGGCCCGGGGGCTTTGAAGGATTCCACCTCAGTTTTGAGGAGTGTGAAATTTGCTTTAGAGAAGTTTTTCACTGTGGTTTTCTGGGCAGGGGGTGGGGTCGGGATGTGAATATCCAGTGAGATTACTTTATGGGCTGATCTTACCAGTGAGGGATACACTTCTGCTCTGGAGCATAGAGTCCCCATGTTGGTGTTGATCAGGTCCAGTATGTTTTCCCCTCTTGTGGGAGTGGTAACAAGTTGTTCCATAGCATTTGAGTTTATAAATTCTAGGAACCTTTGGGCTAGGGTGTTGGAGCTAGAGTAATGCTCCCAGTCTATGTTTGGGTAGTTGAAGTCGCCCAATATAATGGTGTTTGGAGAGACCTTCATATTTTCCAGTGTTCTCAGGAAGGCCAGGGTTCCTGGGTTTGGGAGGGTGGTCTGTAGCAGGCTATAAACTGGAAGGCAGTTTTACCCACTGTTAGTCGCACATGGATAGTCTCTGATGCTTCGTGCTGTGCCACCAACCTGGAGGTGTGGGTATCTTTGACAAATATTGATACTCCCCCTCCTTTTTTGGTTCGGTCCAAGTTTTGGGGCCAAAAAGCATGGTATGAGGTATAATCTGGTAGTGCTGGGGTGCTCTCGGGAGCCTTGAACCAGGTTTCTGTTACTGCACAGATATCGATGTTCTCCATGCTAAGGAGAGTTTCGAGTGCATGCATCTTGAGGTTTAGACTTCTGGCGTTGAGTAGCATTACTCTTAGTTTCTTATCCCTTGTGATACCTATGGAGGTGGGTTTGTCTTTTGAGCCTTGCCTAAAAAAGGCACTATGGGGGTAGCAAGAGCCTTTGCCAATATCCGAAAGCCCAGGGGTGACAGGGGCAAGCCGTCCCTAGCGAAGCATTGTGGCTTGTCGAGCATGTCATCCCAGGCTGACAGGCATTGGATCCCCTTTGAATGACACCAATACTTAAGCCAATTGTTGAAATTGTGGCATCATTCTTGGTGAGGGTAAGATGCTACTCAAGGTCAGGGTCATACCGGCCTGGGCTACATGCTCAGAGAGCTCCTCTATGTCTCTTTTCATGTAGTCCAGGGAGGTACGGCTCAGGTCATTCACACCAGCATGGACAATGACTGAGTCATATTTGTACTTGCCTTGGAGTGACCTGAGTGCTTGTGTTATGTAAAAACAAGCAAAAAACTAAAAACTATGTACTTTAAAGGAAGAAAAACAATCCAACACAAGAAATAAAGTTAGCGCTTTCGTTTACTAAATCAGCAAACTTCTTCAGACAACTGACAAACCAATTAATTAACATTTAAATAGACAAATCAATGCCATGACATCATGAATAAATTACATAAAATTAAGACACCATTTAAAGGTCTCAGTAGTAGTATACATATGCTTGGAAATACAAAAAGTAGATATACAACACCCACATATTCCAAAAGTATGCATATATATTATTATAGATGTGTTATTATGAAAATATATTAATGGTATAAAAACAAACATCTAAAAACAACATAGGACATAAATATGTATATATAAGGAAGGTTAATCTAATGAAAAAAATAAAATATGTATATATGTATGTATATAAATCTAATAAAGAATCTATTGGAAAATTATGTTGAATAAATTAATCTCAGCAAAGCCCTCAATTTTAGAATACTTTTAAAAGAAATAGCTTCATTCAAGCCTGGTTCACTGGCAGCATTTAACTTAACATATAGAACGTATGTCTTTACTTTTAGACAGTGATGCTTATATAGAAGCCTCTTTGAATGAGGTAAATGGTGCATGCCAACGCATCAATGGCTTCATTCGGGATTTATTTTTCGATGTTAGAATTGACATTGATTTATTTAATTATTTTACTATACCATATCCTTTGACACCCATCCTATTCGGATTGCCTAAAATTCATAAGAGTATGGTCAACCCTCCTTTTCGACCCATCATTGATGGGAGACAATGCATTACATACGCATGTGCCAAATTTGTTGATGTTAAATTAAAAGAAATTTTGTCAAATGAAAAACAAATATGTAAGGATTCATTGACTTTCTTGGGTACACTTAATAACATCCCCTTTAGTGAAGATGTAAATTTTTTAACCATTGACGTACGTGACCTATACACAGTTATCCCGCAGGACATCGGGTGTGAGTGGGTTAGGGAATTTCTACTGGATCACCGTATGGAAGGGTCTAGCATTGACCTCATTATTTACCTATTAGAATTAATTTTGGGTAATAATTACTTTCTTTTTAATAACCAATATTATTTACAGAGAACGGGTATAGCCATGGGGTCACCTTGTGGGGTCACTTTTGCGAATGTCGTGATGGCCTATTGGGAAAATCATTTTTTATTTCAAGATGATTTGTTTTTAAGGAATGTCAGATGGTATACCCGATATTTGGACGATATTTTTATACTTTGGAAGGGAAATATTGAATCTGCTGAACTATTTGTAGATCATATTACAGGGTTTACCGACTTCTTACAATTTACATGGGACTTTCAAACTACTAAGATTTCCTATTTAGACATTGATTTGGTTAAACTTAGTTCAGAAAAACAATATATTTCCAAAATTTTTAGAAAACAGACCTATTCCAATGCATTTCTACACTTCTCTAGTTGTCATCCTTACACACAAAAGAGGAGTGTGGTCAAGGGTCAATTGGTGCGAGCAGCCAGAATGACCACTTTGGATGGAGATTTTGAGGATGAATGTAACCTCCTTAAAAGTATGTTTCTTAAACGGGGTTACCCGAAATCTTTAATTGATGAGCTTATTAAAAAGTAAGCCTAAAACGTACTTCAGGCATTTTTTCGCCATTATTATCAGCTGTAAATAGTAATGTAATACAGGATGGGGGCGATAACCTTATTAATTTGAGTTCATCTTTTACTAGTGGAGAACTTTGTGATATTACTCCAGTTCAGTATGTTCAGAATAGTGATAGCTTTAAAACAAGTTTTATCACTAATTTTTCCATGGATGCATATGAATTGAAATTAATTATTACTAAAAATTGGCCTTTTCTAATGGAGGATAAGTCTTTAAATATAAGTAAAAATTTGGATTTATTGCCTAAGGTTGTTTTCAAGAGGGGTAGAAATTTGAAGATGCTGCTTGAGAACAATTCACCTGTAGTGTATGGCCCACATTGTGGTATGTCCAAATGTGGGTCATGCAAATGGTGTAAATATATTAAGGTAACGAAGCAAGTTACTTTAAGGAATACCCGTATCTTTATTAAGGGGAAGTACAATTGCAATACCAAAAGAGTTGTTTATTTAGGACTTTGTAACTGTTGTCCAGCTTTTTACATTGGACGCACTAAGAGACCATTAAAAAATAGGATTTATGAACATATATATGCTATGGGTAGGTTAGATATGAAGAATGCTCTAGCTAGGCATACAAAATCCTATCCCACACATGAATTTAACTTTCTAGTTTTGGAAAAGGTTAATGAAAATGTTAGAGGGGGTCCTATTGAATTAAAGCTGGATGAAAAAGAATTGATTTGGCAGGTTAAGTTAAATGCTGCCAGTGAACCAGGCTTGAATGAAGCTATCTCTTTTAAAAGTATTCTAAAATTGAGGGCTTTGCTGAGATGAATTTATTCAACATAATTTTCCAATAGATTCTTTATTAGATTTATATACATACATATATACATATTTTATTTTTTTCATTAGATTAACCTTCCTTATATATACATATTTATGTTCTATGTTGTTTTTAGATGTTTGTTTTTATACCATTAATATATTTTCATAATAACACATCTATAATAATATATATGCATACTTTTGGAATATGTGGGTGTTGTATATCTACTTTTTGTATTTCCAAGCATATGTATACTACTATTGAGACCTTTAAATGGTGTCTTAATTTTATGTAATTTATTCATGATGTCATGGCATTGATTTGTCTATTTAAATGTTAATTAATTGGTTTGTCAGTTGTCTGAAGAAGTTTGCTGATTTAGTAAACGAAAGCGCTAACTTTATTTCTTGTGTTGGATTGTTTTTCTTCCTTTAAAGTACATGCTTGTGTTATGTGGCTGATCCTAGCGCCCGACAGGCAGCTCACCATGACCTTCTCCTTGTTCAGCCTGGTGAGCGGGACGTCAGTGTGCCTGACGATAGAGTCACCTATTACAAGTGTATCAGGTGTGTTGTTTAGCCTTAAGGGCTGTGAGTGTTTGGCACACTGGCTTTGTGAGCTATGTGTTGCACATGTTTTGTTTTGGGGTAGCGGTTGCTTGAGTGTCTGCTTTGGAGGTCTCTGCTGCTTAGGCAGATTTTTATTTAGAGCCTCCGAGTATGTTTTTGTGTGTTTATATGTTTGGTTTGCTGTCGTGGTAGGTCTATGTGAGACTGGAATTGTAGTGAGTGTGGTTTCCTTCTCCTCCTGACTGGTTACGTCAGTACTGAGTTGAGAGAGCTTAGCCTCCAGTTGGGCTATATGGTTGCATCTCTCACATGTGTTGGAATTTGTTGGGAGGAGGAGAGGGTTGTCTGTGTACATGAGGCAGTTGTAACATTGCCTCAAGATTCCCAGATTCACCAGCTGGACTGGAGAGGAGATTGACAACTGACTTTTGGACATGCTAGAATAGTATTGGGAATTCCTTTATAATTGAAAAAAAGGGCCAATGGGTAACAAGGTACTCAAGGGGAGTTTGTGAGTGTGTAGTGCTTTTAATTTTTTAGTGCTGACTTATATAATTGCTTTAGTGAGCAAGTGCCAGGTAACTTAAATGCAATGTGTCACAGGTAACTTAAATGCAAAAATGACAAACAGTAACTTTCTTTCAAGTGAAACAAGGAAATAAGTAGAGTAAGCAATGCAGATATCACTAGGGATCCACAGAAGCACTGAAAAGCCGTGTTTTAGGTGTTATTAGCATTTCAGGGAAATAAGCAAACAGACAACAAACATACAAACAAAGCTAGATTCAGCAGGCCTGGATCTAGTCTATGCTACAGCAAACAAGGTGTACCAATTTCAGTAAGAAACAGTTCAAATATGCAGGCACTATAAGCCTTTAACCAGAAATTCCCAGCTCAGAAGGGCAGAGTCCAGCCTCTCCTCCCAGAAGAGTGCAGACCACGAACCTTCTTAATGTAAAATAACTGGCCTGAAGCCCAAGTGCTTAAACCAGAACTAATACACTTTTAGAATAACAGACACTGAGCCCTCAATCAGCAGTTCCCAACTTAGAAGGATGTAAGCTACCTGCCCTGCCACCACAGTGCAGGCCACAAACCTTCCTAATGTAAAACAACTGGTCTGAAGCCCAAGTGCTTAATCCAAAAGACTTAGAATGATAGCTACACTTTAATGAAGTTACTACCAAGCAGTAATAAATACAATTGAATACTTTAAAGAATGCCTGGATTAGTGCTCAAGTTATACAAACAAAGCTATATTCAGCAGGCCTGGATCTAGTCTATGCTACAGCAAACAAGGCGTACCAATTTCAGTAAGAAATAGTTCAAATATGCATGCACTATAAGCCTTTAACCAGAAATTCCCAGCTCAGAAGGGCAGAGTCCAGCCTCTCCTCCCACAAGAGTGCAGACCACAAACCCTCTTAATGTAAAATAACTGGCCTGAAGCCCAAGTGCTTAAACCAGAATTAATACACTTTTAGAATAACAGACACTGAGCCCTCAATCAGCAGTTCCCAACTTAGAAGGATGTAAGCTACCTGTTCTGCCACTACAGTGCAGACCACAAACCTTCTTAATGTAAAACAACTGGTCTGAAGCCCAAGTGCTTAAACTAAAAGGCTTAGAATGAGTTACACCAAGCAGTAATAAATACAATTGAGTACTTTTAAGATGACGCAAAAGCAAAATAAAGTAGGAAGAAACACAAATACTTTTAAAAATCCACTTTTGTTCTAAAGTTTCGGTGTGATTCTTAATGTCACCACCTCTCTTCCCTTCTGATAAAATATCCAAAACAAAAAATTTAAAAATGTGTGAATTACCTTCTTGTGCTATGTGCTTATAAAGAGCACTGGTAGTTTTATGAGTATTGATATCCATATAATGCTCTTGAATACGCTCCTTAAGCATGCAATTCGTCTTGCCTACATAGTAGGCATTGCATGTTGCGCAAAAAACTAAATATATTAGATTCTTAGTTTTACAATCAGTGTAGTGTGTAGCCACTATCTCAAAGTTTGGAGCCATATGAGTGTATTTAAAGCAGGACATTAAACTTAAGAAAAGTGACATCTTAGGTATTCAGACTAGCATATACAGGAAACCGACTAGGAGAAATGCACTGCTGCATAGCAGCAGCATGCACCCTAAATTTGTCAGTAAAAATGTAGTAAGAGGACAAATTCTTAGAACTATGAAACTGCGTAATGATGATGTCCAACTTCAGTTAGCGCTTGATGATCTGGGGAGTGAATTCAAAGATAGAGGTTATTCACATAAGATGTTTTGTAAACAGGTATCTGAATTAATGGCAGAGAGGTCTTCCAGAGGTTAACCTCTGTTTATGGATAGAATAGATCAAAATATAGGGCATGACCCTAGTGAACAAAATAAACTTAGATTTCTCTCACATATACTGGGGATATTGGAACATTCTGTGATGTATTTAAACGGAACTGGAATATTTTAAAGATTATATGTGAACTAGATGGATTACTGGATGATGCACCTAGGTTTGCCTTTAAGAATAAGAAAAATCTTAAGCGTCAACTATGTTATTTAGATAGACAAAATAGTTATAACAAGATGTCACAAAGGAAAGGTACTTATATATGCAGGAATTGCACAGCGTGTCAATATGTGCACTCCTGCTTTAAATACACTCATATGGCTCCAAACTTTGAGTGGCTACACACTACGCTGATTGTAAAACTAAGAATCTAATATATTTTGCTTTTTGCACAGCATGCAACGCCTACTATGTAGGCAAGACGAATCGTATGCTTAAGGAGTGTTTATCCTGAACAGTCGTGGTGGTTTGGCTGTGCTCTTTTGTTGCTATATGATATACACCCCTGGGTTTGAGACTTGGCAGAGTTGTCTTTAAGAGCTGATTTGGTCTAGCAGTGTGTTGTTCTGATTGTAGTTCAGAGGGTCCTGGGTTCAATACCTGGCAGAGTGGGAAGAGTCTGAGTGGGAAGTTGGCATAATGGTTAAGGTGTTTGCCTTGCATACACAAGGTACAGTGTTTGATTCTCACAGGGGATAATTGGCTAGGCTTAAAATTGCCCACAAGGACAGTTAGGGTATTATAGGTTCATAGATTAGTACTAGGCTATCAACCTATACTCTGTGTTGTAAAGACTGCTCAAGGGAGATCTTTGCCTTGCATATAATGCAACCTCAGATCCAGCCCTGATGGAAATGCCGCGCATTCAGAAGTCAAATGGCACTTGTTGCACTCACTCTAGTGATCATAACCTGAAATGCTGCATCAGCAGGACTTACTGAAGAGAAAGATTCATCTTCCAAAGGCTGCCTGTAGTTTGTAACAAGCTGCCAATTCAGGTGAAGCAGAGCCCATCATTGACCCTTTTTAAGCATAATTTGGATGATTGGTTGGGTTACCATAAATTCAGCCCAGAGGTCTCACCTGCATCTTTTCTGGACAGGGGTAGTAGATGTTGAGTTAGGTCTGCTTATAGCATTGATACTAAAGGGACATGGGTTAAAACTTGGCTAGGCTTGTGAGGACCCCAGGGCCATTATCCTAGTAACCTCCTATGATCCTATGAATACTGGCTTTCTCTGTCCAGGAGAAACATGGGTGCCACCCCAGAAGTGAATTTGCAGTCACCCATCCATTGAGCTGGGTTGCATTTGAAAAAGATCAAGGAGGGGCTCTGTTTCATGTGAACTGGAAGCTTATTCCAGAGAAGTGGCAGTCTCTTGGAGATGTATCTATTGCTTCAGCATAACCTGTTCATGTCAGAGGATAGGTTAAGATCCCTGAAGCAAGTGACCCTCATGCAGTTTGATTTACAAAGGTGTAGGATTTCCATCAGGGCTAGATTAGAGACTGCTCTTTAAGCCAGGCACAGCTCACCCCTTAGCAACCTGTAAGAGACAGAATACAGTGAAAAAGCTTTCAGTCTATCCACGTAAGACTTGTTTTGTGTACCTTGTAATTTCTAGGTGAGAAGCCTCTGTAGTCTTTTACGTTGTTGCAGGTTTCTGGTGAGGTACATGCAAAAGGGAACATTGTACTCAATTACTGGTCTGATGAGGGATGAGTATAATGGAATTAGAACATTCTTAGATCTAGATGTGATGCCTTTACTTATAATGTGCCACAAAGAATGGTTTCTTACTACCATAGATATGTGGTGGTCAAAGTTCAGGTTGCTATCAACCTGAGTACACAAATCATGAACCACTGGGTCTACACTTAGGGGGGGTGCTGTGTATAATATAATTAGCAGGCATATCAGCTTTCCCAAAGGGGATAATAATACATTTTTTGCATTTAGCTTTAATCCATGTATTTAGCACCAGTCATTTGTCTGCTTCATTCCTGTCTGCAGTATATTAACATCATTGGGGGAACTAAATGATTGCTTCAAAAAAGCAATTGTCAGTGAACTTGGTTAGTCCCAGGCCATCCAAGTTTGTCTGGACTTCTGAGAAATAAATTCAGAGCAGTATGGGACCCAGCAGTGTACCCTGTGGTACACTGGTGATTGTCTTTTGCTAGAGATGAAGTCACTCACTTTGACATTATGTGTCCTGTCAGTGAGTCAGTTGTATACCCGTCTGGTGATATTGGGGTTAATTCTCAACTGGGAGAGTTTCTCTATAATACCTGAGTGGGGGATTGTATCAAATGCATTCGCTAGGTCAAGTTAGGTGATATGCACCGTCTTTTCTTTGTTCAGGGCTTTTTTGACTTTCTCAAAGAAGTCAACCGTGTTTAAGAGGCATGTTGTACCTTTAATGAATCCAAACTGGATTGGGTCCAGAGTTTGGATATCATGTATATTCTTGTTAATAAGGTCCATGAAGATTCTTTCCAAGGCCTTGCAGACCAGGGCAGTCAAGCTTATGGGCCTATAATTCCCAGGGTTAGTTGATGGTCTCCCTTTGTGCAGAGGGGTTACCATTGTTGTCCTCCATTTCACCAAAACAGAGCCAGTTCACAGGCTTTGTTTAAACAGGGATCAAGGTGGGTCTGCTAGGTTATGTTTTAAGTTGTTTAAAAGGCAACCTGGAATGTTATCTGGTCCCATTGATGCTGTGTTTGTGGCCTTGGAGAGCACAGAGATGATCTGCTCTCTTGAGATAATAATGAGGAATGGTGGCAGGTATACTTTGGGGGTGATTGGACGTGACAGGGGGTGAAGTTTGCTCCAAATCTGTCAGCTATCAGGTTGGCTACTACCTCTGGTTGAGTATGGATGATGCCATCCCCAACCAGTTCAGTGCATAGCTGGGTATTCTCTATTAGATTTCAGACAAAGATAAATAATGCCTTGTGATTATCCTTGGCTAGGGAGGTTAATTTTGCTTCGTAATTAACTTTGGAGGACTTGACAATATATGTAATTTGTTTGTTTAAACTAACTATGGATTTCTTCATTTACTGAGCCAGTTCCCTCTTGTTCTTGGACATTAGTTTCTTTCTCTTGTTGTATAGCCTGTTTATACTAGGGGTCCCCGAGGATGGCTTGTTTTCTTTTGGCAAGACCTCGTTTTAATCCAGTAAAGTAAAGATGATTCTATACAAGTGCTTAAGTTGTTATACAGGGCATTGGTGTACACCTTTGCATTGGAGTCCATGTTACCTGTGTTTAAGGGGGCTTTGAAATGTTGGATACCATTACTTAGTAGGAGATACTTTGCCTTTGAAAAATTCTTAAAGGTTTTTGAGCTTGATGGGTCATCTGGTCTTAGAATTACATTGAACAAGACTGATTTATTGTCCGATCTTACCAGTGAGGACATCACATAGGGTGGGGGAAGTGCAATTTTCTCCTTTGTTAGTGAGTACTCTTCCAGGACATATGAACATCTTGTGGGTGTCCTGACTAGCCTTTCCGGAGTATTTGCATTGATAATGTGAGTAAGGTGTTCGGCTGTATGACAAATGACTCCAGTAAGTCCAGGTATGCGGTATGCTTTTCCTGGTTCAAGATGGGGACCTGTAGCTATCTATGTCGTGATAGGGGTCTTATCCTGTACTTTATTGGAAATGGAGTAGCTCAAGAGAGTTATACTGTTTGGCCAGTATCAAGGCATACTTATCCTTAATGAAGATGGATACACCTCCTCCGTTTGTTCTGTTATGAACAGTTTGTGATCTGAATGTATGAAAGGCACTGTAGCCCTGCACGACTGGGGTACATTCTGCACATTTGAACCATGTCTCAGTTATTGCACAGACATCAGCATCTTCCAATGTGAGGAGTGCTTCCAGTCAGTGCAGTTTCTTGTTTAGACTCACAGCATTAAGCAGCAGTACTTTGAGTTTATCTCGACAGGATTGTGTTATGTTGGTAGGCTGGTTATTTTGACACTGCCTAAAATAGGCACAATAGGGGTGGGTAATTCATTTGGCAGTATCCAAAAGCCTAGAGGAAACAGATACAGACCATCTCTAGCAAAGCAGCAAGGCCTGTCAACCATGTCTTCCCGGGCTGATAGATATCGGACATCCTTGGACTGATACCAGAAGCTAAGCCAATTGTTAAAGTCAATCCTTTTTTTGTATTGTGGCATCATCCTTGGAGAAGGTAGAATGCTGCTTAAGGCTAGGCTTATACCTGCCTGTGACAGATACCCTGAGATTTCAGTCATGTCTCTCTCCATAAATAGTCCATTGAGGTATGTCTTAAGTTATTCACTGCCACATGGACTATGATGGAGTCAGACCGGTACTTGTGGTTGAGTGACTTGAGTTCTTGAGTGACTTGACAGATCCTGGCACCTGACTTGCAGCTAACTGTAACCAGCCTGGTGAGGAGAACATTCATGTGTCTTACAATGGAGTCACATATGACCAATAGATTAGGTTTTATGGTGTTACAGCTTATGGGCTTATTTGTTGAGATGCTGGTGTGTGTTATTATGTCCTATAGTTGTTTTTTTGCATTGTTGTGTGTGTAAGTGGTTTCCATTTCAGAGGCCTCTGATCTTTTTGCAAGTTACTAGTGAGTACCTCTACATATGTGGGTTTATGTGTCATGTCCTTATTTAGTGTGGGAAGTGTGTGTGTGCTGACAACCTGTTTGGCATTTCATTTGACCTTATGTGAGAGTCCTACCTTCAATTTCATAGTGTAACTACATCTTTCACATAAAGTATTTGTTTATTTCAGGAGTAAGTGCATGCTTGTATACATGAGACAATTGCTACATTGCCTCATGATGCCCATGTCTATAAGGCTGGCCAGAGAGATGCAAACCCAACTAGAACAACTCTAGCCAGCGTGTATCTTTTACTTTCTTTTCTTTATGGCTCCCCAAGCTTGAAAAATCTACAGTCCATTTTAAAGTTCAAACTAAAACAATGTTATAATAAACCTTCAAGATTTGCAGGCAATTAACCCTACCGTGCCCATTACAAATCTTCTCTTAAGTTGCCCAGAAAGTTACAGAAGCTTGCATTTGCTACTCAACAATATTTTTCTCTTTTGGACTATGTACTCGTGTCATTATTTCTGTACTCTATTCTGAACTGTATATACTATGCACTGTAGAAAGTTGTTTTTCCGTCTATAACTCTTCTTCTATTTTTGTGCATGGGGTTGGGGTGTCACATTTTATTTATATACTCATTTGACATTTGTTAACTGGGTTAGTCTGACTGAGCAAAAGCCCCTTTTCAGCAGAGGCCCGGAGAAAAGCTCCAGTAGTAAAAAAAAGACAATAAATATCATGATAAAAACAATTACAGAGAACTAAGATTTTACAGGAAAAATTAGCTAACAGTTAATTCAGGTAACACAGCATAATGAGAATGTACAATATGTTAGACATAATAGTGTGCAGCCACTTGCAAGAAAAATAGGAAGATAGACGAAGGAAGAATAAATGAAAGAAGAGGTCACCAGCTAGGGAAAAGATATAAAGTGGCGAGACATAGAGAAGTTACGTATAGAATATAGACAGGAGAAGACCCCCGGTAGGAAGGAGTTGTTAAGGAAAGTCAGGTAAAACACTATGGTAGTAGAGACTAAGAGGAAAACATACTGATTAGTAATGTTATTTTGGTTTATAGAAGGAGGCAGGAATGATGTTGGGTCATTACAAAAGCATGGCCATGATTTATGGAGGTTATCTTTTAGTGTTATTTTAAAGGTTCTAGGGTCAGTGATACATCTGATATTTAGTGGTAATTTGTTCCAAGCATTTGCTACGGAATAGCTGTAATGTAGTTTGCCAACATTTTTATTAGACCTATAAACTTGCAGAAGGTTCTGTTGAGAGCTACGTAGAGCATGGCGGGGTGAGTAAGACTTGATGAGAGTAGAGAGAGAGAGAGAGAGAGAGAGAGAGAGAGAGGGACAAGATGAAGGTTCAGGAAAGGCAGCATGAGCCATGAGAAGCTGGGTTAGCAGGATCTGGTGAAGAAATTCCAACCAATGCAAGTTTTTTAGGGTTATGTAGTGATGAGTACAATAAGGTTGGTTGGAGGCAAATCTTCCAATTTGTTGTAGGTAAGTTCTAATATTGTTGGAAGATTAGTGACTTTTAATAGTGACTTCAATAGCCGGTGCTCACGTCCCTGGGTCACTATCTCTGCTCCAGTAGATCTATCATACCACTCATAGGTGGCATTGGTGACTGATTTGACCAGCATTTTCCCTGTCTACAACATAAGGAAGGGTAAAGGGAAAAGGAAAGGAAAGGATAGGAAAGGGAAGGAAAAGAAAGGAAAGGAACAGACTGGAAAGGAAAGGACAGGAAAGGGAAGGGAATGAAAGGAAAGGAAATGACTGGAAAGGAAAGAAAAATAAAGGAAAGGAGAGGAAAGGAAAGGAAAAGAAAGGAAATGAAAGGAAAGGAAAGGACAGGAAGGGAAAGGAAAGGACTGGAAAGGAAAGGAAAGGAAAGGAAAAGACTGAAAAGGAAAGGAAAGAACTGAAAAGGAAAGGAAAGGTAAGGAAGGGACAGGAAAGGAAAGGAAATGTAAAGGGAAAAGGAGAGGGAAGGAAAGGAAAGGAAAGGAAAGGAAAGGAAAGGAAAGGAAATCTTCTCTGGCTTGAGCCAGGGGCAGCCCATGCTATTGGACTGCAGGACTGCAGCCCCCCTAGCTGTAAAAGAAAGAAGAAAGAAAATAAAAAATAAGGACAAAAATCACAGACCATTTCCGACATCCAGACTGCTGCTGAACCAGTCGAGAACATGCGCAGACGTCTGGACTGATTCAGCAGCAGTCCGGATTAGAAACACAGCAGTCAAGATAATCCCAGAAGTCTATGCAGTTAGTTACAACTGTATAGACTGGAAAGGGATTGGACTGCAATGTCTGCAGGCTGGCCTGTTCTTACAGGAAGGAAGAACTTCACCACAGGATCGGTGACATTTCATGGGACATAGCTCAGCGAGTGGAGTGAAGTGATATATGGAAGGCCCTGTATTACAAGCAGTGTGTGTGTGTGTGTGTGTGTGTGTGTGTGTGTGTGTGTGTGTGTGTGTGTGTGTGTGTGTGTGTGTGTGTGAAATGCCCCAGTTGCTATATACTGGTGGCTAGAGAGAACACATGGTGGTGGGTAGAGAATACCTCAGGCTTGAATGCTGTACCTTGGGTGCAGGTGGCAAGGGCCTGAATTCCCTACCCACTACCATTTGTAAAAAAATTACAGATTTTTGCCTCATATTTGTTCTGTTCTGTTCCTCATAAAATCTGTGGTTTCTGTATTTTTGCTGCCTTACACAGTCAGTGGTGCACTGGTTACATTGCTGCCTGACATCTACAGGATCTCTGTTTTGATTCTTGACCGGGGTGCCTTCTGTGTGGAGTCTGCATGTTCTCCCATCTTACAAAGACATATGTCTTGAGTGTTTCTCCCTGGGCCTCTGCTGAAAATTGGCTTTTGTTCCAAGTCAGACTTTCCTGGTTAAATGTTAAATAAATAAAAATAACAGGCATTTGAATTTCAGACTTCATATTCTTCAGAAAGTACATGGCAACACAAAACATTTTATTCTAGCAATTTTCTAAGTTTATAACATGGATATTTGAAATTTGTCCCTATTTTTGGGACTGTGTTCCCCCATTATTGGCTTCGTCCTGTTTTTTTTGTGCTAAGGTTGAGAGCTATGGTGAGAACTGAATTCACTGAATATGTTTGGGGGCTGTATTTCCCCCATTATTAGCTTTTTTCAGGTGTTTTGTGCTAACAGGTTGACAGCTATAGTGAAAACTGAATTCACTAAATGCTAGCCATTTAAGTTTCAGTCTTCCTTTCTTTCACAAAGCAGATGATTTGGCATAGTGGTATGTTTCTCTGACTGCTTTGCACAGGGTCATGGGGCCAATACATGGCAGTAACATGTATGGTGGTAACGTAGCATTTTATTCTAGCAACTTTCCAACATTATACAAGCAATGTTTAAAATGTATTTCTGGTTTGTGGGCTATTGTCCCCCCCCCCATAAATGTTGGCTTTTTCCAGATTTGCTGCAAAGTTCAGAGATACAGCTGAGTGTCGAGTAGACTTTACAAGAAGCTGAGAGCTGCAGGGGAACAAAAGTTTAGTGCTGCTTATGCAGATTCAGCTTTCATTGCTAATAGCACAACAGGTCTTCTAATTGCTTTTGATGCAGAAGGCTGTTTGTTCTACTCCCACAGTAAGTAGATGCATTACTGTACTCTGTTGTAAAGGGGGTGGATGCTGCAGTCCTTTTTAGCAAAGATACCAAGTAACTATGAACCTGTTAGCAGTTTAACATCCATTCCCTTTTGCAATATTACTAGCTTATCATTTTTTAATGCAACGTAGGCAATGTATTCCTCAAGGGCAACAGGCACTTTATTTGTAGATGAAACAATGAAATATAAAGTTGTTTGCTAGCAGCAACCTCTTCATTAGTTACAGATTTTTTGAATGTGGAATTATTTAGATGACTTTTACTTCTTCAGAGATTGTGCATATTTACTGATACTGGTGGACTATAGAAGTTTGAGTGGACTTTTATGATGGAAATGTTCTGAATTGGGCAGTTTTGACATTGGTGCATGCATTTTGTTTCATTGCTTACTGGAAAAATGTTCAAAACAATAAATTTAAAATGCCCTCTAACAACTGTACTGCATTGTATAAGGAATATAATTTAATACAGTCAGGAAGGTGTATCAAAGAGCACATGTATGTTTCATGTGCAAGGGGCCTATGATTTGAAAACAGCCCAAAGTTAATCTTTATCTGCCACTGGCAAAATGTATTTTCTTTGAATGTGGATTTCAATGCTGTTTCAATGAATGTGAGTTTCAAGGGCAGAGAAGTTTTAATGCTGAGTCTGTTTTCATTGTGAGACTGAATTGCTTTGTTTAACAGATATCTATTAGTGTTTGTGCTGTAAAATGCAAAATAAAACTTTCAAATCCAAATCATCGCAGAAGTAAAGCAGTATGCACATTACAGTGTTTATGGTAAATGGGGCAAAATAACCAAGGAATGGGACATTGGAATGACTGCAGGGGGGAGGCTCCATTCGATCATGATTTTGTGAGGGGGGAAGGGCAGCAAACTCCAAGACAGCCCCGGCTGAACTATACCTCTCAACTGTTCAGATTTTTGCAGAATGAATAGATTTTTGCTTCTTATTTTTGGTTTGTTCCTCATAAAATTTGTGGTTTTCTGGTAGATCATTTAGGAATGAAGTCACTAAGTAATGATAGACATTGAGTTTCAGACGTCATAACCTTCAGAAAAATGCATGCTAAAGCAAGACCTGTTTTTCTATCAACTGTCTTAAGTTTATACAAGAGCAATTTTTAGTACTGTTTGTATGTTCCCCCAATATATTTGGCCTTGTCCAGATTTCCTGCATTAAGAGGTTGATAGGTACATGCAAATAAATCACTTTATAGAATTAGGAATATCCAACCCTCTCAACCGTCCCCAATTTTGGCTCAAAATGTTGCTCTCCCCCTAATAATCACTCTGCAAAATGGCAATTTTGGAAGAAAATATGGAGGGTTTACAATTATAAATAACTGTAATGATCAGAGTTATAGATTACTTTTATTTCAGAAATGCATGTAGATTCTCTTATTTTTTGTCAGCTGCTCAAGTTAACAGTACTAATATTAAAAATGTGCCCCTTATTTGACAGGTCCCAGCTGTATTGTGGGGCAATTTTATATTTTTGCATCACATTTTGGGTCCGTTTTTCATAAAATTGTGGTTTCCGGCAAATGAGTGGCAAATCATTAAAGACTGAAGTTAGAAAATAATGACAGACATTTGAGTTTCAGATTTCATACCCTTCAGAAAATTTGTACTAATGCAAGACCTACTACTATTCTATTATCTTTCTAAGTTTATAAGAGCAATATTTAAAAATTGTCCTTATTTTTGGGCATGTGTCCCACTTCTATTTATGGCTTTGTCCAGATTTCTTGCTCTGAGGTTGAGAGGTATAAGTGTCAGAGCCACCTCCGTCAGCCAGAGACATTTCAAATTGTGACCTACTTGTTGCACCCCACTCCCCCCATGTAGTGACTCTGGATGTGTACAAGCAAGGCAAGGATCAGTTATGCAGTGTAAGTATGCAGAGTATTCCCCCATCCAAGGTAGACACAAGTACAACAGTGGCTTTTCATCTGTCCTTGATTTTGCAGTATGTTCTGGTTTTCTGTCATATTTTTATACTGTTTATTTATGCTTCTTATTATTCAGGAAATGCATGCTGTCGCAGTGCCCTGTTGTTCTGTGTTTAAGTAGCAATGCTTTAATGACCATCATGTAAGCTTGTTGGAGATTGTAAGATGCAAGTAAGCTTTAATAAGCCTACTGTTAAAGAATTACCAACATTGAAAGCCTTTTTGTTGTTGCCATGCAGAGAATATTTACACAACTAGATAATGTATAAGCCTTAAGTATTGAAATGCATATGACAGTATTTGTAATAAAAGACAGGATTACAGTATTTTCAGAAACTCATTACATTTATTGGAGACTTGCAGTCATTTTTGCAGGCTTTACCCGTAAACTAAATAGAATGCCAATCTATCATGTGTGGTCCATAACCTGTGCAGTAATCCTTTAAGCAATTTATCTTGAGCTTGTTTCTTGTTTGCTGTTCATTTTTTTACTTTGATCATGTCTTCCCCATGAAACAAGTAGATAGTTGTCAGGCAGCAGGTCTTTTTTGGATAAGAAACATTTTTACAAGTGGGGGTATCATAGAGATTGCTACTTTTAGCATGTTACTTGGTAATTTTATAAAGCTGAATATAAATTATAATTAGAACTGCAGTGCAAGGAAAAGTGGTTTGAGTTGAGTGCTGCTTGTTTTTTTTTTTTATACTTGATTTTGACTGGCATTCCAGTAATGTATTTACCAAGTAATTTATTTTTTCATGCCTCACAACCTTTGTGTTTCCATCTAGATATTAAGTAAGCTGTCATGTAGCCAATGTATTGAAATATTTTTTCTTCTACACTTTATTTTGTCTTGATTGGACTCTTGTAAAGACGGTTTGGCACCCAGGGCAGCGCATTTAATTAAAGTTCCAGTTGTTGCGGTTTTGAGCATAGCTCCACCCTTTCTGATTGGCCACACCCATTCCCATTGGCCCCACCCATTCAGCTGTCTCCTGCAGCCCCGCTTTAATTTGAAGTCACCATCCACCACTGAGCTGTCAAGCTCCTCAGGCTGTAATCAAACCTTTTGACATATGGGTAATATTTAGGTCTCCGTCCATTTAATCACTGATGCGGGCATTAGTAGGATAGTTGCATGCCAATAGAGCTAGTAAAGGTTTCCATGTACATCTTAAAACAACAATTTCATCCACAGTGTTCTATTAGTTTCCCAGTCTTTAAGAACAATAAAGCTTACTAGTTTACCTTTATCCATGGTCCAGCTAGCTAATTCCTTCACTCCTGCATTACAGTTGGCAGACACAC
>NC_056745.1:1515193654-1515426154 GCF_019279795.1 Protopterus annectens
ACAGCCCCTCTGATTCTAGTTTTGACTTCCTCATTCAGACTTCCCTTCTTCTCAACCACCACTCTCAGACACCTGAAGATGTTAATCTGTTCTAATATTTCCCCTTCTTAAAATCTTAATTTTCATCGTCTGATTTCTCCCCATTTGCTGCCAGGACATCTGTCTTGTCTGTACTCAGTTTCAGTCCATATGCCTTCAGTTTTGCATTCCATTTCCTTATCATTTCCTGAAGTCCCTATGCCTATCTTACCTTTTTTCTCCTCTGCTTATTTGTTCATCAATAATCCTCTCCAGCACTGTCACACAGTGTGACAGGAGTTTGATACCGCTATACTACCAACTGCGGTGAATGTCTCTTTTTTTCTTATACACTGGCACTAGAATGCTTATCCTCCAGTCATCTGGGATATGTCTTTCAGGATCCATACATCTCTTAATTCACCTAGCATGTTGAAAACACCCATGGTGACCTCATGCGAGTCTGCTATTTGCCCTGATTTAATTTCCGTTGTGATGGTTCTTCCATCTTCTAATCTGGGCTCTTTTTCCTGTTTCATCACAGGCTGTGTACTGAGCAGTACCATTTCTGCACTGTTTTCTTCAGTCAGAAGCTGCTGAGAGTCTTCCTTCCATCTGCTTTTGATGTCCTATGGGCTGTCGAGCAGGTTGCTTCGGTCATTCCTTATGCAGAGTGCCTGATAACGTTTGTTCTTGCAGCCTAGTAGAACGTCTTTGTCTGCACTGCTGAGTCCTTTCCAGACGTGAGTAGTGTCCTGCTCTTTATTACTGCTGCTGGGAACCAGTATTCCTTTCCAGCCTGATCCATCTTTTCTATCTCCCACTTTTTCCTGCAAGCCTCCTTTCTTTTGTTAACTTCCTGTACTTCTGCATTCCACCACCAACGTTACTTATGTACCTTATTTCCATACCTGGCTCAGGTGCATATCTGTTCTGTAGTCGTCACACAAGCTGTTTTGAGGTGCTGCTATTCTTCTTTGACTCCACCTGTTTCCTCTTCTTCCCGAGGTGCTAGAACCCTCGATATTTCCTTGAAGTTGTGCTTTTGCTCCAGTCAACTTCTAGGTCTTCAGCCTAGTCTCTTTTGAGCTTAGAGCCTTCTCTGACCACTGCTTGCAGTCGATTGTGGCCACCAGTGGTTTATGCTGTCAGCTAACTATAAATAAACTTCTTCACTAGAGATAACTTTGTAATCTCTGATTCCACCACACTGCCCCTTTTTTTACATATTGGCGAGTGTTGTACATGATCTTGTGATTCTCTTAGTCTTGGTGAACCATGCATGGGCCGACATCATGGCATCAAGTCACAGAAGTCTAGAACCATGCATGGGCCGACATCATGGCATCAAGTCACAGAAGTCTAGAATTACTTCTTTATTCCTATTATTGCAACTGTGTGCACCCAGGCAAGCCAGACTTTATATCCTGTTCTGTCTGCACTGCTATGACCTTTCAGGTGCCCCATCATCAACACCAACTCATGTTATCCTGCTTTATCTGTTAGTTTCTGCTACTGTTGCCTGAATGCACTTCTTTTCTCTCTCTCACAACCTTGCTGTGAGGTATAGGCTGAGATGATACTTTCTGCCCCATGTTTATGCTAGATTCTGATTGCCACACATATATCACTAATTCTGATGACATCCCTTGCTGTCTTCAGAAGTCGCTCCCTCTCCAACATTCCCAAACCTTTTCTGGTCTGTCTTCCCCCCTGATTTGTAGTCTCTGGATCCCAAGCCAAGTAGCTTTGCTACATTCCTTTTCACCTTGTCTCATGGATGGGCATCCCATCTCTTGCTTGCCTTCATATTGTATAAAGTCTCCTTCATGCCATCGTATCATTCACTTCCAAACTGCATCCTGTCAGTGACCCTATACTGAGTATAGCAAGCTTTAGTTCATGTTTGTCAGGTTGATTGGTTTTATGTACCTCAGCCACAATGGGTAACTGGGTACCAGGCATCCCATAGCTTAATAATTCAAGGCTGCTTGAGTTTCAGGGAGGTACACACTGGTAGGTCAGGTCCTCAAGTCACATATCACCGGCAAATACCCATTTCACATTCAATGACATTAGTCAATGTAATCAAATCAACTATAACCAGTTTTTACACCATTAAGTAGCTAGTGTTGACATGGTGCACTATCTGTGATCCATGTTCTCCTTTCTAGAGGGTACAATACACACTGTTTATGCCTATAGTGCTTGAACTACACGACTGTTCCCTGCTAGGCACCACCTAGAATCAGATCTGCTACCCATGATGCCATTCAATTTTTTTGAGAGTTTGAAGTGGAAACACCAGCATGTTTTGGGGGGAGGCGGGAGCACAAGCAAGGGGAGAACGTGCATTCTGATTATGGACAACTGGCAGTCGATCAAGAGCAAACCCTGTACCTTATGCTTGAGAGGAAAAGACATTAACAATTATGACAGCTGCACCTCAGTAAGCATTTGAAAACAATTAAAAAAGACTCCACGCTTATAGTTTTGAATGGTATATCTAATTTGATCTTATTATCCCTGTATTGTTATGGACCAGTAGGTAGTAGATGACTTAGCAAGTAGTGAAATAATCAAACTTTTGACCCAGACTAATAATCCCTTTCCTGCTATGTCCACTGTATACTTACCTCACAAAAAGAAAGAAAAGTGCTTAAATATAAAAAAGTATATATATGTAAATAAAAATGCCTTATTACTGATCCTCATAAAATATCTGATGCCTTGGTATTTTAACTAAACGGACTATTGTTTAATTTCTTAAAACATCCAATGCCTCAGTGTTTTGACCTGAAAGGCATTTGTTTAATTTAAAAAAAAAAAAAAAACACCTGATGCTTTCATGTTTTGACATCAAAGGTATTATTCATACTAAAATTTCACAAGCATATTGGATATGTAATTAATTAGTTAAATCAGTCACAAGATGAAACCATTTTGATTCAATAAATCAACTCTTTATAAATACTTTATAGAGAATGCATTTTGTTTCATATAAAATGCAGAAAATAACTACATCTCAAGATTTTTAATATTGTTACTGACATTTACAGTAACCATGACCAATTCAAATGTTGCCTCTGTAAATAAAGTATTGTATTTAAATACTAACTTAATTTCTAGTAGTCACCATTTCTACTCTGTTTCTCCATTTTGGTTAAGTTTTAGTACTCCTAGTACACTGAACTTTAAATACTCTGCACTGTCCTGTTGCATTTTCCCAAAAATGAATACAGCTAAATTATTTTTTTAAGAAAAATGGTCAATATGGGGAATAAGTTATCAGCCAGGATTCTTTTATACTAACAATTCCATTACCAACGGTCAGTTTAGACATCAGCACTGTCTCTGTCACAACCCAACCAGTCACTGTAATATCATTACATATAAGATCATTTTAAATTTCATACCCCATGCAGTCCTTTGCAGAAGTTTATTAAATGGGATTGATACCAGTAGTGAACATGGTGACACTTCTTTACTGTTTAATATCTGTTTTTTATGACAATTCCCTTGAAAAATCAGTTCTTCAGTTCTAGTAAGACATGAAGTTTGTAATCTTCTCCACTTTGCCATTTGACAGCCACTGCATGCACATTTATTCTTAACAATATTAAAGATCTTGAAAAAGTTCATAGAAATAACACTTGTACATTCCAGTGGTGTCCCACTTGGAGACCTGAATCAAGATGTAAAGTCATGATGTTTGCTGTGTAAAGCCATGTTGGATGCACTTGGCCAAAGAATTAACAGGCAGGAACTCTAAGAACCTACCACACACACGTTTTTCCTATGACTATTATCAGACTGGAAGTGAAAAGAAGACACATTTTTCCTGGACCTTTCCTAGGTGCACAATTGGAATTAACTGCTGTCACTAATTTCCTGTCTTCTCGAATGACAGCAATTTCCATGGAGAGTACAAATATTTGTGAGCGATTCCCTGAACATGGGTGTGCCAACTGTTCCATCTCATCTGGTGAGAGTTCATTTGCTTTCAGGATCCCAAATCATGCATGCACTCAAGTCATTAGACCACAATTCCCTGTAAGACTCAATCACAGTCCATGTAAATATTAAGGACCTGAGATGTACCTCACTAAACGATATGAAGAGAGACATTTTGGAGCTCTCAGACTGTGTCACTTGCCGGTATCAAGCAGCCTCCTAACGTAACCAAGTATATTGTCACTATATGAGCAAAAGATGATTGACTTTAATAATTGACTTCGTTTTTGTTGTCATTCCAGATACAATATTTGTCAGTATGACCTCATTGTTTTGCCAAAGATGGTCTTCACCTGTCCCCTCCAGGCTTTCAAATATTGGCTAAAACATTGTCCTTCCCCATAGTATCTTTTTAGGCAATGCCAAACTGACAAACCTTTTGATGTAGCACAACCAACCCAAGATGTGCTCAATGCCACGAGCATAAACAGGAAAGTCCACTCCCTCTAGGCTCTTCTCACCCTAAAGAATGTGGACATCTGTGCATTTACTGAGATATGGTTTAAAGACACGGAAAGCACCTAGGCAGTGCAACACTACAATGCCTTTCACACATTTATGCCAGCTACTGCGCAGGCAGGGACCAAATGTGAAGGCGTCTCACGTTATATCAACAATAAACTCACCTCAAGACTAGTCAAACAGGATGGCCTACTTGAGCTTCTCCATGTCCAGATTTCCATAGGCAAACTCCCATATCATGTCCTTGCAACCTTTAGGTCACCCTCTATGACCCAGGTAATCCATAACTCATACTTGGAGTTACTGGAGGTCCTCATAATTCAACCCAATACTGTATTCCTGGGTGACTTCAATTACCCAACTGTAAATTGGAATCCACATGTCAGAAACCAATAACAGGAACTTGAAGAAAAGGAAAAAAACTTCAGAGTTGAGTGTCGCTCACAAAGTACCTTTATTCAATACTAAGTTAAGCGCTTTCATACTCAGGTTACTGGACTTCGTCAGAACAAATAACACAACCCCCAAGTCCTTATATACCACATCCTAGTAGATACTAAGCTAAGTGAAAAAAATAAACAATTAATTATGCATTCTCCAACCAGAAAAAAAAAACACATCATGTACTTATATATGTTTTATGGGGACAGGTTCCTAACCTATATGACATGTCTTGTTCTTTATACTGATGTGTTTTTTCTGGTTGGAGAATGCATAATTAATTGTTTAATTCTTTCAATTAGATTAGTTTCTACCAGGGTGTTTTATATAAGGACTTGGGGGGGTTGTGTTGTTTGTTTTGATGAAGTCCAGTAACCTGAGGAAGAAAGTGTTTAACTTTACTTTCTGAGCGATATTCAGCTCTGAAGTCTTTTCCTTCTCTTCAGCTGTAAATTGGGATACTTACCCAACTCCAAAACTTACAGGCTCAGATATTTCTGGAGTTTGGAAACACAAACACATTTGACTAGATAGTCCATATGCCCACTAGGGTGCAAACCTACTCAAAAGCATGGGAGAATGCTGTACCCCCCCCCCCCATTTAGTGTCTTTTCTGGTAAGGTCAGACCACAAAGCTGTCTCCTTCATGATAAAAAAACAATTCTGTGATCCCAGGTAACTCTGCAACATTTAGGAACTATTCTAAGGCAAACTTTCTACTACTAAGTGATAGCCTTTAAAGATTTCATGCCCCCCAAACCCTGAGAACTCAGCTGCCTATGCAGAGTTGTTCACGGAAACCCTTTAGAGTCATGTCAGTAAATGCACAGAGACAACTGTGCCCATCAGAAATAAGTCCAGAGACAAATGTGCCCACCAGAAACACGTCCAGAACTAATTCAAAAGACACACTGTCATGATGGAATCCGAACATACAAAGGTTGTACAATAAAAGAAAAAAAAGTCATAACCAAGATTAGGAAGTGCTACTCCTAACAAGATAAAAATACTCTCATCAATCTAAACAAACAATTAAGAAGGAAAATTAAGTTTACTAAAGCCAAATTTGAGATAAAGAAAGCATCCCAAGTAAAGGAAAACCACAAGGCTTTCTTTAGAGATGTCTGAAACCACAACTGCAGCACACAACAGAGTGCAGAACTGGTTGTAAATTTAGTCACCTACACATAGCTGGAAAATAAAACAAACATGCAAGCCAATAAATTCAGTTCCAATTTTGCCCCCTCTCTCCCACAGCCACCCTCCAAGAAATACCATAAAACAAAAATGGCTGGCTATAACTAGGGAGCGTGTCCTAGATATGGACTCTAAGGCCAAGAATACTACATCAATGGGCCCTGATAACATTCCAGGAGGCCTCCAAAATTGCTTGTAACATAAACTATCAGGACCACTGAAGCCACTGTTTAACCATAGCCTCCAGAAAAGCCTTCTGCCACATGAATGGAGGACTTCAGCAGTCATTCCTCTGCACAAATGCATGCCATTAAAACCCCCCAGGAAATACAGACCTATAATTCTGACAAATCTCATATGCAAAGCCATGGGAAGAATTATTATGGAAATGATTAATAAGGACATAGAAAACCTTCAAACACTGGATCCAACCCATTTTGATTTCATCAAGGGCAGATCATGCCTACTCAACCTAGTGGACTTCTTTGAGAAGGTCACCAAAGCAATGTATGAGTGCAAAACAGTGCATACTGCCTACCTTGACCTGGTGAAGGCATGTGATACAATACACTGCTCAGGCATTGTAAACAAGCTCATGGATATAAGCATAAACCTATATGTGGCATACTGGATAACCAAATGGCTCTCAGACAGGACCCAGAAAATTAGGATAAGAGAGAAACAACAACCAAGCCAAACAGCAACCAAGAAAGATAAGAGAGACCACCTCCATTAAGTGACTGATAACTATTGGAGTTGATCAGGTGTCTGTGCTTGGTCTGCTCCTTTTTGCCATCTATGTCTTGGAAGTCTAGGCCAATGTCAAGCACTTTTGGCTGACCAAGTTTGCACATGACTACAAACTTGGAACAGCCATAGAATCCCCCCAAGAAACTAACATCCTATAGGCAGGACTAACACAGACAAATAACTGTTGCCAAAGCCAGGACTTATAACTTAATGCTATGAAATGTGTAATAGTACCCTTTGGGAAGTCAGCCACCAAAGTAAATTAGTTCATAGATAGCAAACCAGGAACAAAGTTGAAAGGCAAACTCCAAAGGAACCAGAACCAGTTGGAAATTGAAACCACAAAACTTTAATAAAGTTGTTGAGTGCTTTTGTTTAAAAACTTCATCAGAACAACAAACATCAAACTAAAAACCTTACACTTTTTACCCCTCTATTCAAAGTCACATGATATAATTAATTAAAACATTAAAGTTATACACACCTAATAATGTTAAAATGTTATTAAAATAAAACAACCTGATAATATTTTATTAACCTAATAAATATTTTCTGCCATGAAACCTTTATTAAAATCTAAACATCTTATGCCATAATGCATACGTTTTAATAAGGGGGTGATGGAACCACTATCATTTAATCCAGGGTGGTTGTAGACATTAAGTACTATCTGCCATCTCAGCTCACTCCTTTCTAAGTGTTCATCTATAACCCACCCTTGTAAATCTTTTTTAATCTGCTCTATAATTAAAAAAATAAAATTATGATTATCAAACCTTTCCAAATGTCTGTACAGTGCATTTATAGAGTTCTTATTCATAATATCTAACATATGCTTGTAAATTTGTCTCTTAAATGGTCTACTAGTTTTTCCAACAAAAAAAGTTGGACAGTGATTGCATTGTACTAAATAGACCACATTATATGTGTTACACGAAAAAGAACCCTTTACATTATATTTCCTTTTCCTTATACAAAAATTGTTTGTAGAATTAATATAAGAACATGAGGAATAACAGCCACATTATTTTGCACCAGAATGGACTTTCTTATCCATAATATAACATTTTCTTTCCAATCTCGCCTTTAAAGATATATCTTTATTATAAACCACTGTTGGTTCTGAGCCAAACTTCTCCACCAAATCATCATTTTTCAAAAACAGAGACCAGTTTTTACAAATACTCTTGAAAATTAAGGAGCTATCCAAATTAAATGTGGTAATAAAACTTAATATATACTTATTATCCATATTCAAAGGGTCACCTCTAGTTGTCATTTCCATCCTTTGGTGTACCAATATAGGTGTATATACACCATTTTCCCATTTTGTAAATACTTCCTGGTATACCCTGTCTAATAATTCCTCAGGATATCCCCTTTTGCAAAACATATCCAATACTTTATTGGCTTCTATAATAAAATATTCTTTGTTGGAAACCATTTTGGCAACACGTACCAGCTGTCCCTTTACCACAGCCTTCCTTTGATATCTAGGGTGCCAGCTGGAATAGTGTAGATAAGTATTTGTCTTTCCCTACCTCAACATCTAAAAAGAGATTTTTTTCCTGTATGATATTCAAAAGAGAATTTTAAAAATTCATCTGTATTATTAACATAAACCAAAAAGTTATTTTAGTTTTTCCTCTGTGTTGGTCCAATAAATAAAAACGTCATCTAAAAATCTGATGTATAAAGACCAACAATTAGAATACTCACTATGCAAAATATAATCTGCCTCCCATTGGGCCATAACATGATTTGCAAAGCTGGGGGCACATGCAGCCCCCATCGCCACACCAGTGGCCTGCCTGTAAGTTTGACCTTCAAAACAAATAAAATTATTCTTTAGGACTACATCCATAAGGGTTACACATGCATTTACCATAACAGTATTCAATAATCTGGTGGAAAATAATTGTTGTTCAAACCAAGATAAACCTGTATCATGCGGTATTACAGAAAAAAGGTCATCAACGTCCATAGTTAGAAAAATTCCAGGAGCACAATAGGATACAGTATTAAGCTTTTCTAAAAACTGACAAAAATCTTTTAAAATATTAATGTTATTAGAAATACCTTTTTTAACCTTACTATCAATCCACTGTGCAATGTAATATGTTGTTGACCTGCATCCATCAACTATTGGTCTAAAAGAAGGATTTTTAAGACACTTATGCATTTTCGGAATACCGAATATACTTGCTAATGCAGGTTTTTTGTTTAACATAAAATCATGGTCATATTTAGTGATTTCACCCTGTAAAAACATGTCTTGTAAAAGTAAATCAATCCTGCGAAATGCCACATTAATCTCATTGCGTGAAACTTCACAATACTTATCAATGAACAATAATGCATTAATTTGGTATTGGTAATCTGCTGTATTCATAACAACCACCCCTCTCCCTTTATCAAGTTTCATCACCCTGATATTAAAGTCATCAATTAATTCATGTAATAGTCCATTTTCATTTTCAGTAACATTTGAATAACTCCTCCTATTTCTTCTCTCTACTATTTGGCAAATATCAAATTTGCATATTTTTTCAAATGTTAAAATAGCATTATTGAGGGGTGGGTTGAATACACTAGAACGATGTAAATTATTTCTTACCCTTTGCTCGTTGTTAAATAACAGTTTAAAATTCATTTTTCTGGTAAATAACTTTAAATCACATATTACTTCAACAACATTTGCCTTCCGGGTTTGCACAAAAGTGAAACCCTTAGAAAGAATGTCAGCATGCCCAGTATACAACACTTTGGATGAATAATTGTATATTTTAAAGTCCCCCACAGTATTTTCAATAATATTCAATCTTAGTGACATAACGGTACTCACAGCTACAAAATCATCCAAGTCGACCACTTCTCCTTGTTCCAGATATGCTTCTGTAGCTTGTCCAGTGTCCAAGTTTAAAAAATATTGTTCACAAAGACCATCATCCACAGAAACAGTTATCTCCGGTAATAACTGCTCGTTTGCTTGGGCTGGGCACCTTGCTGAAAATGTGAATCCTTTTGCCTCCATGAGTGAAGCCACTTCTTCTTGTTTTGGTTTTGGATCCACTCTGAAAGTAGCAGGCCCCCCCTTCTAAAGGGATGGTTCCATTTGTAACCTCTTGCATCATGGCGTCTTTATTATTCCCCTGTTGCTGATTGGTTCTGCGCTGTTCATTTCCATAGTAACCTGGTGGTGGTAGATATGCTCTATTTTGAGCATAGACTTTAATGTCACATTTAATTTTGTTGATTTTCCAATCATAGTTTTTTGCACAATAGTCATTCACGGATAAAAATATATTCTCAAATTCTCTATTAAACTGTCAAAAAGATAGATCAGAATGTATAGTTCATAGATAGCATACCCCTAAGAGCAGAACCAGTAATTAGGGATTTGGGTGTGTATGTAGGATTACACTTGAAAAGATCGAACGGCTGAAATATTGAAGACCATATGGTCGGGACCATATGATCAATATTTCAAAAGATTGATCTTTTAAAATTGTAACAAAAAAAAAACAAATAGAAGAAGATGTTACTGCAGGGGGGGCAAGCCCCCCTGCACCCCCCGCAACCTCCTACTTAAATATACCAACTCTGAGATAGCGCTACACTGACAATACGGGGCAGAATTGGAAGTTTTCTTATTCCCTGCTGTAGTGCGATCTCGGAGTTGGTATATTTAAGTAGGGGGATGCCTACATGGGGGGTGCTTGCCCCCCCTGCAGTAATTTCTTCTTGTATTTTTTTTTTTTTTACAATTTTAAAAGATCAATCTTCTGAAATATCGATCATATGGCATCAACCATATGGTCTTTGATATTTCAGCCGTTCAATCTTTTTAAGTGTAACCGTATGTAGATAGTAACCTGGCTTTTGACCAACATGTGTCTAAGTTACTTTAAAAATCATTATGTGTTGGTCAACCTATATAAGCAAGGCATGGTTCTAGGTCTAAGGAAGTTCTACTTTATTCACACCTCATTATGCCCATCATCAAGTACAATGTCTCTTTTGCTATGTACCTTACCTGGCACATGCAACAACTGTAAAATCCACAGAGATTCCTCACAAAAAGAATACAGGGCGAAAACAACATTACCTGTGCAGATTGCTTCAGAGTCCTATCTTTATACTTTTTCCTACAGACTGTTGATGAGTAATCTATGCCTGGCATACAAAGCATCCTTGGATCCCACTTCGATGGACCTTTTGCATATCTATAAAATGAATAGCATCAAAATTACTCAATCTAGGGATTTAAACTTTGCTTGAAACATAAATAGGACACTTTGAAGGGACAGGTATCAATTTCAGAGAACCTTCCTTCTCTGGAACATGCATCCCATCTATATGAGGCACAGGTCTTCCCTTATCTTATTCAAGAGCAACCTGAAACAGTGGCTGGGAAATTGAAATACCCCCTCCCGGTTTAGCACCTATGCCTCTAATGGACAGAGGTAGACTGTAAATCTTGCCCTAGCTTAGATATATACCTTAAAATATACCTGTATGGCACATAAACTTGTGAGGTACAATTGGGATGCTTAGCTCAGCTTATAAGGCCCCAGTGTCATTAGCCTAGGATATACCTACGAACCCATTAACCTATCCTATGTTTAATCTTCTTCAAGAATAGTAACTTCTTTCCATGTACCGATTCCATAGTCACTTTCCTGTCCATCCATGTGTCTGCATCATCGGTTGCCTTATTGTCTTTGGTGGTACTTAGCCTTGATGCTGCTATGTAAATGCAAATTAAGAATGCACTTAGCAATTTTGTTTCTCTTACATTATTAATATACTAGTAGATCTTAATTTTTTTTTGTTTGTCCATCTTCTAACCACCTCCTAGTAGCCTCTTCCTCTGTTACTACTTTGTACTCCTGGACAAATTTTGCTAATCTGTTGTATTCTCCTTATTGGCATTCCTTTATCTGGCCTCCTACAGGCCTTCCATTATTCTGTGATAACCAACCCTGCCCTTCTATTAGCCAGGCTACTTGTCTTTCCAGATGCTTTATTTCAGTGAGGCATGTTGTTGTTCTTTACTTTATGACACATGCTTTATTTCGCTTGTCAAGGCTATTGTTCCCTGGTACATGCTTTATTTCTGATACATATTTCATTCCAGCTTTATTCCTTCCTTAATGGTGCACTGCTGTTTCTTTACTGTTCCCAGTTCCTGCCACCAGCTTATATTATTTACTGCCACATCCCCCAAGTTCTTTAGGTCATCACTCATATAAACATATCTTTTTGCTTTTCTGACATATTGCAGTATTACTTCTGGAATGGAAGGGAAAGCTACCCAATGTCATGATTCCACGTACCCAGTCAATGCCATCATAATCCCACTAGATATTAGGACCACTGAAAACAAAAACAATTTCAAAAAAATTCCTCCAGTCCCATTTACATAGTTCTTGGTTATGTAATTGTTCTGTCCTTGGGTAGCTTCATCTAATTAGATCATATCATACCATAACCTGCTATGAAAGCTTGCAACAACTCCTTTCTATACTCTTAATCAATGTGTGTTTACTGTACTAACCACTGATGAATGTAACCAAATGACTGAACAAGATGTCCTTTCAGCTGTATTGTTTATTGTAACACACTGTGCTCCTTATAGTATATTCCCTTTTTGCTCCTTTCTTGGCGTTGAAACTGTACCTTAACTTTCGGACTCTGTACTGAACTTTATTAACGTGTATTTACTGTATTTGCTGTACCAATCTTTGTGGAGCGTTTCTCTCCAGGTCTCCAATGAAAATGAGATCCATGTCCAGTTGAACTTTCCTGGTAAAAAAATGTAAAATAAATAAATAAAATAAATAATTATCAATGTTAAATATTCTGCTTTACTTAGGACAACATCAAGAATGCTGCATAAACATCATATGAGTTTTTAAAAGGGGGAAAGGGGGGAGCTCTTTTACAGCCCAGCACCTCCTGCCTGAAATATTGTAACTTGGAGTTATTATATTTCTGGCAGTTGGTGCAAAGGTTAAGGTTGCAAGCTGTAGTTCTGTGGTACACAGTTTGATTCCCACAGCCCTCATTTGCCTACTGTGGGTCCTTGAGCTAGTGACTTAACCAGGCATTGTTCCTGGGTCACCCCTGCAAAGGGATTTTGTGTTCAGTGGGCTATTATTATTATTATTATAACTCCGACATAGAGTACCCTCAGCTTAAAGAAAATTTGCATCAAAACCAAAAAAAAAACTGTATTCAGAGAATATAGAGCATTGTGGAAGCATGCAACCTCCTCTATAGGGATATGTCACCCACATGAATACTTTACACAGCAATGTAATGAACTGATTGGTTCGGGATCATTGGCAGGATATCGTAGTTTGGTAAGTTGTGTTCAGACACCTGTGCCTGAGATATTTGTGACTTAGTTAGATTTAGTAATGCTGAAATTGTCATACTCGTGATATGTTTTAACACTTTGGATTACTTATGTTGTTGAGGTTTTATACCATATATTATGCTAATGTTTTCAGAAACTTTACATGATCCATTATTCCATAAACTCACTATAACAGAAGACTAAATCAAATTATCGTTTAATAATTAACTATAATTAATAACCTGTGGTATTCATTTCAAATATAGCAGTTCTAACAGTTTTTTACCTTCTGCAAACCATAGTGTGGAACAGCAAGGAACGGTTTATATGTAACCATTTCTATGTCTAAATAGTCTGCTCTATACTTGTACAAATACAGTATAGTACATACAGATGTTTATGGTGTTTGTAAAACATTATGTGAGACGATGTCCTGCATAAGATAGTTCTGCCAAGATCTTTGCAGAGGAATGCAAATTCTTTAGGATCAAAATTACTGCAGCATTATTTCTATATGAATACAATGAACAGGAAAAAAGCAATCTGAGAAAATAATCAGATTGCTGTTGGTTTGAACACATTATAGTATCAACTAGTTTGGGAAACTATAGAATCAGATGACAGTCTCAGGGAAGGTGATGCTGAAATGATAGTTGCAATGATAGTTGTAAAGAAAGTTAAAAGCAAGTCCTCAGATTTGTACAAAAAAAAGCAATTGCCTGTTTGAAGGTTAAGAAGATAGCTGCTTTGTTTGCTTTGTACTAAACACAATGGACATTTAGACTATGAAAAAGTTAATTTAACTTGAAACACCGGTGCACCAAAGTATCTGCATGTCACAGAATGTTCTGCTAATCTCCTCTAAATTTTGTCAGGTTATTTCACGCAGAACAACCAAAATATTTTTTTTTAAATGCAAGGGAAAAATAAAAACAGTTTGTAATATTTCTGAAGACCTGTGGGAAGGAAAATGGGATCCTTGTGATTTATGGCTCTAGATGAAATTAGATTATAGGGAACAGAAAACGTGTATGATAGACCTCCAGATATATTGTTTTTTGATGGCAGTTACATTTTAGGCTTATGAGTGCAGTCACCAGAGTCGAGGAAAACTCTAAATAACTGAAAATGAAACGTTAAATAAAACACATTTAAATATAAATGTTTTTTTCTTTCTTGTTTCAGATTCAAAATAATATTAATGGCATTCAAAGTGACACACAATGCAACCATTCTATGATACATTTAACAATTTATTTTGCTTTTTGCCTTAAAGCATGCTCCTGTGTAATCTGTCTGCCTTTTTATTTTATACTGCAGCTTTCCAGCTTTATTCTTACTAACCATCCAATGAACATTAGAATTCTAACAGTTATCTAAAACTGTGGTTTTGTTTGTTGTCTTATGTATCATTCATCTTGGAAAAAGAGACATGCCTTAATCTTTTTTTTAAACAATGGAAGACATTTACCTAGCATTCCCTTTATAGGATACAGTTACAAAACTGCCTTGCAACTAATAACACATAAATATTTTGAAGCTGATAGCCTTTTCACAAATAAGCATGTGGTTTTATTCATCACCTTTCATAATGAAGTATTACGTATTCACACCTATTTCACATCCTCTTCCCTGTTTGCACCTTACTTTGTGCTGTTTGAGGCCAGTCTGCACTCATTAATGCATTGGAGGCTGTCTGCCAGAGACATCTACTACAATAATTCTATTTTGTCCCTGAACTAATCTTCATGAAGCTGTTAACACGCCTCATCAATAATGCATTGTAGACTTGCAGATTACCACTCCAAAGCATACCTCTCAACTGCACAGATTTTCACAGAATGTCCAGATTTTTGCCTGCTTTCAAAAAAATGTGGTTTTCTGGCAAATTAGTAGCAAATCATTAAAGATTAAAGTTAAAAAATGGCAGACATTTCAGTTTCAGACTTCATACCATTCAGAAAACCCATGTTAATGTAAAACCTGTTATTCTATTAACTTTCGAAGTTTGTAATAGCAATATTTAAAAATTGCCTCTATGTTTGTACTTTTGTCCTCCTTTTATTTATGGCTTTGTCTAGATTTCTTGGTCTAAGAGGTTGAAAGGTATGCTCCAAACCACACAGGCTACTTATCTTCTTCCACTCTTGGATTGCTAAATTGAAGACCAACTCTCCAGTTTGTATACTTCCTTTCTTGAATGCCTTCTGATTTATTTAATTTATATACAGTAACTGTTCTCTGTCAATATTCCCTGTTTCTTTAAGTCTGCAGCAGAACATTAATCAGCTCTTTCTACTCTGTCAACTTTATCCAACGTTACCCCTTATCATTAGTCACATGAATCAAGGGTAATGTTATATCTCACCATCATGCTATATCATATGCTTGACAAGTTGCTTTACTTAATTTTATTTCTTTGCCTGATGTTTTATATACTGTGTTTTGATGCATAGCATATTGCATGTTAACTATTTGAGTCTTAGTTCTTAAATGATTTGTTGGTCCACATTACCTCACTTGTCCTAAAGTGTATTTTTTAAATTTTACAGTGATATTTGAGGCATTTTTCTTTCTTTGTAAATTGTACTGTGATGTTTTAATGTGTTTTCTTTGCTGTAGTTTACGATTATGTATTCAAGTACTTGCATTTTGTTTTTGTAACTTTTGAAGCGTTTTTCTTGGCAAGTGCTGAAAAGTTGTTTTTTTTTTGTTTTTTTTTTGGCTAGTTATACTTTTCTGGTAAATCAATAAAAAATATATATGTGTATATATATATATATATATATATATATATATATGTGTGTGTGTGTGTGTGTGTGTATAATATTGCTACTCATCACTATTGCAAAAAGTCAAATTATTAATTTGTGGTCTGAACAATCTAATTGGCACATGACATTTTTATTTTGTTTTTGGCATCAACACCTAGTCATCATCCCATCCTCCCCAGGTCCTCTCTGCATTCACTGAGTCTACCAGACCTGACTTAACCTACTCGGAGCTAATCCTGACCAATTTCCAGGGCTAGTGAGGAAATTAAGAATCCTGGAGTAGTATTACACAGCTGCTGCTGCTATGAAGTGTTTTTCATTACTCCCTTCATCCTCCATCCCTTCCATGCACCTATTACATCTTTAAAGAGCATGCGCAATGGAACTTGCTGACATATTGTTCTTTAAAGAGCATGTGCAATTGAACTTGCTGCCATATTGTTTTTTAAAGAGCATGCACAATGCAACATGCTGCCATATTGTTCTTTAAAGAGCATGCGCAATGGAACACGCTGCCATATTGTCCTGCCACCAAAGTGACACAGCCATGGCCTCTACTTTTTCAGATAATGTTCCCTTAGCCTCCCTACAGATCTACCAAGAGGTGTCCCTGAGTAGACACCATAGCTCTCAATGAATCAAGGACAAATCTCAATACCATCAGGGACAAATCCAAAAAAACATCATGGACAATTAGGGACATTTTTAAAACAGCAGTCATATTAACTTGAGACGATGACAGACTAAGAGAATGTGAATGATTATACATTTTCTGAAGTAAAACAAGTCTATAACTTTAAATATTAAGTGTAATTCACCAGCTTTTCTCCAAAACTCAGCAGTTTTGGGAGGAATTAAGAGGGACAGAGCTAATATTTGAGTCAAAATCAGAGACATCCCTGAACATCAGGGACAGTTGAGAGTTATGGTAGATGCCTGTCTTCCCTATGTCTGATTTGTCTGGTTTCTTACAGCAGCTTTGAACTTTTTGTAAGTAAAGTATTTTGTTTTTTAAGTTGAGACAGTTTTATTAAAAGTAGAGGCCTAAGCATTTATAAACATTCTCAGTGGCAGCTGGCTGTGTTATAAAAACAATTGGATCTTTTTTTATCTCACATGTACAGATTTGTTTTACTGATTGGATTGCTATCCTGGTCTCTGTTACTTAATTCTATATATCCCTAGGTCAAAACATTGTTCCAGGCCATTTTTGCTCACATGCAGACCTGAAATACCATGATGTATGATTTGTTTGGCTTCTTTTATTACCTCATATTTTTGTTAACCCTCCCTCACTCCGTTTTCCTATTTAGGTTTTAAGAGCCAGTGTCTCTGTCTTCTGCCTCTTATTGTAATCTGACTACCAAATCCCCCTCCCTCCCTCTTTGAAGGCTATTGTCAGCTGTGTAAGTTAATTAAGTACTTTTCCCACCCATTGCTTTCCATAGATGCATAATACCGACAGCCCATCAGCAAACAAATATTGCTCTTGAGTTAACTTCCTTTACTATGAATCATTATTTTTATGGACCTAAGGTTGTCAACTTGTAAGTGGGCCAAAGTGGGACATGGGGGTGTGACCAGTATGACGCTGGTTGCACCCTCTACCATGATGTCACCACAACAGCGGTGAAGGAAATACTGTTATGGGCACAACTGGACAGATGGATTAACGGCTGGCTGGATGGATACATGGATGGATGGATGGACAGATGGATGGCTTAGCTGGTAATAAAAAAAAAAACCTCAGTATTTTTCTCGGCTGTAGAAACACTAAAAACAAACCGATCTCCAGCCACAATCTTTGCATGGCTCTTCATGCCCCAATCCCACACCCTTCATGAACTGCATCCAATTACTACATGATTTAAAGCACCCAGACCTAACAGGGAATAGCTCCGCCTGCTGCTCCAGGTTGGTGATGTAACTGAAATGCCATGGAAAAGATAGAAGTAATTGTGGCTTTTCCATGGGAATTCAGTGCGATCAAAAAACGGGATTTTTTCAAGTCCCACTACTTTGCACAGTGGGCAATGGGATAAGGCAGCTCAACCTGCAAGTGTCCCACTGATAATGGGATGGTTGGCAACCTTATATGGAGCTTCTATCTGTTTGGCATCTATGCCACAGTCTGATTGGGTCATGAATTAATCCTGTGCCGTCCTTGTCAGATAAAACATTTATTTTACTCTTTTCCACTTCATTTATCTACTTTGGCTACTGATTTATGTACTTTAAATTATTTTAAAGTGGCCTGATATTGTTCTGTTTGAGGAATGCTGAGATATGTACTTTAGAGAAGCTTTATTGGCAGTGTTATTATGTTAATTTGCGACTTTGCATTTGTTGTTGGTACTTAATTGTTGTATTCCTGCATGTTTGGCTCTGCTAAAGGGATTCTCTACAGTTTCCTGTGTTTTAAGCACCTGTATAAATCTAGAGTGTCTGCAAGGCTCTTGGTTCATTCTCACAGAGCTCAGCAATGCTTGGTGTACTCGCCTGTGGCTCTGAAGTTATTTCATCTGGACACAAGCCAAGTACTTGTATTTAAAACTCACAGTTCTGGTAGCTATTTAAGTGGTCAACTTCTGATTTCTTGTTTCACTTGTACATGTTTATGCATTTAAAGCTTTTATTACTGCATTTACTGTTGTCTGATTGACTTCAAATTGCCTTGTCTAGATAGCTTGTTATTGTTGTTTTTCTGGTAACATACACTCTCTAGCGCTTTTACATTAAAAGGACTGTGGTAGTCCATCTAGTGGCAGTAGGTGGAGGCTTGTTCTATCTAAGATGGGAAACATGTAAGAAAGTTGTAAATGTAGTCATTTTATTGGTCAGAGGCTTAGAAGCCAGTTTCCTAAGTTTTAAGTGCTTGTATAAATTTGGCACATTTACACATCTCTTGACTCATTCTCACAAAGCTCAGCAATGTTTGCCGACCTCGTCTGTTCCTCTAAAGTAATTTCCTTGCATCATATACATACTCTCAACCTCTTACAGCAAGAAATCTGGACAAAACCATAAATAAAAGTCGGACAAAGGCCCCAAAATAGGGACAATATTTAAGTATTGCTCTTACAAACTAAAAAAGGTGATAGAATAACAGGTTTTGCATTAGTGTGAATTTTCTGAAAGATATGCAGTTTAAAACTCAAATGACTGTCATTATTTTCCAACTTTAGTCTTTACTTATTTACTAGTAATTTGCCAGAAAATCACAATTTTATCAAAAACCAAGCAAAAATATGAGGCCAAAATTTGGACATTCTGCGAAAATCTGTACAGTTGAGAGGTATGTTATTTAGACAAAATCTAAGTACTTTTATTTAAAAAAAAAAAAAAAACTCTTCCAGACATTTTTTAAGTGATTGACTGCTGATTTCTTGTTTTATTTGCAGATTTGTTTGCACTTAAGGCTATATGGTGCAGTGGTGTAGCTGTAGCATTATTGCTTCACATGAAGAGGTTCTGCAGTTTGATTCTTAGCTAGGGTGCCTTCTGTGTGGAGTCTGCATGTCCTCTCTGTGTTTGTGTGGGTTTCCTCCCACAATTCAAAGACATGTCTCTGGATCATTTCTCCCTGGGGCTCTGTTGAAAGTTGGCTTCATTCCAAGTCGGACTTTCCCGGTAAGCAAATGTTAAATAAAATTACTACACTTGCTTATACTGTCTTGTTGTTGTATAACCAACTTGAAATCACCTTGTCTAGCTAGTTTGTTAAAGTTATTTTGTGGCCACATACACTATCAAGCAATCTTTGTATGCTTTTACATTAAGAGGATTGGAAAATTCCATTTAACAGCAGCAGGTGCTGGCTGGGCCTATCGGACTTGGTAAACACACAAGAAAGCTGTAATTACTGCTGTTTCATTGGTTATTTGGCACTTAATTGCTATTTTACTTGAAAATATGCTTTTCATCACACTGTTGTTCATCTTAGACTTTTGTTTTGGAATCGCCATTTGAAAGGGATTCCTAGCTAGTTGCTTAAGTTGTTTGTGGTAGTATTGTACTTGTGGGAATCTTTTCCTGTGTTTTTCCATTAGAAGACTGGGATTATTCCTCTAGTGGCAGTAAGTATTTGCTTGGTCTGTATGAGTTGTGAAACACACAAAAGGGCTCAGAGTACAGTCATTTTACTGGCCAGAGTGCTCAGTAGCCTATTTTCTGTTTTTTCAGTGCTGGTATAATTTCAACAAATGTGCACAGAAGTGCTCACTGCTCAGCAGTGCCTTGTATAACACAAATATCTACAAAGCAATGTTTGCCTAAAAAACTAGCCTTAACAGTGCACCCTGTAACTTAGTAAGTATACAGCAACTACGCACGTGGACAAGCTTAGAGCAGCTAGTTGGCTCATGGAGTAGCACTGCCACTATAATTTAGTATTGTATAACCATGTCTCGGCCCTAACCCCATGAAGCACCCTTACTATGCACTCCCAGTTGCTCACCAAATAACAGGTCCGGGCAACATGGCTATGCAATTTCCAAATGTCTCATAGATAGCTTGATGGACATGGGCATCTTGAGACAATGTCACAATTGTTTTATGTTCACAGACAACCTCTTAATCCAGAAGCAGTATGTGAGAGATGCACATACACAATATCACTGGATGTAAAAGTCTTGCATATAAGCAAGGTTGTCAAAAATACACACACACACACTACATCCACTACACATGCAGCTCACCTTATACATAGATAAAATTACGCTGAAGTACTTAAATGCAATCTTCCCAAAACACAAAGACTTACTAAACTTACCAAGTGCAAAGCTTATACTCAGCAAACTCAAAAGCAGTCACCGAACACAAACATTCACATACAGTCAGACGTAGTGGAACCACAAAAACAAAGAGCATAAGACAAACAAACACAAGGCCCAGGACTGCAGTCATAGGGGACTCCATTATATGATACATGGATACCCCACTTACCAGGCTGAACAAGGAGAAGATAACGGTTAGCTGCCTATCAGGAGCTACGGTCTGCCAAAGTATGCATGTTCTCAAAACATTGCACGGCAGATACCAATATGATTCAGTCACAGCCCAAGTGTGTGCAAATGACTTGAGGCACAATTCCCTGGATTACATGAAGACCGACACTACTGATTTTTCTATGTGTCTCAGGCTGGTATGTGCCTTGCATTGAGCAGCATTCTACCTTCATCAAGGATGATGTCACAATATAAACAAAAGATCATGTGACTGACTAGTACTCAGGAGCATTCTACCTTCATTAAGGATGATGTCACAACTATCATGTGACTGACTAGCACTCGGGAGCATTCTACCTTCATCAAGGATGATGTCACAACTATCATGTAACTGACTGGTACTCAGGAGCATTCTACCTTCATTAAGGATGATGATACAATACAAAAAAAGATGATCGATTTCAATAATTGGCTTAGCTTCTAGAGTCTTTCTAGGTGGATACAATAATTGTCAGCATGGGAAGACATGGTTAAGAATACACATTGCTTTGCTAAAGATGGTCTGCACCTGACCTGCCTAGGCTCTGAATACTGGAGAATTTTATTGTGCATTCTAATCATTCCACATCTTGGGAAAATGGCAATGTGAATAGTGGTGAGGTGTTTCCAAAATTGCTGGAAAAGTTTGAGGAGGAATGAAATTAACGAGTGATAAATCCATTTACATCAGCTGGGCAACATTCCACTATGGGTCTGTCTCCTGAAATCCAAAAAAAAGTAACCTCCGTGGTATCCCGAAGTCTCAAAACAACCCACTAAAACAAGTGTAGTGGGTCCAAAAACAACACTGTGTAAGAAACTTCTGTGTGGTAGATTTTCAGTCCATATATTTCTAGTTAATCACTGTATATTAATCAGATCAGACAACAGTAGTAGAAGTAGCGAACTTACTCTCATCTTAAGTAAAAAAAAAATAAATAAAAAATATATAATTGTACAGAATTACTAAGTATTTGAAAGTAATCCAAGCAAGGCAGGCAGTCTGTTTCCAGTCGAAAATCCTTTATTAAATACACAGACAAGGACCAGCTCAAATGTCACATTGATGGGGGAAGGGATGTGAATTTAACATGTGTACCAATAACACTTTGTTTTATAGCACAATAAACCACTCCCATGCCTGATAAAAGTATATATATATATATTTAGAAAGCTTGTGAGGAAACTATTACTCTATTTTTGTTTTACTTGGATCGCTTGTCTGTGTACTTAATAAAGGATGTTCGACTGGAAACAGACTGCCTGCCTTGCTTGGATTACTTTTGAATACTCAGTAATTCTGTACAATTAAATATTTTTTATTATTTCTTTTTTTTACTTAAGATGAGTTTAAGTTCACTACTTCTACTACTTTTGTCTGATCTGATTAATATATAGTGATTAACTAGAGATATATGGACTGAAACCTTCCACAAAGAGAAGTTTCTCCTGAAATACAAGTACTATGTGAACAATTGGAACATTTAATATGCAAGGAGATGTCAGTGCATTTTAACATGCAAAGTTTACAGAGATATTTAGAACTAGAAATTATCTCTAGGAATTTGAGAGCAATAAAAAGCCCCTCTACTCCTTTTAACATCTCTGATGAAGATGATAGAGATGTCAGGCATGGTGGGTTGTTGCTGCCCATCAATGCTCAGTAGAGTGGGTAAACATTTTAGTCAAAAGAGATATAATAAATCAATGTAGAATCAAAGAAAATATTTTTTTAAAACAATTTTATTGATTTTAAGTAAATATATATATATATATATATATATATATATATATATATATATATATATATAGACATTCTAATGGTCTTTTAACACAAAATATTTTGCAATTCAAAAAGGTGATCACATAGACATTCAAATAATATTTAAAAAGAAAACATTTTGACAACTTGTTGTACAATAATATCCCAGTCTGGGGGGTTTATTTTAGAATCCTTTCTCAGTGACATTAATGACAAACTGTGCCAATATGAGAAAGAAAGAAAATGAAACTGAAAAGCGATGTGCAGGACTATGAGAATAATCAAGCTTTTACATGCGATATTAACCAAATGAGATGCCGTAGCCACGTACGTTTTCAAATGCAGGAAGTGAATGTAAAACAACATGGAGCATTTTTGTCTTGTCAGAAGGCACAGCAACCTCAACGGACTGGGAAAATGAAGAATCCCCTGTTTTCCACCTTTAATTCCAGATCAAAATCCGGGGAATTTTCAAAAAAACTTTCATAATACAAGGAAAACAAATGGGCAATAACAGGGTACTGGTGAACACAATGCAGGCGCTTTGAAAGAAGGACAAACGTATCAGTATCTAAAAAGAGGTAAATGGAACTAATATACCTCATTTAGTGCTGGATACAGTTGAAAAATGTGTCTAATTATGTGATTAATCTGTTAGGTTATGTGCCTTACAGTGAAGAAATGGCTGTTTTGAATTGTGGTCTTAAATTTGTGCTGACGGCTTTACCACTGCTTTATTCAATTAAGTGTGAAATTTTTAAGTTAGTAAGGAAGTTACATCAATTTTTTTTTTAAAGAAGAAAATCTGTGTGTGAATGATGGATGGCTATGATTGTAATGAAGAAATAGAAAATGACCAAGTTTCTATTCTTGTAGCTAAGACGTAGATGTTAGTGCTTATTGCTTATTGGACACTCATGACATAGAATATAAAAGTACTTTCATGTCTCCTTTATGTCACAAAGGAATTCAACAATTTCTGCTATGCGACATTGTAGTGTTGAACAAAAATTTAACAAATTTCAGAAGAACACTTGTGATATACAGTTCAATTTGACAAAAATGAATGGAAAGCATTATAAAAAATTAAGTAAACAGAAAGAACTAGTCGTTAAACCTGCTGATAAAGGCAACAAATTGGTAGTAATTTATTATATACAATATTTATGTATATGTTAGAAATATCTTGATAACAATGACGTATACAGAACTGTCAATTTTACAGCATATAATAATGCAATAGAATGTTTTAACAAATTATTAAATAAAGGTTATAGACTTGGATACTTTTCAAAGAATGATGTGGAAAAAAAAAATTTTTGTAAAAATTGTACTATGGCAGATTTTTATTGCCTCCCTAAGGTACATAAGAACTTGTTAAACTCCCCTCATTGTCCGATAGTAGTTGCTTGTAATTATTTTACACATAAATTAGGATATTTTTTGAATAAATACTTATTATCTGTAGTAGTTAAGTTGTCATCATATATTAAAGATACATTTGACTTCTTAGGCAAAATAGCTGATGTTGAATGATGTCATGATATGTACTGGATACCTTAGATGCAGTGGGCTGATATGCTAACATCCAGCATAATTTGGGCATGGAAGCTCTTTTTTGTTTTCTAGGTGATAGCCCAGTATTGAATTATGTTACTGAGCTAATTTATTTTTGCTTGACTTATAACTTCCCATCAAATTCAAAAAAACTGTATCAGCAAGCATAAGATACAGCCATATGGCACCTTTTGCCCTTATGTATGCCAATTTACTCATGGGACTTTTTGAAAATAAATATATTTATGTTACAGATTTTTTAAAAGAACAAGTAATAAGATACTACAGACACACAGAAGATCTAATATTTATATATAAATGGGGTCAGTAATTAGAATCAGATTTTGTACAAAATCTACAGACTAATAGATTCAAATTAGAGTTTGATGGGCTAAAAGTAGATATGAAATATCATTTTTGGACATAAAGTTGGAAGGTACTAACAATGGTGGAATAGGTAAAAAATATACAGAAAATATGAGGATGATAGTCAATATTTACACAGGGATAGCTGTCATCCACCACATACTTTACCAGCTTTACTTTATGGAGTTATGGAGAGTTTTTAAGACTACATCGATTGTGTAGTAAGGATATAGATTTTTGCAAAGAGTTACAGGTCACAATGGATATTTTTATTAATAGAGGATATGATAGAGAGACTTTATTGAAAAGTGCAGTCAGGTTTTAAACTGATGAACGTAAAGTGAGGCAGGATATTTATATATTTATCCCTACAAAGGCTTTACATTTAAGAATAAGGGAGAAATGAAACAAATATTCTTTTTGACAACATATAGCCTGTTTAGTATAGAGGTAACAAAATTGGTAAACATTTTATTGGAGCTTTTTGTTGAAACATAAACACTTTATTAATGTGTTAAATAAGATACCAGGTACTTCATATAAGAGGGGAAGAAATATCAGAGATGTGTTGATACATGGAAAGTTTTTGTCAATATTAGATACTATAACAAGAGATATAAGCTATATGGGTACTCTGCCTTGTAGAAAATGTTTTTGCAAATGTGTAGCTGAAAGCTTTAACAAAATTAGTGGAAAGAACTATATAACAGGGTAAATATAGTTGTGATATGGAATGGATAATATATGCCCTGAAGTGCCCTTGTGAGAAACTCTATAGGGGAAAACAAAAGGGCTTTTAAAACAAGATTAGAAGAATATTTGAGTGATCTAAAAAAGTCCAGAGCAGAAAGTCCTGTTGCAGTACATTTTAAAACTTATCATAATAATGAAATGGAAGGGCTACAAGCTATATTAGAGCAAGTGTACATTGGACAATATAGTGATGGACATATTAAAAATAAACTGTTGCATAAAGAATCATTTTTTTATATTGAAATATGATACTTTGATTCCAAATGGGTTAAATGCTGAATGTAATTGCAGGTTTTTAATATAATTGTTTAACTGTATAATTGTCTAATGAAGTCATGTGATGATAGATGTAGGTATTTTAGGTGCTATGTGTTTCTGTAATGGTGTACTCTTCAGAAACAAGTGAGCCGAGGTGCTAGAGATTTTTAATAAAATATGCCATCTTGGTTTCCTGACTTTGTGGTTTTATTACATTAACCCATCCTTCTGCTTCAGGTTTGTGGTGCTGTATTATAGACATTATTGATTTCTCTGAATATGAGTCTCAGGCTGGTATGTGCCGTGCACTGAGCAGCATTCTACCTTCATCAAGGATGATACCAAAATACCAATAAAAGATGGCTGATTTCAATAACTGGCTTAGTTTCTGAAGTCATTCTAGGGAGACACGATAATTGTCAGCATGGGAAGACATGGTTAACAATGCACATTACTTTACTAAAGATGGTCTGCACCTGTCCTGTCTAGACTCTGAATATTGGCCAAAACCTTATCCAACCTGTGGCGACCCACCACTGCCAACCAATATGTGAAGTGGATATCCCACATGTGGGCCAGTAATCAAGGACCCTCAATCTTCACCACAGGCAGTATGGGGGGTGTTCACATTAGGAGGATAACAGGTACACACACAGTATTTCCAGATGGAGGTATCTGCATCAAGTGCAGTTTCCCTTAAGAGTATATAGAGACCACAGTCAGTCCGGTGCTGGCTTCTCACTCTTTCTCCAGATCCTCAGTAATACTCCCCACTGGCACAGCTATAGAGTTAAGATCTCAGCTGAGTTACCAAGCCAAGACCTCCAGCACCCTCTTTGTCCAACCAGTGCTCCATGTCCCTGCCCAAATACCTGACACACACACACTCTTTGAGGTTTGATTTACACACACAAACACACACACACACACACACACACACACACACACACACACACACACACACACACACACACACATACACACACACACACACACACACACACACACACACACACACACCTGGGAAAGGCTGGCACAGGTTTACTAGCTATGCTTCCTTCTTCCCAGATTATAAGGTAGTTTTCACTGACTTTGGACTCCTAAAAACAGAGGTGGCTAACTTCACGGCAATCACGCCAAAGGAAAATAGCTGCATGACTGCTGAATCGTACAACAATGCACTGTATGAACATGTACATAAATGCATGGAACTAGCCATACCCAACAGAACCAAGACACCCTCCTCCAAAAAAAAAAAAACAATCTGGTAGTGCCCTGCTATTAATAAACTCTACAACAATAGGAAGAAACTGTTGCAGAAAAAGGTGAAGTCCCAAGACTGGAAAAAGTCCCTTATTAGTCTCAACAAAAAGTTGAGATCCCTCATCAAATCCTTTAAAGCCAGCTATGAAGGCAGAATTGTGGCAGACACTAAAAACAATCACAAAGCCTTCTATAGCTATATCAAGAACCACCACGGCAATACTCTGAGTTACTGCACAATGGTACCTCCTATACTGAGCCAACAAATACTGCTAACATACTGGCCGACAGATTCAGTGACAACTTTACCTCTCTACCCCTCCAAGGACCAGGCCCAATACCAGAAGAATGCCAGGCACTCAGCATTACTGCAGTGCAGGTTAAAGCTGCATTGGCCAAGGCCAAGAATACAGCTTCCATGGGACCCGATACTATCCGTGGCTGTGTTCTACATGATCTACAAAGTGAACTGGCACCATATCTGTGTGCCCTGTTCAGTCGCAACCTCACCACAGACTTTGTCCCTACCGAATGGTGTACTGCTACAGACATCCCTCTCCATAAAGGCAGAGCAACTACAGACCCTGGGAATTATCGCCCCATTAGCCTGATGAGTCTGATATGTAAAGCTATGGAATGCATCATCATGGACCTGATTAACAAAGCTATAGGAAATCTCCAAACTCTAGACCCCACACAATTTTGCTTTGTGAAAGGGAGATCATGCCTGCTTAACCTGCTTGACTTCTTTGTGTCAGTCACCAGGCTGTGGATGAAGGTAAGGCAGTGCATACTGCCTACCTCGATCTGGCCTTTGATACCATTCCTCACTCGGGAATTATTGATAAACTCACCAAACTAGGCATCAACCCCAATATCACTTGGTGGGTTGCAAATTGGCTCACAGATAGAACACACAGTGTGAAAGTAGTGGACACCAAGTCAGACTGCCGACCAGTCATGAGTGGAGTCCCACAGGGATCAGTCCTGGGTCCTCTCCTATTCAGCATCTACTATTCAGAAGATCAGGCCAAGACAAAGGTATTCTGGCTGACCAAGTTTGCAGATGACTGCAAAATGGGAGCCATTATTAACTCCCCAAGTGATGCAGACATCCTACAGAAAGGCCTCACTGAGACCAATGACTGGTGTCAAAACCATGGCCTTAAGCTTAACGCCAAAAATTGCATAGTCATCTCCTTTGGTAAAAACTCAGTTCCCACTAATTACCACATCGATGGGAGCCCACTGAATACTAAAGGTGTTATAAGAGATCTGGGGATGCAGGTTGACAGCAACCTCTCCTTCGACCCCCACATTGCCACTGTCAGAAAGTCCTTCTATGTGGCACATCTCATTAGCAAAGGTTTTGCATCCAGGAAGAAAGAGGTGATTGTCTCTCTCTCTCTCTCTCTCTCTATACTTCCTTCATTAGACCAATCATTGAGTATAATGCCCCATTTGGCATGCACCTCACTAGACATGTGCAACAGTTGGAGAGGCCACAGAAGTACCTCACAAAAAGGATCCTAGGCATTAAACACATGTTCTACACAGATAGACTCAAAAGTCTCCAGCTATTCTCTGTCTCATATTACCTATTTAGAGGCGATCTCTGCTTGACTTACAAAGTCATGTCTGACCCAGCTCTGTTAGAAATGCTACATCTAAAGAAATCCCAATCCCTCCACACGACATGCTCCAGAGACCTCATCCTCATTACCACAATCAACAGAACATGCTGGAGGGACAGGTTCCTCACCCAGAGACTGACCATGAACCATAATAGACTTCCCATACATGTCAAACAGAGCACCTCGCTGCCCTCTTCAAGAGAAATCTTGATGAGTGGATGGGTAAAAGAAAGTTTACCATGGGGATCACTCCAGTGGCTCTACTTGATAGAGGCACTGGGAACTAATGTCAGGCGGAATGACACCAGGGCATTTCTATGTGCTAGGCTTATAAAGGCTCCAGGGCCATTAGCCTATTACACACCTATGAACCTATGAGCCAGTCATTCCTCAACAGCTACTTTAAGGCCCTTAAAAAAGGGTGACCAATTTTACTGTGTAATATTAATATTAGTATTAATACAAATTGTAGTTTGACCAAGAACAAGACTATTAGGAGTGGCCCACACAGTGTTACCAAATAAATATGCAAGTGCTCTCAAAATTTAAATATCTCTATAAAGATCAGCCATAAGGAAAGGTTTAAATATATTTAACAATAAATAATAAAAGAACAAGAAAATACTAAGAGTATATTCACAGTGACATCAGAATTCAAAACACAGGAAATCTTTAAAATAACACTGCAGGAGAGGCTCAGATAAATAAAGAAAAATAATATCTAAATTATGCTCCACTATATTCCTGACTGCGTCTAAGAGAATTACTATACCATAGAAACTTACTAATGGAGGAAGGCAGATGATGTGGTGAATGGGTCTTCTTGTTGTCAGGACCAAGACAGAATACAGAATGCTCTGTCTCACTAAGAGACCTTTCAAAATAATATCAAAATATTACTACTTGGATAGCTTGCAGAGTGACATCATTTCTTGTCATCTGACTTCTAGTTCCCAGGTAAAACCTCCATTGATGAAGTTGGCAGGACTTAACATCTATCTGTAAAAATACACATAGAAGGGCTTTTGTTCAGATCTTCGACAGGTGCTGGAAGTCATAAAACAACTGCATTCCTTCATGCTTTCAGAATAGTAATTAGTTCACCCCAAAGACAATACAGAAAGCTTCATAGTACAGACTTTGTGACTCTGGCGGCCTTGTGAAATAGCCCCTTCATGGCCTAGCCTATTATTAATTTCAGATATTTTCTAAAGTTTGCTGGACTGAGGTTAACCTCCTGTATTCCAGTTTCCACTGTTAAATATATACACTTAAACAGTTACAATAGTGCATGTACATTTCTGTTCTCTGCAGTAGACACACTGTGGATACAGTCCAAAATCAAGCACTTTACAAATAACTTTTCAACACACACATCTCTACAAATCAGTTTGACATATACATGACATACAGTTATAATACATTTGTAACACCAGCATCTTGTATAAATTAGTTTGATATTCACAAATGATATAATTATTTACAAAATTCCAGCTAGCTGTGCTGGCAGTACCTCCTTTCATCACACTACCTCATAGAGCCTTGTTCAGGCAATGCCAAATTAAGAAACCTTTCTACATAGCAAATTCAACCCAAGGAAAAAGTACAGTGTTACTGCACAATGCCAGGAACTTAAAAAAGAAACTCTACTCCCCTTCAAGCTCTCCTCACCCTGGAGAATATAGACATCTGTGCTGTTAATGAGACATGGTTTAAAGCTGCAAAAATTATGCCAGCAGTAGGAGGTTTCAGTGCCTTCCACAAATTTTGACCATTAATTACACAGACAGATTACACAGACAGAGACAAAAGGTGGAGGAGTCTCGATCCACATAAACAAAAAACACACTTCAAGGTTGGCTAAATAGGATGATGTGCTGGAGCTTCTCCACATGCAAATCACCACAGATAAAATCCCATGCCATATCCTAGCAAGCAATAGGTCACCCTGTGGGAGTGGTTACTGCCTTGAAACTCCAGTTTTATTGGCCATTTTGGGTCAATTCCAAACTCCTTGATCTCCCTCTCTTAAAACCCGATTGCCTCGTGGTTTTGGCATCTTTTCAGACTTGTTGGCTGTTGGTGAAGCACCCACCAAGAGGAGAAAATGCTGAGAGAAGAAAGGAGCCACTTTTGAGATTTTTAAGTATTTTGCTTCAGATTATTTGTTAAGTTTTTCTGCATTGCTGCCTACTTTTGAGCATTTTCTGGCTTGTTAAACTTGATTTCTGTGTTGGTAACTGTATTTAGAACACAACTTGGAGCTGATTACTGAATTTCCTGCGTGCACTTATTTTTAAAATCGTTTTTTTCTTAAAACTTGCATTTTATCTGTCTCTGGCCTAGCACTCAAATGTGGGGTCATTTACTGCACTGTTCTAACTTGTTCATACTTGTGAACCTCTGCTCTCCTTAAAAAAAACAAAAAAACAAAAAAATCTTGCTTTTTTCCCACTTTTCTGAGATTTAAAAAAAGTTCAGTTACAGATTTGCTGTTCTGAACTGTTTGTAAGTTTCTTGGAGGCCATTGTTTGCTTGGGCTAAAGAGAAGTCTCTGTGTTCATCAGTGGCAGTGATAAACATTGAGCAGCCTGCCTGCCCCTGTGGGATTAGTTACTGCCTTGAAACTGTAGTTTTATTGGCCATTTTGGGTCAATTCCAAACTCCTTAATCTCCCTCTCTTAAAACCTGATTGCCTCGTGGTTTTAGCATCTTTTCAGACTTGTTGGCTGTTGGTGAAGCACCCACCAAGAGGAGAAAATGCTGAAAGAAGAAAGGAGCCACTTTTGAGATTTTAAGTATTTTGCTTCAGATTATTTGTTAAGTTTTTCTGCATTGCCGCCTACTTTTGAGCATTTTCTGGCTTGTTAAACTTGATTTCTGTGTTGGTAACTGTATTTAGAACACAACCTAGAGCTGATTACTGAATTTCCTGCGAGCACTTATTTTTAAAATCGTTTTTTTCTTAAAACTTGCATTTTATCTGTCTCTGGCCTAGCACTCAAGTGTGGGGTCATTTACTGCACTGTTCTAACTTGAGGATACTTGTGAACCTCTGCTTTCCTTAAAAAAAAAACAAAAAAACAAAAGAATCTTGCTTTTTTCCCACTTTTCTGAGATTTAAAAAAAGTTCAGTTACAGATTTGCTGTTCTGAACTGTTTGTAAGTTTCTTGGAGGCCATTGTTTGCTTGGGCTAAAGGGAAGTCTCTGTGTTCATCAGTGGCAGTAATAAACATTGAGCAGCCTGCCTGCCCCTGTGGGAGTGGTTACTGCCTTGAAACTGTAGTTTTATTGGCCATTTTGGGTCAATTCCAAACTCCTTGATCTCCCTCTCTTAAAACCCTCTTTTGCACAGTTTTGCGCGTTTTTGTGCATAGCGCAACATCGGGCAGCACCGCCTAATTGGGTTTAAACTATTCCTGGCTCCACAAAGTCTGCTCTTCACTTTTTCCCTTAGAACTGCCATATCTCTCAAATTAAACACCATATTCTCATTCTAAGGCCCCTCACTGGTCCAAATAAGTAATCTTACAAGTTAGCACTAATAAACCATAAGCACTACTTACTCTTATACTCTCTACGATTTCCTTGTCCCCTATTGGTCTGTTTTAATTCAGTTCCCTATATTACTCTAGCATGTCCAAAGGTCAGTCAATGGTTTCCTCTCCAGTCCAGCTGGTGAATCTGGGAATTTTGAGGCAATGTTACAACTGTCTCATGTACACGGACAACCCTCTCCTCCTCCAAACAGGTTCAAATATATGTGAGAGATGCAACCATATAGCCAAACTGGAGGCTGAGCTCTCTCATCTCAAAACTGGTGTAACCAGTCAGGAGGAGAAGGTACCCTCACACAACACAATTCTAGTATCACATAGTCCCACCACAACAACGAACCAAACACATAAAAACACAAAAATATACTCGGAGGCTCTAAATAAAAATCTACCTAAGCAACAGAGACCTCCAAACAGACATCCAAGCAAACGCTACCCTAAAACAAAACACGTACAACACATAGCACACAAAGTCAGTGTGCCAAGCAGTCACAGCCCTTAAGGCTGAATAACACACCTGATACTCTTGTAATAGGTGACTCTATTGTCAGACACACTGACGTCCCGCTCACCAGGCTGAATAAAGAGAAGGTCACAGTGAGCTGCCTGTCGGGCGCTAGGATCCGCCACATAATGCAAGCACTCAGGTCACTTCAAAGCAAATACAAATATGACTCAGTCATTGTACATGCTGGCGTGAATGACCTGAGATGTACCTCCCTCGACTACATGAAAAGAGACATAGAGGAGCTCTCTGATCATGTATCCCAGGCCGGTATGACCCTGACCTTGAGCAGCATCTTACCCTCACCTAGAATGATGCCACAGTATAAAGACAAAATGATCGATTTTAACAACTGGCTAAAATTTTGGTGTCATTCAAAGGGGATCCAGTGTCTGTTAGCCTGGGATGACATGCTCAACAAGCCACGCTGCTTCGTTAGGGATGGCTTGCACCTGTCACCCCTGGGCTTACGGATATTGGCAAAGGCTCTTGCCACCCCCATAGTGCCTTTTTTAGGCAAGGCTCAAAAGTCAAACCCACCTCCATAGACAGCACAAGGAACAAGAAAATAAGGGTAATGCTGCTAAACACCAGAAGTCTTAACCTCAAGATGCATGCACTCGAAGCTCTCCTCAGTATGGAGAACATCGATATCTGTGCAGTGACAGAAACCTGGTTCAAGGCTCCAGAGAGCACCCCAGCACTACCAGGTTATACCTCATATCGTGCTTTTCGGCCCCAAAACCCGGACTGAACCACAAAAGGAGGGGGAGTTTCCATATTTATCAAGGATATCCACACCTCCAGCTTAGTGGCATTGCATGAAGTATCGGAGACCATCCATGTGCAACTGACAGTGGGCAAGACTGCTTTTCAGTTTATAGCATCCTACAGACTACCATCTCAAAGTCAGGAATCCCACTCGGTTTTCCTGAAAACATTGGAGAACATGAAGATCTCTCCGAACACCATTATATTGGGCGACTTCAACTACCCAAACATAGACTGGGAGCATTACTCAAGCCCCAGCACCTTAGCCCAAAGGTTCCTGGAATTTATAAACTCAAATGCTATGGCACAACTAATCACCACTCCCACAAGAGGGGAACACATACTAGACCGGATCATTACCAACATGAGGAATCTATGCTCCATACCAGAAGTATATCCCTCATTGGTAAGATCAGACCATAAATTAATTTCACTGGATATCCACATCCCGACCCCACCCCCAGCCCAGAAAACCACAGTGAAAAACTTCTCAAAAGCGAACTTCACACTTCTCAAAACCAAAGTGGAATCCTTCAAGGCCCCAGGGCCTGTGGAAACTATGGCCCAAACTGCAGAATCCTATATAAATGCATTCTACGGACATCTCCAGGAATGCATGGATCATGTTATCCCAAACAAAATCAAGACCCAGTCATCCAAAGGCAGACGTCCAGTCTGGTGGACCCCAGCCATAAATAAACTGTACAACAGAAGGAGGAAGCTACTACATGATAGAGCAAAATCCCTAAAAGGGAAGGCATCTCTGATCAGTACTAGCAAAAAATTATGATCCCTCATAAAATCCTCCAAGGCCAGCTTCGAGAAAAATTGCACAGGACACTAAAGACAATCATAAGGCTTTTTTCAGTTATGTTAGGAATCTGGGATGCAACTCCCAGACTTGTTCTGAGTTGATTCTAAACGACAAAAAATACACTGAACCCACAGACATCACCAATATCCTGGTAGACAGGAACAGTGCAAACTTCTCCACCCCTCCCCCCCAAAATAGCAAGTATCTATCCCGGCAGAGTGCAGCCTCCCAAACATCTCTGATGCTCAGGTGAAGGCCGCCCTCTCCAAAGCAAAAAACACTGCTTCCATGGGACCAGATGGTGTCCCGGGTTGTGTCCTACATGAACTCCAAGAAGAACTAATCCCTCAAGTAAAACTGCTGTACAATCTCAGCCTCACTACAGGATATGTGCCCAAAGAATGGCGTACAGCAACAGTGGTCCCACTCCACAAAGATGGTACCTCTATGGATCCTGGAAACTATCGCCCCATAAGCCTGACTAGCCTAGTCTGCAAGGCTATGGAGAGGATCATCATGGAACTCATAAACAAAGACATTGGGGACCTACAGACACTAGATCCTACCCAATTTGGCTTCGTCAAGGGCAGATCCTGCCTTTTGAACCTGGTTGACTTCTTCAAAACAGTTACCAAGGGCATAGATGAAGGGAAGGTAGTCCACACAGCCTATCTGGACCTCACAAAGGCATTTGACACAATACCCCACTCGGGCATCATAGATAAGCTATCCAGCCTAAATATAAACCCCTATGTCACAAGATGGGTCGCAAACTGGCTCAAAGACAGAACCCACAGAGTCAGAGTTGCTGGAGCCATGTCAGACTCGAAACTGGTCACAAGTGGCATCCCACAAGGTTCTGTCCTGGGACCTCTCTTGTTCTGTATATTACTTTTCTGAGGTACAGGCCAATGTGGGAGGACTATGGCTCACCAAGTTTGCAGATGACTGCAAACTGGGCGTCATAATCGACTCTCCAGCTGACACAAACATCCTTCAAAAAGGTCTCGCAGAGACGGAAAACTGGTCCCAGAGCCATGGTCTAAAGCTAAATGCCAAAATGTGTAGTCATACCCTTTGGCAAAAACAATGTGCCCACAAATTACCATATAGGTGGTAACCCATTAAGTACAGAGAAAGTAATTAGGGATCTGGGGACCCAAGTGGATAGCAATCTCTCCTTTGACAACCACATTGCCAAAGTGGTTAGAAAGACCTTCTACATAGCCCACCTCATCATGGAAGGATTCACATCTAGATCAAGAGAGGTAATCGTGCCCCTTTATTCATCCCTCATCAGGCTCATCATAGAATACAATGCCCCCTTTGGGATGTACCTTACCCGACACCTGCAGCAATTAGAAAGACCCCAAAAGTACCTCACCAGGAGGATCAAGGGACTCAAACAGATGCCATATGCTGCTCGGTTAAAAAAACTCCAGCTCTACTCAGTTGCATACCGCCTACTTTGAGGCAATCTATGCCTGACATATAAAGCTATGTCCAACCCAGAATTAATGGACATGCTCCACCTCAGTAAATTTAAATCCCTTAGAGCCACGTGCTCGAGGGACTTGAAGCTCAGCACAGAAATAAATAGAACATGCTGGAGGGACAGATTCATAACCCATAGGCTCCCTTCACTCTGGAATAGAATTCCAATTCATGTTAGGCAGAGCACCTCACTGACTCTCTTCAAGAAGAATCTTGATGAGTGGATGGGGGATCGTAGGTTTGTCCCGGGGATTACTTCCGTGCCACTATTAGACAGAGGCACAGTAAACTAAACTTTAAAAAGGGCACAGTATACTCAAATCAAGGGGTGGTGTAAGCCAAACACAATTGGGCTAGGCTTATAAATGCCCCAGGGCAGATAGCCTAGTATGAACCTATGAACCTATGAACCACCTATGTCCCTCAAAACCCATAGCTCATAATTAAACCTACTGGAGATACTCACCATAAAATCAAATAGTTTACTCATGGGAGACCTTACCTACCCCTCTATGAACTGAAAACCTACATGGCTTCAAATCTGCAGGCAAACAGATTCCTGGACTTTGTAAATGCAAACACTGTTGAAAAGATAGTGCAAACACCCACTAGAGGTTCCAACATACTCTATCTGGTACTAAAAATATGGGCCAACACTGCACCCCTCCTCATGTCATGTCCTCACTGGTAAGGTCTGAAAAATCAACTCAGTAACTCCAGTGAACCCTGTAGCATTTAGAAATTATTGCAAAGCAAACTACCTCTTATTAAGTGATAGTTTTCCAAAATTCAATGGTCCTCCTAACCCAGACTTCACAGAACTCTTTGCGGAATTGCACCCAGAGACCCTGTAAAACCATGTTAATGTTTGAATAGAGGCTACTGTACCTACCAGAAGTAAGCCCAAAATTAACTAAAAAAACATCCTGCTGGACTCCTAATTTAAACAAGTTATTATAACAAAGGAAAAAAACATCATGGCCAAAATCAGGAAGGATAATTCCCATAAAGATAAGAACTTTCTCATCAAACTAAACAGTCAACTAAGAAGACTAATTAAATCCAACAAAACCAATTTTTAGGTCATGATAGACTCTCAGGCAAAAGACAACCACAAAGCCTTCTACAGCTATGTCCAAAATCTGAATGGCAGCACACAGCAGTGTGCCATATTGGTGGTTAACTGTGCCATTTTCACTGAGCCAAGTGACAAAGTGAATCTGCTGGCTGACAAATTCACCTCAGACTTTACCCCCCCCCCCCACTCACCCCAGTCATCCCCAAGAAATATGTACAAACATAACCCCCCAACTGTTAATAGGGAGAAGGTCCTGGTGGCACTTCCTAAGGCCTAAAACACAGCCTCACTGGGAGCAGACAATGTCCTCAGATGCCTCAAGAATAACTTGAAACATGACCTATTAGGACTAGTAGAGTCACTATTTAATTATAATTTCAGAACAGGCTTTGTGCGCGAGAAAGGAGGACTGCAAATCATCATCCATATTCATAAGGGCAGACCATCAACAGACCCTGGAAACTACAGTCCCATTAATGTGACTAGTCTTACATGCAAAGTCATGGAATGAATTATCACAGAAGTGATCAACAAAGACATAAGCAACCTTCAGACACTGGACTTATCCCAGTTTGGCTTTGTCAAAGGAAAGTCCTGTCTACTAAATCTGCTGATCAGCAAGGCAATGGATGAGGGTAAAATGGGTGCATACTGCCTACCTAAAAGGGGTGCATACTGCCTACCACAACCTGATAAGACATTTGATACAATAACTCACTCAGGTATTGTTAACAAACTCACTGAATTAGGCATTAACCCTGCTATAACACTTTTGATTGCCAGCTGGCTCATAAATAGGACTCAGAAAGTTTGGATTGGTGAGACCACTTCTACAAGGAGGCTGGTCACCAGCAGAGTCCCCCAGGGCTCCATGCCGTGGCAACACATTTTTGGCATTTACATCTCTGAATACTCCGGCAAGGATTTAGACAACATTTTGTAATATAAAGAGTTAGTTTGGCATTTGAGACTTAATGCTGGCACAGCTGGATCACATTTCTGTTATTAATGTATTAAGAAAGAAGACTTCTGCTTATTAAGTCATTTTTTTAAATGCATATGTATTATTTTAAATACAATATGCATTACTTTATATTTTACATTTAGGTTTGATTTGATTGCTTGGTAATTCATTTTTTGTTGTTATTGAAATGGATTGATTGTTTAGTATTATATTTATTTTTACATTTAATGTAGCTCTTTTTATAGGTTCATAGGTTCATAGGATGATACTAGGCTTTTGGCCCAGAGGCACTTATAAGCCTAGCTAAGAATTTTGCCCATGTTCCCACAAAGTCAGTACCTGTTTCCCCTATCCAGCAGGGACACAGGTGGGATCCAAGGGGTGTATTTTCTGTTTCCCATCCAGTCATCCAGGTTCCTCTTAAAGAGGGCTAGTGAGGTACTCTGCTTACCATGGAGAGGGATTCTATTCCACAGATGGGGGAGTCTGTGGTTCACAAATCTATCCTGCCAGCAAGTTCTATTAATGTCACAGACCAGGTTGATGCCATGTGTGTGGGTTGCATGAGTGGAGTTTGACTTAAGGATATGCAGCAACTCCATGAAGACTGGGTCTGAGATGGTCTTGTATGCCAGACACAGGTCATCTCCAAGCAGTCTGTATGAGACTAAGTAGAGGGACAGGGTTTTATCCTATCTGTATAGGATAGGTGTTTGAGAACATGGATTTTCCTGGTCAGGAACCTCTGTGGTCTCTCCAGCTGCTGCATGTGCTTCGCGAGGTACATGCCGAAAGGGGCGTTATACTCGATGATGGGCCTGATAAGGGAGGAATACAGGGAAGTTATGACTTCCTTGTTCCTGAAAGAAATACCCTTACTAATGAGGTGAGCCATGTAGAAATCCTTCCATACAACGGAGGCAACATGATGGTCAAATGTCAGGTTGCTATCAAGCTGGGTGCCCAAGTCCCTCACGACTGATTGCAAGATTAGTACATTGCTATTAATGTAATAATTAGTGGGGATGCCATTTTTCCCAAAGGGGATAATGATGCATTTCTTGGCATTCAGTTTGAGCCATGCTGCTGGCACCAGTCATTAGTTTGGGTAAGGCCCTCTTGGATGATGTTCACATCACTAGGGGAATTTAAAACAGTGCCTATCTTGCAGGCATCTACAAACTTGGTCAGCCACAGACGATTGGTTTTGGCTTGTACCTCAGAAAAGTATATCCCTGGAGGCTCCAAGACTGATCCTTGGGGTACGCTGCTCATCATGGGTCTACTACTAGAGGTGGCTTCCCCTATTTTGACTGAGTGGGACCTAGCAGTAAGGCAGTTAGCTACCCATCTGGTAACATATGGGTTGATGCCTAGCTGGGAGAGTTTATCTGTTATGCCCGAGTGAGGAATAGTGTTGAAGGCTTTGGCTAGGTTGAGGTAGGTGGTGTACACCATCTTCCCCTTGTCCATGACTTTGGTGACTGTTTTTAAGAAGTTGACCAAGTTTAACAGGCATGATCTCCCTTTGACAAAACCAAACTGCGTGGGGTCAAGCGTTTGGAGGTTGCCAATGTCCTCGTTTATAAGGTCCATGGTAACGCGTTCCATGGCCTTACAGATCAGGCTAGTTAGGCTGATGGGCCTATAACTGTCTGGGTCAGTGGACTCTCCACCTTTGTGTAGAGGTATGACAGTGGCTGTCCTCCATTCAGCTGAGACAAAGCCGGTGCTCAGGCTTTGGTTGAATAGGGTGCCTAATGGTGATGAGAGCTCATGCCTAAGTTCATGTAGTTATATGGTTGTTATTTATTAATTCATTATTCATTAGCATGGTATTTTATCAGTGGGATTTTAAATAAATTATAAGGATTTTTGAGATAAATACTCTGATGAAGTTCAAGTAATACAAGAAATTAAAGCGCTCAGTTTTCGTAGTATCTATAACAACTGTTTATGGTGGATTTTTTGTGTTTTGATATTTGGTGTATTTTTGGTTCTGGGTGGCTATACCTCCTCAAAAACACCTGTCATTACCAGTGTACTGCAGGGTTCATTCCTTGGGACATTCCTCTTTTGCATTTACATCTCAGAGGTCACAGCTAGTGTTAAGGGTTTATGGCCAACCAAGTTTGTAAATAAATGCAAATCTGGTGGCATCATAAACTCCACAGAAGATATCAAGATCCCCCAAGATGGTCATTCAAAAGCAAATAGCTGCTGTTAAAACCAAGGAATTTAATCAAATGCCAAGAAGAATATAAACATGTCCTTTGGCAAGCATGACTTCCCCAGTAATCATCACATTGTTGACATACCTCTGAAAACTGATCCCGTAGTTAAAGATCTGGGATCCCATGTCAACGATGAACTGTCCTTTGATCACTATGTATCCACTGTTGTAATGAAGTCCTTTTTCATTGCACAGCTTATATATAAAGGTACTTTGTCCAAATCCAGGGATGTATTTTTCCACTGGATTTGGGACTTATTAGGCTGATCATTTAGTATAATGACCGTTTTGGCATGTACCTGTCTAAATACTTGTCACAACTGAAATGAATGCAATGCTTTTTCATTTAAAAAATCAAGGACATAATAAAAACGTTGCAGATCATCTCAAAGCCTTGTCCATCTTCTTAGTATGATACAAGTTACTGAAAGGTGATCTCTGTTTTACATATGGAGTTTCAAAAGACCCTTTTCTGTCAGACCGCTATTAAACATTAGCTAGTTTAATGGTATCATTAACATGTACTCAAGGTGGCTCAATCCTTTGTGCAAAATAAATATAACATGTTAGAGAGATTGGCTTGCATCACAGAGAGCACTGCTTCTGTGGAACTATTTTCAACTCCACATAAAACAAAGCACTTATCTTACTCCATTCAAATGTAATGTGGATGAATGGATGGCTAACTGGAAATTCACTCTCCATTTTAGCACCCCTGTCCCTCATGAACTGGGGAAACATGTAAATGCTCCAATGTATCCTTGTTTAGCCTATGTCTTGAGTTATTTGTGTGCTCAATAAATGAACTAAATACTACAATGACAATGCAAAAATAGGCTTCTAAAGATCCTCACATATCAATAGCCTAGTAAGTACTGTTACTCTTTGAGCTAAGTGTTCCATATTTTGCCCATTTGTTCCACATTGTGAGAGACAGTTTTCTACAGTTTGTAGGTGGAAGCTAATGTGCCCTGGATTATGACAAAGAAATCAATAAAACAAAGGAACAAAGCTTGGAAATATTGGAAAAAATAAAGATTTATTAAATTCAGATAAGCTTAAGATTTATTAAGAACTTAGATGCTAAGACCTAAATTAATCGGTTCATAGGTAGGTACTAGGCTATCGGCCCTAGGGCCTATATAAGCCTAGCCAAAAAGGTACTCTGGCTTTCACCACCCAAGATAATTATTTTCCTGTGCCCCTTTCGAGCAGAGCCACAGAAGTGATCCCTGGGGTGAATTTCCTATTTCCCATCCAATCATCAAGATTTTTCTTGAAAAGTGCTAATGAGGAGCTTTGTTTGATATAGATAGGTAGTTTGTTCCAGAGTATGGGAAGTCTCTGGGACAGGAATCTATCCCTCCAGCATGTTCTGTTTATTGTGGTGACAAGGTTTAGGTCCCTAGAGCATGTAGCTCAGAGGGATTGGGATTTCTTTAAAGTGGAGCATGTCCAACAGCTCTGGGTTTGACATAGCTTTGTATGTTAGGCAGACAGCGCCTCTGAGTAGGCGATATGCGACGGAGTAAAGCTGGAGTTTTTTGAGATGGTCTGCTTAGGGCATCTGTTTGAGGCTGGTAATCCTCTTTGTCAGGTATTTCTGCAGCCTTTCCAGTTGTTGTAGATGTCTTGTGAGGTACATACCAAAAGGGGCATTGTACTCTATAATGGGTCTAATGAGTGATGAGCAGAGGGAAGCAATGACCTCTTTTTTCCTGGATGAGAAACCTTTTGTGATGAGAAGTGCCACATAGAAGGATTCCCTGACTACTGTGGCAATGTGATTATCAAAAGAGAGGCTACTGTCCACCTGTGTCCCAAGGTCTCTTATCACACTTTCAGTGTTAAGTATACTACCGCCTGTGCTGTAGTTCATGGGTACAGAGTTTTTACCAAAGGGGATGACAATGCACTTTTTGGCATTGAGATTGAGGCCAAGGCTTTGACACCAGGCATCTGTCTCGGTAAGGCCCTTTTGTAGGATGTCTGCATCATTAGGTGTTTCGATTATGGCTCCTAGTTTGCAGTCATCTGCGAACTTCATTAGCCAAAGACCTTCTGTGTTAGCCTGTACTTCAGAAAAGTAGATACCAAACAGGAGAGGACCCAGGACTGAACCCTGTGGTACTCTACTTGTCACTGGTCTGAAGTCGGATTTGGAGTCTGCGACTTTCACAGTGTGGGTTCTGTCAGTGAGCCAGTTGGCAACCCATCTTGTGACATAGGGATTTATACCTAGTTTAGTGAGTGTATCTATAATTCCAGAATGGGGGATAGTGTCAAAAGCTTTAGCGCGATCTAGATAGGCTGTGTGAACCACCTTACCCTCGCCTACGGCTTTGGTGACTGCTTCAAAGAAGTCTATCAGGTTTAGGACACATGATCTGCCTTTTACAATCCCAAACTGGGTGGGGTCCAGAGTTTGGAGATTACCAATGTCTTTGTGTATAAGATCCATGATGATACATTCCATGGCCTTGCAGACCAGGCCCGTTAGGCTAATGAGGTGGTATTTCCTGAGGTCCATGTTGGCTCCTCCTTTGTGGAGTGGGATAACTGTGCTGTGTGCCATTCAGTGGGCACAAAGCTTAATGTGAGGCTGTGATTGAACATGGTGCTTAGGTGGGGTGCCAGTTCATTCTGCAGTTCATGTAGAACACAGCCTGGGATGTTGTCAGGTATCATGGATGCTGTGTTTTGGCTTTGGAGAGTGTGGTTTTTACCTATGCAGCCGTGATTACAGAAACTTTGCATTCCTCTGGTATAGAATTCCTCTGGTATAGAGATGGGCCCTTTAGGGGGTGAGAGGGGGTAAAGTTAGCACTGAACCTATCTGCCAGGATGTTGCCAATATCAGTTGGTTCTGTATATTTAGTGCCATTGTGCTGTAACTCAGAGCAGATCTGAGTGTTGCCATTGAGATTCTTGACATAGCTATAGAATGCTTTGTGGTTGTCTTTAGAATCAGTGGTGATTTTGTTTTCATAACTAGCTTTAGATGATTTTATGAGAGATCTCAGCTTCTTACTGAGGCTGATCAGGGAGTTCCTCCAGTCATGGGATTTTACTCTTTTTTTGCAACAGTATCTTTTTTCTGTTGTAAAGTTTCTTTATGGCAGGGGACCACCAGATTGGCTTCCTCTTTTTGGAGGATAGCATCTTGGTTCTGTTAGGGATAGCACAATTCATGCAATCGTGTAAGTGCTTATAAAATACATTGGTGTAGGATTCAGCAGTCATACCTCTATTGTCCGTCTGCATGGGTGCCATGAAGTTTGCCACTTCTGTCTTAAGAAGTGTGAAGTTGGCTTTGGAGAAATTTTTTACAGTGGTTTCCCCTAATGGGGGTGGGGGCGGGATGTAGATGTCTAGGGTGATTAGATTGTTGTCGGATCTGACCAATGAGAAATTGACCTCTGGTGTGGAATGCTGGTCACCCATGTTGGTATTGACCAGGTGTAGGATATTGCTGCCCCTGGTGGGATGTGGATAAGTTGATCCAAGGCATTGCAATTTATGAATTCCAGAAAACATTGAGCAAAAGAGTTGGTACATAGGTTCATATGTTCATAGGTCGGTACTAGGCTATTGTCCCTAGGGCCTATATAAGCCTAGCCAAAGGTACCCTGACTTTTGCCACCCAAGAAAATTATTTTCCTGTGCCACTGTCAAGCAGAGCCACAGAAGTGATTCCCGGGATGAATTTCCTATCCCCCATCCAATCATCAAGATTTTTCTTGAAGAGCGGTAATGAGGAGCTTTGTTTGATATAGATAGGTAGTTTGTTCCAGAGTATGGGAAGTCTCTGGGACAGGAATCTATCCCTCCAACATGTTCTGTTTATTGTGGTGACAAGGCTTAGGTCCCTAGACCGTGTAGCTCATAGGGATTGGGATTTCTTTAAGTGGAGCATGTCTAAAAGCTCTGGGTTTGACATAGCTTTGTGTGTTAGGCAGAAATCGCTTCTGAGTAGGCGATATGCAATGGAGTAAAGCTGCAGTTTTTTGAGACGGTCAGCATAGGGCATCTGTTTGAGGCCGATAATCCTCTTTGTGAGGTATTTCTGTGGCCTTTCCAGTTGTTGTAGATGTCTTGTGAGGTACATACCAAAAGGGGCATTGTGCTCTATAATGGGTCTAATGAGTGATGAGTAGAGGGGAACAATAACCTCTTTTTTCCTGGATGAAAAACTTTTTGTGATGAGGTGTGCCACGTAGAAGGATTTCCTGACTACTGTGGCAATGCGATTATCAAAGGAGAGACTACTGTCCATCTGTGTCCTAAGGTCTCTTATCACACTTTCAGTGTTACGTAGACTACCGCCTATGTGGTAGTTCATGGGTACTGACTTTTTACCAAAAGGGATGACAATGCACTTTTTGGCATTGAGCTTGAGGCCATGGCTTTGCCACCAGGCATCTGTCTCAGCGAGGCCCTTTTGTAGGATGTCCGTATCTTTTGGAATTTTGATTATGGCTCCTAGTTGCAGTCATCTGCGAACTTCATTAGCCAAAGACCTCCTGTGTTGGCCTGTACTTCAGAGAAGTAGATACCAAACAGGAGAGGACCCAGGACTGAACCCTGTGGTACTCCACTTGTCACTGGTCTGAAGTCGGATTTGGAGTCTGTGACTTTCACAGTGTGGGTTCTGTCAGTGAGCCAGTTGGCAACCCATCTTGTGACATAGGGATTTATACCTAGTTTAGTGAGTGTATCTATAATTCCAGAATGGGGGATAGTGTCAAAAGCTTTAGCGAGATCTAGATAGGCTGTGTGAACCACTTTACCCTCGCCTACGGCTTTGGTGACTGCTTCAAAGAAGTCTATCAGGTTTAGGACACATGATCTGCCTTTTACAATCCCAAACTGGGTGGGGTCCAGAGTTTGGAGATTACCAATGTCTTTGTGTATAAGATCCATGATGATACATTCCATGGCCTTGCAGACCAGGCCCGTTAGGCTAATGAGGTGGTATTTCCTGGGGTCCATGTTGGCTCCTCCTTTGTGGAGTGGGATAACTGTCGCTGTGAGCCATTCAGTGGGCACAAAGCTTAATGTGAGGCTGTGATTGAACATGGTGCTTAGGTGGGGTGCCAGTTCATTCTGCAGTTCATGTAGAACACAGCCTGGGATGTTGTCAGGTACAATGGATGCTGTGTTTTGGCTTTGGAGAGTGTGGTTTTTACCTATGCAGCCGTGATTACAGAAACTTTGCATTCCTCTGGCATAGAATTCCTCTGGTATAGAGATGGGCCCTTTAGGGGGTGAGAGGGGCTAAATTTAGCACAGAACCTATCTGCCAGGATGTTGCCAATATCAGTTGGTTCTGTATATTTAGTGCCATTGTGCTGTAACTCAGAGCAGATCTGAGTGTTGCCATTGAGATTCTTGACATAGCTATAGAATGCTTTGTGGTTGTCTTTAGAATCAGTGGTGATTTTGTTTTCATAACTAGCTTTAGACGATTTTATGAGGGATCTCAGCTTCTTACTGAGGCTGATCAGGGAGTTCCTCCAGTCATGGGATTTTACTCTTTTTTTGCAACAGTATCTTTTTTCTGTTGTAGAGTTTGTTTATGGCAGGGGACCACCAGACTGGCTTCCTCTTTTTGGAGGATAGCATCTTGGTTCTGTTAGGGATAGCACAATTCATGCAATCATGTAAGTGCTTATAAAATGCATTTGTGAAGGATTCAGCAGTCATACCTCTATTGTCCGTCTGCATGGGTGCCATGAAGTTTGCCACTTCTGTCTTAAGAAGTGTGAAGTTGGCTTTGGAGAAATTTTTTACAGTGGTTTCCCTAATGGGGGGTGGGGGCGGGATATGTATGTCTAGGGTGATTAGATTGTGGTCGGATCTGACCAATGAGAAATTGACCTCTGGTGTGGAATGCCGGTCACCCATGTTGGTATTGACCATGTGTAGGATATTGCTGCCCCTGGTGGGATGTGGATAAGTTGATCCAGGGCATTGCAATTTATGAATTCCAGAAAACATTGAGCAAAAGAGTTGGTACATAGGTTCATAGGTTCATAGGTCGGTACTAGGCTATTGTCCCTAGGGCCTATATAAGCCTAGCCAAAGGTACCCTGGCTTTCGCCACCCAAGAAAATTATTTTCCTGTGCCCCTGTCGAGCAGAGCCACAGAAGTGATCCCCGGGATGAATTTCCTATCCCCCATCCAATCATCAAGATTTTTCTTGAAGAGCGGTAATGAGGAGCTTTGTTTGATATAGATAGGTAGTTTGTTCCAGAGTATGGGAAGTCTCTGGGACAGGAATCTATCCCTCCAACATGTTCTGTTTATTGTGGTGACAAGGCTTAGGTCCTAGACCGTGTAGCTCATAGGGATTGGGATTTCTTTAAGTGGAGCATGTCTAAAAGCTCTGGGTTTGACATAGCTTTGTGTGTTAGGCAGAAATCGCTTCTGAGTAGGCGATATGCAACGGAGTAAAGCTGCAGTTTTTTGAGACGGTCAGCATAGGGCATCTGTTTGAGGCCGATAATCCTCTTTGTGAGGTATTTCTGTGGCCTTTCCAGTTGTTGTAGATGTCTTGTGAGGTACATACCAAAAGGGGCATTGTGCTCTATAATGGGTCTAATGAGTGATGAGTAGAGGGGAACAATAACCTCTTTTTTCCTGGATGAAAAACGTTTTGTGATGAGGTGTGCCACGTAGAAGGATTTCCTGACTACTGTGTTGATGCGATTATCAAAGGAGAGACTACTGTCCATCTGTGTCCTAAGGTCTCTTATCACACTTTCAGTGTTAAGTAGACTACCACCTATGTGGTAGTTCATAGGTACTGACTTTTTACCAAAAGGGATGACAATGCACTTTTTGGCATTGAGCTTGAGGCCATGGCTTTGCCACCAGGCATCTGTCTCAGCGAGGCCCTTTTGTAGGATGTCCACATCTTTTGGAGTTTTGATTATGGCTCCTAGTTTGCAGTCATCTGTGAACTTCATTAGCCAAAGACCTTCTGTGTTGGCCTGTACTTCAGAGAAGTAGATACCAAACAGGAGAGGACCCAGGACTGAACCCTGTGGTACTCCACTTGTCACTGGTCTGAAGTTGGATTTGGAGTCTGCTACTTTCACAGTGTGGGTTCTGTCAGTGAGCCAGTTGGCAACCCATCTTGTGACATAGGGATTTATACCTAGTTTAGTGAGTTTATCTCTAATTCCAGAGTGGGGTTTGGTGACAAAAGCCTTGGCGAGATCTAGATAGGCTGTGTGAACCACCTTACCCTCATCTACGGCTTTGTTGACTGCTTCAAAGAAGTCTATCAGGTTTAGGAGACATGATCTGCCTTTTACAAACCCAAACTGAGTGGGGTCCTGAGTTTGGAGATTACCAATGTCATTGTTTATAAGTTCCATGATGATACGTTCCATAGCCTTGCAGACAAGACTCGTTAGGCTAATGAGGCGGTAGTTTCCAGGGTCTGTGTTGGCTCCCCCTTTGTGGAGTGGGATAACAGTTGCTGTGCGCCATTCAGTAGGTACATAGCCTGAGGTGAGGCTATGATTAAACATGGTACTTAGGTGGGGTGCCACTTCATTCTGTAGTTCATGAAGAACACAGCCTGGGATGTCGTCAGGTCCCATGGATGCTGTGTTCTTGGCTTTGGATAGTGTGCTTTTTACCTGTGCAGCCATGATTACAGGAACTTGCATTCTTCTGGTATAGAGATGGGCCCTTTAGGGGATGACGGGGGGGTAAAGTTAGCACTGAACCTATCTGCCAGGATGTTGGCAATATCAGTTGGCTCTGTATATTTAGTGCCATTGTGCTGTAACTCAGAGCAGATCTGAGTGTTGCCATTGAGATTCTTGACATAGCTATATAATGCTTTGTGGTTGTCTTTAGAGTAAGTGGCGATTTTGCTTTCATAACTAGCTTAGGAGGATATTATGATGGATCTCAGCTTCTTCCTGAGGCTGACCAGGGAGTTTCTCCAATCATGGGATTTTACTCTTTTTTGCTACTGTTTCTTTCTTCTGTTGTAGAGTTTGTTTATGGCAGGGGACCACCAGATTGGCTTCCTTTTTTTTTGGAGGATTGCATCTTGGTTCTGTGAGGGATTGCATGATCTATGCAATCACATAAGTGCTTATAAAGTGCATTTGTGTAGGATTCAGCAGTCATACCTCTATTGTCCATCAGCATGGGTGTCGTGAAGTTTGCCACTTCTGTCTTAAGAAGCGTGAAGTTGGCTTTGGAGAAATTTTTTACTGTGGTTTCCTTAATGGGGGTAGGGGAGGGATGTGGATGTCTAGGGTGATTAGCTTGTGGTCGGATCTGACCAATGAGGAATTGACCTCTAGTGTGGAGCACCGGTTGCCCATGTTGTTAATAACCAGGTCTAGGATATTGCTGCCCCTGGTGGGGGTGTAGATAAGTTGATCCATGGCATTGGAATTTATGAATTCCAGAAAACGTTGAGCATAAGAGTTGGTACATGAGTAGTTTTCCCAGTTAATGGTAGGGTAGTTGAAATCACCCATTATTAGAGAGTTGGGTTGTACCTTAATATTTTCCAGTGTATCAAGAAATGAGGAGTGGGAATCCTGGGGCATGCTGGGGGATCTGTAGCAAGCTACAATTTGGATTGCTGTCTTGCCCAGAGTTAGTTGAACTTGGATAATCTCGGATGCATTATGCTGAGCAACTAGCCTGGAGGTGTGGATATCCTTAATGAATATGGATATGCCTCTGCCTTTAGTGTTTTGGTCCAGGTTAGGTGGCCGGAAGGTGTGGTATGAATTATAGCCTGGTAATGCAGGGGTACTCTCTGGAGCCTTGAACCAGGTCTCTGTCACTGCACAGATGTCGATGTTCTCCATTTTAAGGAGTGCCTCGAGTGAGTGCATTTTGAGGTTTAGACTTCCAGCATTGAGTAGCAATAACCACAGATTCTTCTTGTTTGTACCTGTTAGGGTGGTGAATTTGTCATTTGACCCTTGCCTAAAAAAGGCACTATAGGGGTGGCTAGTATCCGGAATCCCAGGGGCAACAGGTGCAGGCCATCTTTGGCAAAGCATCGTGGTTTGTCGATCATGTCATCCCAGGCAGACAGGTACTGGATCCCCTTAGAATGACACCAGAAGCTTAGCCAATTGTTGAAGTCAATCATTTTGTCCTTGTACTGTGGTATAATTCTGGGTGATGGCAGGATGCTACTCAGGGCTAGGGTCATACCTGCCTGGGCTACAAGATTAGACAACTCCTCCATGTCCCTTTCCATGTAGTCCAAGGAGGTACGTCTCTGGTCATTCACACCAACATGGACAATGACAGAGTCATATTTGTACTTGTTGTGGAGTGACCTGAGTGCATGCATTATGTGGCGGATCCTGGCACCGACAGGCAGCTGACAGTAACTTTCTCCTTGTTTAGCCTGGTGAGTGGAACATCAGTGTGCCTGACTATAGAGTCACCTATGACTAGAGTGTTGGGTACGTTGTTATGCCTTATGGGCTGTGGTTGAGTGGCACACTGAGTTTGTGGGCTATGTGTCATTTGGGTTGTGTTGGGGGGTGGAGGTTGCTTGTGTTTCTGCTCTGGAGGTCCCTGTTGCTTGGGCAGGTTTTTACTGGGAGCCTCCACGAATGTAGGTGTGTGTTTTGTGTTTCTATGTGTGTATTTTGAGGGTGTATGTTTTGAGGGACTATGTGCTTAGTGTGGTGTGGTGCAAGTGTTTACCTTCTCCTCTTGACTGTCTAGTCCAGTCTTGGGTGAAGATAGCTTTGCTTCCAGTTTGGCTATATAAGTGCATCTCTCACAGATTGTAGTGTTGGGTGGTAGGAGGAGAGGGTTGTCTGTGTACATGAGGCAATTACTGCATTGCCCCAAGATGCCCAGATTCATTAGGTAGACAGGAGAAAACACCGGGAGCTGACCCTTAGACATGCCTGGATAGGTGCTTATTTGTTAAGTACTAGAAACTGTTTTCCTCTAGACAGTCAGGAAATTTGAGTGCTGTAGTAATTTGTAGCTTATGTAGTGTTTACAATAAGTTCTGAACAAGTGCTGAGCTCAAAGAAACAGATGTGAGTGCTGAAACAAAAAAACTGGCTAGTTCTAAGAAACAAAATTAAGCTAGAAGGCTTCCCTCCAACACAGAAAGGGTTGGGGGCCTAGAAGCCTACAAATAGTCATGGACACATCAAATCTATATCCAGACTAGACTACCCACAGGAAAGGCAGGAAACAAGCTTAGAAATTTTTTTTTAAGTGGAAAGAGAGGAAAGGAGTAGCAGAAACTAAGCTGATTGGCCTTCTCAAATGTTCTCCCTGTATTGGGTAGAATGAGGTAATGACACTAGACTGGGAGGAGGGTTCCACATCAAATTTACAGTAGGGGCGGGCAACTGCAAAGCCACCAACTATAAGAACACCATACTAATAGGGAGGGTGGGTGGTAAACAAACTGCAGAAAAGTTTCTCACAGCAGAACAGCAGCAGTGAGCCTTTCAATGAAAGTTTTAAACAGCTAAAGGAGCCTCTAGAGAAAGCGTTTAACTGCAACAACTTATCAGAAACAAACAACCCAACAGTTGCTTAATAAAACTGGACAATTTCCAGTTAATACCTCACACACAGTGAAACTATCTAGAAAAATATATAGTACACAAAATGTTATAAATAACTTGAAAAAATAAGCAAAAAACAGGATACTTAATGTTATATATTATAGATCTGAGTTTGCTCAGTGTCCTTTCTTCGATTATCTCAGTGTGAAATGGCAGAAACACTCACAACTTAACTTCTTAGGTAACAGAAAGTTGAAACCTGAGACAACTTTTAAGAAACAAAAAGCTCAAAAGAACCAATGAGGTGCTTAGTCTACGCTGTAGTCCATGTGATCTCAGTCAGCCAATGACCTTAAACAATTCTCTCTCACTAAAATGCCTGATGGCTTTGGCTAAGCCAAGATGTCCCTGAATATGTGCTTAGACACACAGCCTCCACAAACACTAGGCCCAAATACAAGCCTGAATATGGATAATGCTACAAATATCCACACTACTTAAGCAAACTGCAGAAATGTTTCTCACAGCAGAAAAGCAGCAGTAAGCCTTTAAATGAAAGTTTTAAACAGCTAAAGGAGCCTCTAGAGAAAGCGTTTAACTGCAACAAGTTATCAGAAATAAACAACCCAACAGATGTTTAATAAAAGTGGACAATTTCCAGTTAATACCTCACACACAGTGAAACTAGCTAGAAAAATATACAGTACACAAAGTGCTATAAATAACTTGAAAAAATAAGCAAAAAAACAGGATACTTAATGTTATATATTATAGATCCGAGTTTGCTCAGTGTCCTTCCTTCGATTAGCTCAGTGTGAAAATGAGTAGTTTTCTCAGTTAATGGTGGGGTAGTTGAAATTGCCCATTATTAGGGTGTTGGGTTGTACCCTAATATTTTCCAGTGTATCAAGAAATGAGGAGTGGGAATCCTGGGGCTTGGTGGGGGATCTGTAGCAAGTTACAATTTGGATTGCGGTCTTGCCCAGAGTTAGTTGCACTTGGATAATCTAGGATGCATTATGCTGAGCAACTAGCCTGGAGGTGTGGATATTTATTTATTTATTTGCTTTTGTTAACCAGGAAAGTCCACTGGGCTGAAATGAGCCCATTTTCAGTGGAGGCCCAGGAAGAAAACCTCCAAAAAAAAAAAAAAAAAAAAAAACAATATACATAATTAAGACATTATTTAGAGAGTTAATAACAGCATTTAACAATATACAATAGAATAATATAGGAGTCAGATGTGGCACAGTAACATAGGCAATGTATAGCAACATTTTGTGGAAGACTCGGGTGCTTGGCAGGTATTCAGTAGATCAGACAGATAATGATAATCTGCACTTACACCATGTGAGGCAGGGTGAGGCACACTGTGCTGTGATTAGGGGTGAGTACTACCATGTGAGGCAGGTTGAGGCACACTGTGCTGTGATTAGGGGTGAGTACTACCATGTGAGGCAGGGTGAGGCACACTGTGCTGTGATTGAGGGTGAGTACTACCATGTGAGGCAGGGTGAGGCACACTGTGCTGTGATTAGGGGTGAGTACTACCATGTGAGGCAGGGTGAGGCACACTGTGCTGTGATTAGGGGTGAGTGCTACCATGTGAGGCAGGGTGAGGCACACTGTGCTGTGATTGAGGGTGAGTACTACCATGTGAGGCAGGGTGAGGCACACTGTGCTGTGATTGAGGGTGAGTACTACCATGTGAGGCAGGGTGAGGCACACTGTGCTGTGATTAGGGGTGAGTACTACCACGTGAGGCAGGGTGAGGCACGCTGTGCTCTGATTGAGGGTGAGTACTACCATGTGAGGCAGGGTGAGGCACACTGTGCTGTGAATAAGGGTGAGTACTACCATGTGAGGCAGGGTGAGGCACGCTGTGCTCTGATTGAGGGTGAGCACTACCATGTGAGGCAGGGTGAGGCACGCTGTGCTGTGATTAGGGGTGAGTACTACCATGTGAGGCAGGGTGAGGCACACTGTGCTGTGATTAGGGGTGAGTACTACCATGTGAGGCAGGGTGAGGCACACTGTGCTGTGATTAAGGATGAGTGCACAATAGGGAGAGTGAAGAAGAGTGTGGGTGTCTGAGAGATGAGTCAGGTTAGTAATCAGGTGACTGAGGGATTGGGGATGGTGCAAGGACATAGCCAATGAGAGGAGAGATGTTGATAGACTGATTATTTGAATGACGGGGCATTATTTATTGTCCATAGAGATGGTGGAAGGGCATTCCAGAATTTAGCTACAGTGAAAGAGTAAAGGTATTGGCCTACAGGGAGTTTAGGTCTCCTAACTTGGATAAGTGATTGATTTTCAGATCTTAGCAAATGGTTTGGTTGATAAAGAGTCAGAAGTGAAGCCAGGGCTGGGAATTTGAAGGAATTATAGATGAATTTGTGTGCTGTGGCTAGTTGTATGTAAGTTAGGTGTTGCGGGAGTTCTAGCCAGTTCAGGGAATGTAATGAGTGACAGTGGTGGGAGGAATATTTTGCTCTAGTAACAAATTTAGCAATTTTGTTATAGCAGCTCTCCATTTTATTTTTTAATGATGATTGGATGTTTGTCAGAATGGGGGCACCATAGAGGAGAGAAAGTAGGCGAAAAGTTTGGGCAAGTGTTTTCTAGTAGAGTAGTTTAAAAAGTGTTTATATCAGTAGAGGGTACTAAGTTTTTGTGTGTGTTTTTTGATAGTGTTGTGGAAGTGTTGGTCATAGGTTAAGTTGTCATCTAAGGTTATGCCAAGTAACTTAGTATGGGAAACTACCTGTAAGGCAGTCTTGTTGGAGGAGAAAATGATGAAATCAGATTTATTAATGGTGGTAACTTTTTTGGGCGTAAAGAGCAAGAGTTTTGTTTTATTTGGGTTGAGGGCGAGGTGATTATTTGTCATCCAGGTTTCGATAATGAAGAAAGCATTCTGGGTGATGGTCAGAAGTTCGGTTTCAGAGTTACCAGAGCAGATAATAGTAGAATCATCTGTGTATTGAACTACAGATGCATGAGTGAGAGTGGAGTGAAAGTCATTAATAAAAATACTGAACAGGAGGGGTGCTAAGATGGATCCTTGGGGAACTCCAGTAGAAGTAATGAGAAAAGGAGAGAAAGAGGGCAACCATTTGGTGGATTGTTTTTTGTCTGTGAGGTAACTGGTGAACCAGTTAAGGATGGGTGTGGACAAGCCAAGGTGTGAGAGCTTAGAAAGGAGGAGAGGATGGGAGATGGTGTCGAAAGCTTTAAAGAGATCAAGAAAGAGTGCGGAGACAAGTTTACCATCATTGCGGCTGTGGTTAACAGTGTCTAAGAAGGATAGGAGAGAAGTTGTAGTACTATGGCCAGGGCAGAATCCATGCTGAGTTGTGGAAAGTTGTTGGTTTTGGGATAGGTAATCCATGAGTTGAATTTTAATACATTTTTCCATTATTTTAGAAGTAGGAGGTAGAATGACTATAGGGTGGAAATTTGAGATGTCTGAATTATTACTGCCTTCATGTAAGGGTATGATATAAGCTTTCTTCCAAATGGATGGTACATAGGCTTCTTGGATAGATCTATTTATGAGAATGCTTATCCTGTAGGCTATGATGGATTTGGCAGGCATTTGAAGGTATTTTGGGGGTAAACTGTCTGGGGTGGTGCTACCGGGTTTGAGTTTTAGCAGGAATTTAGAAATAGTGGAAGTGGGAATGTGAGAGAAGGAGAAAGACTGGTGGGAAGGCTTTTCTGGGGTATGGCTTGTAGAAGTTTGGTTGCTGTTGTGAGTAGCTGTAGGAAAGGTGGAAGCAAGTTTGGATATAGTGTCTATGAAGTAGCAGGTGAAAAGAGTAGCTAGTTCAGCAGGGGGTTTTCAGGGTTTGGGCAAGGATTGCTTTTGGTGCCAGGGTTTAATAGAGTGGAGACTGAATTACAGAACTGGTTTGGGTTATAGTTGTGTTTGTTTTGGAGATGGAAGTAGTACTTTTTTTTATCATTAATAACTAGACACTTTACTTGATTGTGGAGTTGTTTGAAAAGCTGGAGATCTATGAGGCTTTTACTATTATAACATTTTTTCCATGCTCGGTCTCTGGTATTCATAAGTTTTTTGTGTCTCTAGAAAGCCAAATTGTGTGATTTGCTTTGATTCTCTTATTCCGGAGGGGGGCCATTCTATTGAGTATATTGAGGAAAGTTGAATTGAAAAATTCAACTTCTTCATCTAGAGGCAAATACTTTAGAATGCTCCAAATGATTTTGCTTAATGTTTCATTGAAGCTTATGGGGCTGAAGTTAGTTACCCATCTAGAAGGTCTGTACTGGTGCTCATGTAAGGTTGAGGAGATGGTATGTGTTATATAGGCAGGCAGATGGTCACTGATATTGCAGGGTAGAGTTCCTGCAGATGTAATTTTGTTGGGATTGGACACTAAGACCCAGTCAAGTAATGTGCCTTTGTTGGTGTTATTGCTAGGCCTGGATATGGTAGTAATGAGCTGAGTGAAGTTATAGAGGTTGATGGAAGCATTTGGAGAAGGATTTGTATGGTCTAGCCAATTTATGTTGACATCCCCTAGGATTACAGTTTTACTGTGGATATTATTTGAGGTCCAGGCTAATATTTCTTCTATGACAGAAACGTTGTTGCCGGGTGGGATGTAAATGGCTATCAGGCACAGACTTTTGAAATCATTTAGTTTTAGTGCAATGATGAGTACAGCTGCAGAGAATTGGGGAATGGAGTTTGGGTAAAGAATGATGGTGAAAGAGTTAGGATAAAGAAGAGCAACTCCTCCCCGTTTCTTGTGGGGTCTGTCAGAACTTAGGAAGGAGAAACCTGGAGGGAGGAACTCTGTGTCTTTTATATATGGTTTTAGCCATGTCTTGGTTACGGCAATTATGTTGGGTCTGGAATGTGCTATCCAGGCATGGAATTCTGGAATTTTGTTTCTGATACTTTGTATATTAATGGTAGTGAGCTTTAGGGATTTATAAGGTTTGGAAGGTGGGAAGGTAGTTGGAGTGGGTCCTGAGTTGGGGTGGATGTCTCCACATTGGGGAAGTGTGGATGTACTGTTTGAGTGGTGTTGTTGAAGCAGTATATACTTACAGTTAAATTGAGTTATGAACAGTGTAGTTTGTAAAGTTAGCTGTGTATGTGATATGACTGTATGTTTGAATAATAATAATGTGTTAATGGAATAAAGACTAGGATATATTGTGGAATAGGAGTTGTGTTTAGGAAGCTGGATAGATGTACAAGAGGTGGGTTTTGGTACTGTATGACTAGGATGTAATGGTGTAAGGTGTAGAAGTAGTATGAGACATAGTGAGAAAAAAAGAAGTGGTAATACAGTGAAGTGAATTAGTGGCATTGGTAAATGTTTGGTGAATATAGAAGTACCAGAATAGGATGTGGGAGAGAAAGAGTTGGGATTGATGAGTTGAAGCTGGTTGTACCACAGTTGAAAAAAGGTGCTTGTTAACTGAGGTAGGTGGGATGGGTTAACAGCTTGAGGCTTATGTTGACTGAGTGTTTGAGTGTGGGATGGGCTTAGAGCTGGGTGTGTGTTGATTGGTTGCTTGAAACTGGGTGGGGTATGGCTAAGTATATATGCAATTGATATGGGGGTGGGTGGGAATGGGGGTTGGGTAGGGGAGTGAAGTGAGCCCAAGCGAAGTGAGGTGGAACAGAGCGGGAAGTCCCGTCTCAACTTGCAAGGTGGGACAAGAGAAACAATCAGTAAGGTAGGTTGAAGTAGGGATGACAGCTTGGAGTGCAGAAGGGAGAGAAAGGGGAGGTAATGTTACTGACTAATGCTGCTGTGAGTGCATTCAGTGGGGAAATGGTAGTGATACCTGATCTAGAGCCCTACCTAGGAGGTAAAAGCTGGGGAAAAAAGTATCAGGAGTCTAAGTAATGAAGGTAAGCAGCGTTGTAGTTTAATGGCAGGGATAATTCCGGTTACTGTGTTCCACTATTTATTGACAGTGAATGGAAAAAAAACTGCTTTGAAGGGACTTAGGTGACTTTACAGTAGACAGTAATACTGGATAAATTAAATAACTGTAGAGCACTGTTTTGCTTACAAGATGAGCTGCTAATCTGGGCTAAGATTCAGCTGTTTAGTGGTGTTCTGCTGCCAGCTAGTGGCAGTTAATTTCAATGACAGGGATTGGGAAAAGGAGGGAGGAGACCTTGTAAGTGTGCATGCTAAGCCAATATAATAAAATTAAGTAAAAGTACTAAGAACTAGATGCAAAAATTAGTTAACAGGGAATACACCTACATAAGAATATTGCAGAGAGTAAAAGTCCCAGTAGTGAGTCCCTTTGCCTTCAGCTGTTTGCAGAATAATTTTCAGAAATTTTTCACTTGGGAGGGAGGGGGCAGTTATGAGTGAAGCAGCCCTAGATATAAGACTATTTCAGACAGTAAAACTCCCAGTAGTGACTCCTTTTGCCCTCAGTAGTTGGAAGGATATTTATCAGAAATTCTTCACTTGGGGAGGGGGGGGTGCAGCCACTAGTGAAGTAGAGCTAGAGCTTTATGAAAAAAGAGAGAAAAAAGAGATCTAACAAAGTCTTTTTCTAGGTAGATAACAGTAAAAAATGAATATGAGCAAAGTATTGTCTTGTGGAAAGCTGTGGGTGCGTGTGAGTGGAGAATGTGGAAGGTAAGGATGTACTGTAGTGTTATGAGGTAAGTTATATGCCAGGTAAGTGAGCAAAACATTAATTATACTATAGTATTATGAGGTAAGGTACATGCCAGGTAAATGAGCACAACATTAATTATACTATAGTATTATGAGGTAAAGTACATGCCAGGTAAGTGAGCAGAACATTAATTCACACTTGCGACCAGTCACAACCTACAGGATAACAACAAATATTCAGGCAGTTTATTCAATAAATTCCAGTAGCCACAGTGGGAAATGCTGAATAGTTCACAGAGTTAGCATTGCCCTAGTAAATGCAATATATCACATCATAGTGTTAGCAAGCATGAGAGGGTGTACAGGTAACATATGTCCCAATGATTGACCATAAGTTCTACAAAACAGTTACAATAATCCAATAAATGCACTCTTCATGTGTGTAAATACATTAGCACAATGCTCACATTCAGAGGCAATGGCTAAAACAGTACACAGTAAAACTGCAGCAATAAATAAGCAAATATAAATAAAAAAAATACCTGCATGCTGTGCTAAATACATTCAACACAATGCTCACATTTAGAAGCAAAGGTTAAAACAGTGCACAGTAAAATTGCATCAATTACACAGAAGCAGTACTATCAAACAAAAACTAAGCATATACAAAGACTGAAAAATACCAGCATCCATAATGAATATGGATACGCCTCTACCTTTAGTGTTTCGGTCCAGGTTAGGAAGCCGAAAAGTGTGGTATGAATTATAGCCCGGTAATGCAGGGGTGCTCTCTAGAACCTTGAGTCAGGTCTCTGTCACTGCACAGATGTCGGTGTTCTCCATTTTAAGGAGTGCCTCGAGTGAATGCATTTTGAAGTTTAGACTTCTAGCATCGAGTAGCATTACCCTCAGATTTTGCTTGCTTGTACCTATTAAGGTGGTGAATTTGTCATTTGAACTTTGCCTACAAAAGGCACTATAGGGGTGGCAAGAGCCTTAGCCAGTATCTGGAATCCCAAGGGCGACATGTGCAGGCCATCTCTGGCAAAGCATCGTGGTCTGTCAATTATGTCATCCCAGGCAAACGGATACTGGATCCCCTTAGAATGACACCAGAAGCTTAGCCAATTGTTGAAGTAAATCATTTTGTCCTTGTACTGTAGTATCATTCTGGGTGATGGCAGGATGCTACTCAGGGCTAGGTTTATACCTGCCTGGGCTACAAGATTGGAGAGGTCCTCCATGTCTCTTTTCATGTAGTCCAGGGAGGTATGTCTTAGGTCATTCACACTAACATGGACAATGACAGAGTCATATTTGTACTTGTTGTGGAGTGACCTGAGAGCGCATGTTATGTGGTGGATCCTGGCAACCGACAGGAAGCTGACAGTAAGTTTCGCCTTGTTTTGCCTGATGAGTGGAACATCAGTGTACCTGACTATAGAGTCACCTATTACTAGAATGTTGGGCATGTTGTTATACCTTATGGGCTGTGGTTGAGGTGAACACTGAGTTTGTGGGATATGTATCATTTAGGTTGTGTTGGGGAGTGGTGGTTTCTTGCGTTTCTGCTTTGGAGGTCTCTGTTGTTTGAGCAGATTTTTATTAAGAGCCTCCATGAATATAGGTGTGTGTTTCGGGTTTCTATGTGTGTGTTTTGGTGTTGTAGGTTTTGAGGGACTATGTGATGAGTGTGGTGTGGTGCAAGTGTTTACCTTCTCCTCTTGACTGTCTAGTCCAGTCTTGGGTGAAGAGAGCTTTGCTTCCAGTTTGGCTATATAAGTGCATCTCTCACAGTTTGTGGTGTTGTGTGGTAGGAGGAGAGGGTTGTCTGTGTACATGAGGCAATTGCTGCATTGCCCCACGATGCCCAGATTCATTAGGTAGACAGGAGAAAACATCAGGAGCTGACCCTTAGACATGCCTGGATAGGTGCGTTTCTGTTTTCCTCTAGACAAATGAGGAAAGTTGATTGCTGTAGTAATTTGTAGCTTATTTAGAGCTTACAATGAGTTCTGAACAAGTGCTGAGCTCAAAGAAACAGATTTTAGTGCTAAAACTAAAAAAACCTGTCTAGTTCTAAGGGAAATTTTGAAGAGCAGACTTTATGGCACCGGGAATAGTTTAACCCTAGCTAAGTGGCGATGCATAAAGTGCATATTATTATTATTTTTTTTTTAATATAACAGTAGCAAATGAGCAAACTGATTTAAACAAATTCACCAATAAAAAGCTAAAAACTGAGCCCCGTTCCAGCAGTCTTCGATCAGACAAGTTCTAACTGCATACTCCTGCCACTTTCGCGCAGGGGAATCTTCTCCAAAAAAGATAGTCTGGATTACTGCTCAAGTTATACAAACAAAGCTAGATTCAGCAGGTCTTAATTTAGTCTATGCTACAGCAAACAAGGCGTACCATTTTCAGAAACTAGCAGTTCAAATAAGCAGGCACAATAAGCTTTAACCGGAAACTCCCAGCTCAGAAGGGCAGAATACATAAAATATTTAGATGAAATTATATATGATAATATAACAGGTAAGCAACGGATAAACCAGCAGAAGCCAAGCAGAGAAATGCAGCTGCTATAGCAACAAGACACAGTGACCAATTCTTCCAGTAAACAAAATACTCCATAAGGAAAATGCAGGCATCAAGGCAGGAAAAACACAATCACAAAGTCCTCCGTAATAAAAAGCAATCCAGGATATTTATTGTAACAAAAGGTAAGCGCTTTCACAGTTAAGCTTCATCAGACCAAATACAAAAAGCAAAAATGCACACCATTTATACACATAATGCTTTATTATTATGTGTATAAATGGTTTGGGTGGTGCTTTATTATTATGTGTATAAATGGTTTGGATGGTGCTTTATTATTATGTGTATAAATGGTTTGGATGGTGCTTTATTATTATGTGTATAAATGGTTTGGGTGTTGCTTTATTATTATGTGTATAAATGGTTTGGGTGGTGCTTTATTATTATGTTTATAAATGGTGTGCATTTTAACTTTTTGTATTTGGTCTGATGAAGCTTAACTGCAAAAACGCTTACCTTTTGTTACAATAAATATCCTGGATTGCTTTTTACTACAGAGGACTTTGTGATTGTGTTTTTCCTGCCTTGATGCCTGCATTTTCCTTATGGAGTATTTTGTTTACTGGAAGAATTGGTGACTGTGTCTCGTTGCTATAGCAGCTGCAGTTCTCTGCTTGACTTCTGCCTGGTTCATCTGTTGCTTACCTGTCATATTACTTTAGTTATTTATATATTTTTAGCAACGGAGTATTTATCCCTTGGTCTGCACTTTCTTGGTTTTGTTTTTATTACTATATATGATAATAATAATTGGAAGAATTTAACTTCAAAATTATATAAATTACTAATAAATTATATCATCAAAACTCAACAGAACTGGGATTTCATCACCAAAAGACATTCGATAAATCTATCCACAGAAAACAAAACAAACTTATTGTATTCTATTAAACTAACATCTAATGTATAATTTTGGAGAATATACATGTGGAAATTTCTGCATAGATCATTTTGTACACCCAATAAAATAGCCAAACTCGGATCTTCCAACAATGTTACGGATGGAGATGCCTACAAATATGTAAAGCAGATTGGATACATATATTTTATGATTGTATTAAAGTCAGAAAAAACTGTCAGGATCTAGGTAATTTCTTTGAAGCCATATTCACAGATTTGTTTACTTTAAATCTTTAATTTTACTGAATATTAATGAAAAACCGAAATTAATAAAAAAAGATTTACTTGTATTATGGACAATACTAGCAGTTGCTAGGAAGTGCATAACTAGAAATTGGAAATCCATTTCTGAACCATCCTTTGAAGAAATTTTAAGAGTATTAAATGAAACAGCAATGGTGGATGTCAAAGTCAAGAAGCTAAGGATTGCTCCTAATATATGGACAAGCAATCCATGGAACAAGATTTCAACTCTTATTCAGACATTAGAAATGAACTCAGACTCTACTTAAAAGAAGAAAATTGAAGAAGAAAAATATTTGTTCAAAGTTTACACAAAATTGACACAGACAGGTTCATCTAATAGTTTGTCTTCAGGCCAAATGTAAATTATTTATATAGTTTGTCAATATGTTTTCAAGTACTACTTAAATTTCAATTGAGTCATTTACTATATTTTGAAGAAAATCAATAAAATCTTTTGAGTAAAAAAAAAGAACTTAGATGCTGCACAAGAATCAGAATCAAAAGTGCAAAAGCCTAACACTATAGGGATTTACAAACTACATACCCCATTAACCCTAAATAATCTCATTTTCATAAAAAAGACCTTAGTTTTAATAAAATATTTTCAAATTCAGGTTCCACTGCCAACTTTACAGATGACATGATTGAAGCTATCAAGATGAACTTGTCATCACCCTTAGAAGCTTCTAGATTATCATCATCATCCACCACTACCTTCACAACACGCAATGTCAATCCGAGTTTTCCACTTGCACAAAGTATTAGATTACACTCCCTTTTACTTTCAAAACCTATCCTCCATGAAAATTGAAGAACACTTTAACAATACAAAATACAAATCCAGCCCTCATGTTTGACTCCTTACACCCAAAGACTCTGAACATGGGTACCACAATTTTCTCTAAGTCCTTAGCAGATATTTATAATTTATCCTTTACAACAAACTTTATATCCTAAAGTTTTAATTATGCTCTCATCACATCAGTCCCAAAGGTACCAGCCCCCAACATAGTAAGAGACAACAGAATTGTCTGAATCCCTTGTACAGTAGCCAGTTTTAGAAAATCTTATTTACAACTAAATTCTGGACTACATGCAAAAATGCAACCACCTATATTTTAGATGTCATTGTTTCCATCCAAAATATAAAATCTAGAAAGCTATATTTACATTTACATCTTAGAACATTTATGTCAAAGGAAAAAACTTCAAAGACCAATACACATAAGGTTCAGTTAAGGTATATTTATTTACTTGCCGCAAGGAGACAAAAACATGCAAATACAAAGATTTGTCTAACTACTAACAGGAAGTATGCTCATTCTTATACTATTTTACAAGACATGCCCTTCTATGGCTGACGTAATCAAACACAACTTTCAATATTGTTCTACAGCAGATGTTACTCAGATTTTTTGCTGACATGACAAGATTTGTGAGAAACTTTTGAGAAAAACAACCTGGCCTTGGTGGGCTCTAATTCGTTTACAAGCTCCCATTGTACAGTGCTACATTTCAAGGTACTCTTCTAATTCAGATACAAGCAAATGCTGATTGCAGTTCATATTTTCAAACAGGCTTTGTCTTAATTATCTACAGCTTCTACAGCTGTGTATTTTCTCACATCACACACGGAACTTCTTGTCTAAGCTTCATACAAGTAGTATTGTTCTATTCATTATTTTCCTAACATAAGCAGAAATCATCTGCTTCTCGGTAAATTTCCAAGGCACAAGCAAGATTTTAGCTAACAATACAAGGTCAGAAAGCATCTGCAGTTTTGTACAGATTTATGCAGTATGAAATAGAATAAATGTGTTAACCCTTTTCAAGCTCTAAATGCACTAAGCATATTACTAATACACACATTAATACACATTTTTCTAACATTTCCCCCCTTTTAATACTTTTATTCTACTTTCAAAATAAGCATAAACAGTTTGTTTTCTTCTCCTAACCTCTTCCACTCAGGATTTGCAGTTAAGAGAGTCATTTAGTTTAAACTTATGAAAGCATTTTCAATCTTTTAACAGTTCTTCAAACTCAGTACTTTGATATAAGGTTTCAGAAACTGACATGTCTATAAGGTCTTTAATCAGTCTTTTTATGCAGGGGATGCCACAACAAACACATACTCCCAGTAGGAGCATTCCTACACAAATGGCAATCAGGATGTTCATTAGGATGGTACCCCACCCCCCAAACCATTTCTGGAAAAAGTCCGTCAGTGGGTTTGGGCCTGGTTTGGTCATGGCCGACACTTGCTGAATTACCTCAAGATGATTGTCTATCTCGTGTTTATGGTCAGGAATATATGAACAGCATTCTTCTTGGATTAAAGCGCAAGTACCACCTCTCACCGCTAGGGTGAAGTCGAGAGCCATGCAGTTCTGAAGCACTACAGTTCTCATAGCATTCAGTTCATCAGTCACCAATTCGAGAGTGGAAAAAGCTGCATTACTCATTACTTCGAGAAGTTTCGACAGATCTCTCAGCTCCCAGATCGATTTCACTGCTCCATATGCCAGTAATATGCCTGCCCACGATATAACACTATCACTCAAGTCCATATGTGTTAGTCCTTTGCCTATGGAATGATGGTCTTTCCAACGTGCATCGATTTGTCCCACTGGATTTACAGGTTCCTTGATGACCTCTCGGACATTTCGAATTTTTCCTCGAGGCAAAACTGCAGTGTGTCATATGGCCGGAACCAGGTAACCCAAAAAACAACTGCCGGACCAATTCTCAGGTAACCATTTGTATGCCTTTCTGCCACACACAAAGTAACAATCCTCTACTTTAGTAGTAACCTTGCTATGAATATACACTCGCCCTACATGAAACATTTTTCTATCTATTATAGACAGTTGTTTATAAAGAACAGAATTATGTTTTACTTCAAGTGTTTTATGCATCAATCCAAGAAATGAATCATAGTTTGTATTACAATAAAGATCTACATTGTTACTTTTAGTGTAATATTTATAAGGAACAATCACATTGCAATTGCTCCAACCCACCTGAACAGTATCATTTTTATAAAAACGCACAGTTCACTTTTGTGGAACGGACAAGTGCAATGCTATTTTATCCTGTGATGTAATGATTGAGGTATCATAAATCAAGTTCTCCCAGGTCTCATTGACCCTTAGGGGGACTGTAGTCATTAATAACCCCCCATATGCTGTCGGCAAAGCTGTGCAAATACAGCAATTCGAAACATTGAAAGTCTCAGCATACACATATTTAATTGCCTGGTAAGTGTTAAAGTTTGGATGCCAGTTGATGAGTAATGCTTCACGTTTATTCAGTTCAGTCTGTGTGGCTGGGAAAAGGAAAGGCCACAACAAAAATATTATTGTCACTAGTACAGTTAACAGGATGATTATGCAATACTTCTGAGGAAAGGGTTGTTCTGCATTCGTGTTTCTTCTGGACTCTATCATTTTTACTCTTGGCATGTGACAAGGTTTTTGTCCAGTTCAAAGTTCTTTACTAATTTACAGTGCATCAGGTGGATCCAGGAGGTGCACTCCACTATCTTGACTGCAGTGGGTGTCGACAGAAGCACTTGATATGGACATTCCCACTTTGGTGATGCCCAGTTCTTCCTCTTTACTGTCTTCACCCAAACCCAAGTTCCAGGGGACACTGCCACTTCTGACGGTCTGGTTCGTTCTTTATCTGAAACAGAATTTGACTGCAACAAATGTTTAGAATTTAACAAGTTTCGCATGTACTCAGCTAGTGTACTGTCAGCTTCCTGGTCTGCGGACATGAGAGATTTCCACTGAGGTATATAATAAGCCCTTCCAAATAATTTTTCAAAAGAAGTCAATCCTTTTGCATTCGGAACAGTTCTCATGCTCAACAGTGCCAGGGGCAGACAGTACACCCAATTTCTCTGCATTTCTACTATTAACTTCCTTAGCTTATTCTTTAAAATCCCATTATGCCTCTCTACTAGCCCTGCAGATTGTGGGTGATACGCACAATGATTTTTTAAAGAAATACCAAAATGTCTACTTAACTGTTGTATGGTCTGGTTTACGAAGTGTGTGCCATTGTCACTGTAGATCCTTTCCGGAATGCCAAATCTAGGGATGATTTCTTTAACAAGGACTTTGGCCACAGTTGCTGCGTCTGGATTTTTAGTCGGAATGGCTTCCACCCATCTGGAAAACATATCTACAATGACAAGACAATACTTCTTATTCTCACATTTGTTCAATTCTATAAAATCCATACAGATAGTATGAAACGGATACAGTGGTGTAGGAAAACTCCCTTGCTTGGGCTTTAACGCCTCTTTTGCATGATGTTTACTACAAACATGGCACATCGAACAAAATTTTTTAGTATAATTTAAGAATCCATATGTCGTGAGCACTTGGTTCACCAGCTGTACCATCCCCCCTGTTGAGACATGGCACTGCCCATGGCTCAACAAAGCTGCATATCTAAACAAATTAGACAACAATATTGGTTTCCCTTGTTTAGAGATGTACAGCCCCTTTTTGAGAATTGCTCCTCGTTTTACCCATCTTTGTTTTTCAACTTGCGTAGTAAGTGTCTGCATTGTCTTTAACATTTCTAAGTCTAAAATCACAGAGGGTTGTAATTCCTCATTCAAAAGAAATACTTCTGAAGCTGCCTGCTTTGCATCTGCTTCAGCTCTCACATTACCTTTTGAAATCCTGTCCTGTTGCTTGGTATGAGCTGTGCATTTACAAATAGCTACTTTCTGAGGTAACTGAATAGATTCTAAAAGATCTAAAATAAACTGTGCATGATTGATTGGTTTGCCAGTAGATGTTATCATTCCTCGATTTTTCCACTGTTGCGCAAAAACATGTACAGTAGAAAAAGCATACTGGCTGTCAGTAAAAATGTTCACACATTTACCCTTTGCTAAGGTACAAGCCTGTGTCAAGGCAATCAATCCTGCTGCCTGTGCAGATAAATTGTGTGGTAAAGATTTTGCTTCTATAATCTCAATATCAGAAACTACTGCATATCCTACTGGGTTCTGTCCTGCAGGACCCCTTTTGCATGAGCCATCCACATAGTATGTCACCTCAGCATCATCCAGGGAAACATCCGTAAGGTCTTTTCTAGGCAGTGTCTCACCTGCAGGCAGCTGTGTGGTGTGCCATCTGCAGGGGTTGGGAGCAAGGTAGAAGGGTTTAAAGTCGTACATCATTCAATTGTCATATGAGGTTGGCTCAACAATATAGTCATACAGGAAAGATGCCTAGCAGGGGAAAGATATGCTACCTTCTCTTGCAGTAAAATAATCGCGACTGCATGAGGCACTCTCAATGTGAGAGGGTGGAACAAAACTCCTGAGGCCGAAGCCTGTATTGCCATTGCAGCTGCAACCACTGCTTGTACACAGTGAGGTTACGACCGTGCCACTGGGACCAGTTGTGATGAATAATAAGCAATAGGGCGTTGCTTGTCCCCATGCTGCTGTGTTAACACTGATGTCATATAACCTTGCTTACAATCTACAGTTTGGAAAAAACATTTATGATAGTTTGGTAATCCCAAAACTAATGAGGATGCTATTAACTGTTTCAGTTTGCAGAAAGCAGATTCTGCTTCTGGTGTCCATTGTAACAAATCCTGTGCTGCCATAGGCTTTTTATAAATCAGGTTAGTCAACAGTGCAGATTCCAAGGCATAGTTTGGAATCCAACTCCGACAAAAATTAGTTGTACCCAGGAAGGACATCATTTCCTTCTTGGTAGTGGGTTTTGGTGCTTGTAAAATCGCTACTTTTCTGTCCTCATCTAATGTCCTACCTCCCTTCGATATTACATATCCTACGTATTTAACTTGTTTTTTCCAAAGCTGCAGTTTATTTTTGTTTACTTTATGTCCTTCAGTGGCTAAAAATTGTAATAGCGCTATGGTGTCTTCTTTACAATCTTGTTGGATGGGGGACGCCAGCAGGATATCATCAACATAAAGCAAAATCTGGCTACCTCTTGGTGGGGTAAATCCCGCCAAGTTGCTTGCCATTTCTTGTGAGAATATTGTTGGACTTTCACAATATCCCTGTGGTAGTCGCGTATATGTATACCTTTTCCCCTGAAATGTGAATGCAAACCAATACTGGCTGTCAGAGTGTATCGGTATCGAGAAAAAGGCATTGTTGATATCTACCACAGAAAAATATTTCTGTTGAGGTTTTAAATCATTCAACAGGGTGTGTGGGTCTGGCACCATAGGTGCCCTTGGTATTACTGCGTCATTTACAGCTTGTAAATCTTGTACCATACGCCACTCTCCATTCGCTTTCTTAACAGGAAATAAGGGTGTGTTACATGGTGAATCAGGAGATTCCACCAGCACCCCTTCCTTAAGTAAAGCTGCTATAATATGTTTGATTCCTACCTCTGCATCTTTTCTTAAGGGATACTGTCTTTTTTGTGGTCTAATTGCTGACTTTGGCGTAATAGTAACTGGTCCCGCTGTATGAATAAGTCCTACATCTGATTTTCCTGTTGACCAGAGAGTTTCTGGTATATTCTGTAAGGCATTCTCTTCCTCCTTAAATAGGAGTGCTACTCAGCTGTCCTCACTTGCCTGCAAGTGCACAGCTGGGTGGGTCTGAGTTATCCAATTCAGCTTCTGCATTTGTATTTCCTGTTCTGACAGTTCTAACTCTGTCTGTTTTTCCCATCTTGTAACTTTTTCTCCTAAGTCTACCCATTTTACATTCTTGCCCTTAGTTAAGCTAACATGTGGTAATTGATTGGATTTATAGAGTGCAAAGAACTCCTGGGGCAATGAACAGCTGGCTACACTGTTCCCTTCTGTGTCCCAGTACAGATTACGTAATATCAATCTGTTTGCACGATTTCTAAACAATTCTTGCTCATATTCCTTATCAGGTCCTGGTGTGTTACAGTAATACAGAGTACAGTGCAACAAATGCTGTTTATCAATGTCAAGGGAGGGGAACTTGCTGATGGCTACATTCATCAACTCTTTGGTCACTGCCCCTGGACCAGTCGTAACCAAGTCCTGGCTGTACCAATAAAACATTTTACCCTCCGTTTGCACTGCAAAGGTATCAATTTGTCACTGTGCTTCCATACCCTGCATAGTCGGAACTACTGCTATACCAAATAGTTGCATAAGGTCTCTGCCCAAGAGGTTTACTGGGCATTTTGCAGAAACAACAATTTTGCTTTTCTGGGTCAATCCTGAAACAGGATCAGTTATCACAATATTATGGGAGAGGGGCTCCCGATACAGCTGTCCATTAGCTGCTTTCACTAATATGTAATCAGGTGACTCTGAGTTCTCTGGCAGTTTGGAGGGACGTATCAGGGTCCATGATGCCCCTGAGTCACACAGGAATCTGACTTCCCTCCCTTCTACCAGGAGTGTAACTTCTGGTTTCGTGTCTGCTAAATAGAGCTCTAGGCTCAATAAAGCCAAATCTAATATTTCATTTTCTTCACTCTCCGTGACTTTCTGCACTTCCTCTATTTTTTCTGTCACATTCTCTATTCCCTCTATCACATTCTCATTTGTCCTTTCTCTGCTATCCTCTTCTAGTGATTCCTGACTATCATATAGTCAGTCCTCACCCTCCTTATCTTCCGTGGTTGCTTTCTTGTTTTTCTTGCAATCCCTTGCCAAGTGTCCCTTTTTACCACATTTAAAACATTCACTCCTTTTCTTTCACCCTTCAAAGTCCACTGATCGCTGCTCAGATTGTTTGTTTCCCTGGGCATTTCTCTTGCCCTTTTTTCTGGACTGTACTACATAAACTTCTGCTCCATCTTCTACAGAAAATACTTGGGCTTTCTTTTTCTTTTTGCTATTCCTAGCATATTCAAGTAATGACTGTAACCTGCTTGTACAATGATCTACCATGTGCTTTGTAATAAAGCTGCTTATGGGTGCAATACTGCCTTTTAAAAATGCATTCTTTAACTGCTGCTCATATGGGGAATCATGTGTCTGATCTTCAGGAACCTGCATTCCACAATGGTTATTAAAACATTCTAATAGTCTGGCATAATATCTGTCAATAGCTTCACCTTCTTGTTGGATGCATTTATTAATGCAAGTCCAGTCTGCCCTAGGCTTCCATTTCTCAGAGATGTGGTCTGTAAGACCTTTCACTCTGTTGTCTAATTCTGCACTGCTATGTAGGAGGGGCCTGGGCGCAGCGTCATGGGGATTCCAGTCGCCACTAATCATGTGCCAGTCTGGTCCCACACTTTGTCTGACTACTTTTTCTACCTCTACTCCATTTAAATTATAACTTAGCCTCATTCCTTGCAAATCTTCTAAGAACTTTCTAAAATTAACTTTTGGATGGGGAATTCCCTCAGTGGCTTTCCAGATGTCTTCCAGAGTCCAGGGTCTATACACTAGAATAGTTGGGTCCTGACCTTCTTGCCCTGCCTGAGGATTAGGTACTTCTATAAGTGGGCATATTTCTTCTTCACTCATAAATCATGAATTTCTACCCATTTGATATAACTCAATGTCCCCTTTTGAGTTTCCTGCCCGTGTTCGAGACCTGGTCTAGACGGGATCTCTAATAACCAGTTTCGCTTTTGTAGTGTCTCTACTTACAGTGACAGCAGGATATCGCAGGGGTGGACTAACTTGTTCACTTGCCTCATATTCTGGTAAGGGAGGTGGAGGGGCTGACGCTATTACTAAGTTATTGCCCTCCTTATCTAAAAACATTGCTTTTGAATTATTACTCTTTTGTTCCCTTCGGTTTACTTCCTCAATCCACCTGTGTGCCTGAGGAATTCCTAATTGACGTTGCTTTTTTACTCGACCTCTAGAATTGGTTTTAAGCTGTTTGACAAGTTTGACAAGTGAGGATTTTTCTAATTTACCATCAAATTCATACTTATTAACCCATTTTGAGAAGTATTTAATATTATAAGCACGCTGTGACTGCATGTATTTCGCGTCTTCGGTTAACAGCGGATTTTGATATCTTTTTGTACAATTATTACACATTTTGTTCTACCCTTTTAATCATTACGTAACTCCTTATTTTTAACGTGGTACTACGGATTTTGTTATAGTCTCTTCAGAATGACTGCCTACCTGCTCTGTTTCCCTGATCTATGACAAGACAGTAATCTTTTTGTCCCTGACTTGTATATAAACAAAGTCTTAACAAAATAAATTCAAATCTAGTCCCTGATCTAAAACAGAAAAAAAAGGTAGATTCACCTTACCTGAGCCTTCGTGATTGATCACCTTGTTCGAGTAAACCCGTCCTTCAGTCGCAGATCAGAAAGTGGCTGGCCTCTTTTGCATGACAATTCAGTCGGAGGGCTTTTCAACTAAGAAGAACTCGTGTGGTTTCTTCCCAGTATGGTTTCAAGCCACCTGGCCTGTCTGAGCCGAGGCGAAGTGAGGGTTTCCGGTCTGAAGGACCAATCTGTCAAAGGAAAAAACTTAAAAGACCAATAAAAGTAAGGTTCAGTTAAGGTATATTTATTTACTTGCCGCAAGGAGACAAAAACATGCAAATACAAGGATTTGTCTAACTACTAACAGGAAGTATGCTCATTCTTATACTATTTTACAAGACATGGCCTTCTATGGCTGACGTAATCAAACACAACTTTCAGTATTGTTCTACAGCAGATGTTACTCAGATTTTCTGCTGACATGACTAGATTTGCGAGAAACTTTTGAGAAAAACAACCTGGCCTTGGTGGGCTCTAATTCGTTTACAAGCTCCCATTGTACAGTGTTAGATTTCAAGTTACTCTTCTAATTCACATACAAGCAAATGCTGATTGCAGTTCATATTTTCAAACAGGCTTTGTCCTAATTATCTATAGCTTCTACAGCTGTGTATTTTCTCACAGCACAAACGGAACTTCTTGTCTAAGCTTCATACAAGTAGTATTGTTCTATTCATTATTTTCCTAACATAAGCAGAAATCATCTGCTTCTCAGTAAATTTCCAAGGCACAAGTAAGATTTTAGCTAACAATACAAGGTCAGAAAGTATCTGCAGTTTGTACAGATTTATGCAGTATGAAATAGAATAAATGTGTTAACCCTTTTCAAGCTCTAAATGCACTAAGCATATTACTAATACACACATTAATACATATTTTCTAACAATTTACATATGGACAAAGGCTTATTAACTGGTGCAGTTTGTCTAGACTTAAATGGACCTTTGAACTAGTTACCCATAGCCTATTAATATGCAAATTGAGTTAGATGAATTTGGTGCAGAAATAACCTAGTGGTTTTCCAATTATATATTTATTTTTTCTTTTACTACTGATAGATCTAGTTCCTTCTCTTAGACAAGTGTTGTCACTGCTGGGGTTCCACAGTGATCTGTCCAGGTATCGCAACTGATTTCTCTATAGAACAGTCTTACCTAGGATTTGTTACATTTACATATCACCATGAATGCAGATGATTTCATACTAACAGCAGACCACAAGACCCTACCTGCTGTTACTGCAGCTTTGCAAAATTATTTTTTTCTGATCTGGAATTGTATTGCTACTAGTAAGTTGACTATAAACACTCCTAAATCAGCTGCTATGCTTTTTGCCTATTAAAATGTTAGACAGACTCTCAACTTCTTGCAATTCTGATTGTGTAGGAACACTAAGCCCTGTATAAGAGCAAAAAACATCTAGATGTTCTGATGAATGATTCCCATTCCTTTTTTAATGACAAAGTAATCAAAATGCCTAAAGCTTTAAAGCTACTTCAGGCATCCTAAAGTATCTCACATTTGCTCACATTTGAAGCACAAAGGACTGTGGAAATCAGTGTCTTAATTTCAAGAACAAAATATGCCTTACCTATCATACATCCCTTGTCAGGTCAAAATGTAACTCTATTATAGACAACAGAAAAGAAGAAGTTTAGATGCAAACATCTTGTCAAATTAACAGAACAATGCTGCTTAGTAATACAAATGAATAACTGACCATTACAATAGCTGTGTACTTGCTTAACACTCTTTTATTTAAATTTGCCCACCAATAATAAGCACATTATTGGGACATAATGCTAATTACTCTCCTCATACCAGTAGCAGCCTTAAAATAACAGCTGTCATGAATTTTTGCAGCCTGCGAAAGATCCTTCAGGAAACTAGCTCCTGCAAGCTGGGCCACACTACCAAATTACATCATACCAGTAGGTAACCTTTCTCTGATTAAAAAAAAAAGTTAAAAATTAATTTTCTTCTGCAGTACAAATGCTTCTGTTTTACAGATGGTAGATAGCATATTTTTTTTCACTGCAAAGGTTTTATTTCTTTACTTAAAGGGGATGTCCTCTTTCTTAAGTGGTCTACATTTACTGCACTGCTCATACATAGCATGACCAGTAAATCATTGTTTTAAAATATTTCAAATTCTGTAGTCTATTATTTACTGCATGTTCTCTCATCTATAAGACAATGTCATACTCTGTCTTGTAGCATCACAACTCCCAAGTTAAAACGTCGCACACATACATTGCATTACTGGAAGCTATTGGTATAGTATATATGCCTAGAGATGCAGTTCCTTTTACGTTCCTTGACTTCACTGTTTAGGTTTAATCATGTTAAACAAGTCTTCAAAGCACTGCACTGCTGGCCTCCCTGTAATTATTGCATTTATATCTGCTGTTTGTTTTTTTTTATCATTCTTTGCTTGTACTGCACAGATCAAGAACTAAATACCATCAGATACTGTCATAAGTTTGTCTCTAAGAGATCAGCTCTTAAGTTCTGCTGAATTTGGCAAGTAAGTTTGAACATAATGATATAAACAATTATATTATAAAATATTCTAATAGTAAAGAGCACATGTTTTTAAATACTATTCTCTGCTTGCTTTTGCTTTAAGTTTGTGGTAAGGCATTTTGTATTTCGTAGGATTCTGTATGCCTCTGGTATTTTCAATGCATTCTGACAACTGGACAGTATGGTTTGAATTATGTGAATAATCAGTGTTTTAGTTTTGCTTTAATCTGATCAACTGCTCAATTACAGAATCCTATGTCCCCAACCTCTGGGAAAAAATCCATCATTAACCCACTTCACAAAGGAGGTAACTCCAATGAACCCTCTAACTATCGTCCAATCTCTGTCCTCTCCCCACTATCCAAACTCCTCATAAAGTGCATCCATAAACAATTACTTCACCATCTCAGACACAACAACCTACTCACCCCCCACCCAACATGTCTTTCACCCCTTACACAGCGCAAGCACTGCACTTATCTCCTTCATGGATACTGTACAGAGATCCATTGACTCAGGTAATATTATTTCTGTACTCCACAGAATGAAACAGCTTTTCAGGCAAAACAATAAAGCCCTGAGCAATTAAGCTCTTAAGCTTTTTTGTATTTGTCTTTTTATTAAAAAGTTGGGTTTGTAATATGTTATGAACACAAGTGCTACACTCATTTATCAAAGGTATTGAATTTATTTTTCCCTTATATTTTCCTGTTTTTAACATTCTTTTAACTGAGTGAGGCTATACAATTTGCCTTTGGCTTACAATGCAGTTTTTATAATACCTGTAATTTCACGATTTATCCACTAGATAAAGTATCAAGTTCATTTAAAGCAAATATTCAAGTTGGAAATTTTAACTATTGAGTCTTATTAAATGTGTTTATAATAGTATTTTAACTTTATAATTTATTCTTTGTAGTAAAGTGTTTTAAGGATTTTTATTTAAAACATATTTTTATTCATACATATTTATTCATCCATCAAACATTGTAATATTAAATGTGTTTTAATTGTGGCAACACAGAGAGATACAACAAGAAAAGTTTTTGGTTTTAAACTAAATTAACCTTTCAATTAATTCATTAACCTAATCAATGTAATTAAGTGAATGGTATAAAAGCACTAGTAGTTTGAACAGCCCACATCTGAGGAAGTGATTTTTAAAATTAAAACGTATAGTGGAGCGTTAATGTGCTGTGTTTCTGTGGAATAAAGTGAACTGAAGTGTGTTGAGCTGTCTGTGGGTTTTTTTCACAATTTTCTAAGCTTGCCCTGCTCAGGGCTTTATTGTTTTGCCTGGAAAGGTGCTTCATTTTGTGGATTACAAGTTTTATTTGGAAGTTGTTGTGAATTTTGTTTTTTCTTCATTATTTCTGTACTAATACTAGACCTGAAGAAGGTTTTCAATGCAGTATCACAAAAAAAAAACTTCTACACCTTTTTAATATCAGTTGCACCCCATCCACCCACAAATGGTTTAATAGCTACCTCACTAACAGGCAACAATGTGTAAAATGGCAAAATACCCTATCAGAATACCAAACCAACCAAACTAGAGTTCCACAAGGGTCCATACTTGGACCTTTACTCCTTAACAGTTTTACCAACAACCTTTACACTGCTTCTCCTGTTAGCTCTATTATCCAATACGCAGATGATACTATCATCATCTCCTCCTCAAATAACCTACAACACCTCCAATAATTAACCTAAGATACCTTCACCACAATCGAAGCCTGGTTAACCAAATCACAACTACTCCTTAATGCCAAAAAACAAAGCTTCTACTCTTCACAACAAAACCCATCTCACCTGACTCTCACTTTCATATTTTCTCCCAAAGCAATACAGAAATTGAAATTGTATCCCATGCTAAACTATTAGACATTACCATTGACAATAAACTTACATTTGAACACCATTGCTTCTTGTTCATCTCTAACACATATAACAAGAAGGCCTGGGGTTTTGTTCAGATGCTTTAATATATGCAAACACATCAGGATGGATAGCAGCATCTTTAAATACGAACAAACTAGTTAACAGACAGAGCTTACATATATATATATGCTTACATCTCAACAGCTAACTACAAAATGGCTGTCAGACTTGCACATGCTCAGTATTTATACACTTGTGCAAGCCCTTGGTTAGCTTCTTAAAGGTATATACACAGATAATGATCTACATTCTCCCTCTTAAAAAGATTGCCTTTTATACAAAACAGTATCAGAGTTAGACATGCATTACTATATACATCAGAAACAAAACACAATGTTCCTGTCCAAGTTGCTTCATATCTGCTACAGAGTTTAGAGGTTAGGCCATATCTCATAACATAACAGTTGGGACTACAATTAGCAACAGGGACAGTCTGCGGTGAACAACTCATATCACGAACTTATAGATTCGTCATAGGAAAGGGAATGTCCTCTGGAACTTCCTCAAGAATTGGAACTCCAGACAGCAAACTCTGAGACAGAGTCTTTCTCACAGGCTATCTGCTGTGGTATAGGCTCAGACACTGGTCACAAATGTTTCCAATTCTACCTAAAGATTGCTTCTTCTGATTGCACAATGTACGATCTCAGCTCTGGACCAATATTCTTCATGACACCAATCCGATCATAAGCTCTGGACATTTGCATCCTTATCACGTCTCCCTCTCATAATGCATTGAGCAGTTGGCTGGTCTTATCATAGTAGGACTTCTGGGAAAGGAGCTTTTTTAACAGATTGGCTTTCACTGATCTGTTGTTCTTGACACATGGAACAAACAGCTGACTATTGATTGGTAAAGTGGTGCTGGTTGACAGAAGTCTCTAAGGAGGTGAACCAAGATGTTTATCACAAGAAATATTTCTGAGATTCAAGAGATTCAGGAAAACATCACTATTATCTTATTTTGACTTCTCTGGCAACTACTTTGCACTTTGAACTCACGTTCTGCCAAGCCATTTGACTGCTGGTACTCTGGATTACTTGAGACATGAGTAAAGCCTCATTCTTCAGCAAACCTTTTGAACTGTTGGCTTGTAAACTGCATGCCACTGTCAGAAATAACTTTGTGTGGCTACCATGTACTGCAAAATGATGCTTCATCTTAGTAATGACAGTACTGGATGCTGGGTTGGGAAGTAAGTCAATCTCGAACCAATTGGAGTAAGAGTCTACTAACACCAAATAATGTTGACCATTCCACTCAATGATATCAGTGGCTACTGTCAAACAAGGTAGTTCCAGAATCTGGTTAAGCTGAAGTGGTTCCTTCTGTTGATGAGGCTTCATACTATTACACACTGAACAAGATGAAAGTGCTCTCTCAACGTCTTGTGACATAGAAGGCCAAAATACTAGATCTCTCACCCTTCATTTGGTAGATTCAGTTCATGGGTGACCATGATGCAAGATAGTAATGTACTCTGGTTGCAAGGACTTTGGAGCAATTACTTTTGGACCTTTCATTACAATACCTTTGTCAGACAAAATTTCATTTCAGTATGGAAAATAAGGTTGCACTTCATGAGGTAAACTGTATTGCTTAGATGACACCAAGGCAGAAGGAATTGGAAACTTGTCGAAAGAGAATCACATACTTTATTCACAAAAACAATAAACATTAAGCACTTGTGTCACTAAGATGTCATCAGAACTAACTTCTACTCTATCATTTCTCTTTTATAATACATTAATTAACTATTAATTGTCCGACTAAAATCAATTGGCATCACTAACCATTTTTCTACAAAAGCAGCACCAAAGTATTCCACATACAATTGTCAAACAACAGCTTAAACAACTAATTGTATATTCTTTGTATATAAATATATGTGTATAACATATTGTATGCATACATGTATGAATAAAAATTAGTCCCATTACACTTCAAGTTGCTGCAACTTTAAAACAGATAAAATAGAACAACTGTCATTAAGCACTGGTGGGCTCATAGAGTTTAACAACAGTTGCCACTTTAATTCACATTTGTTCAAGTACTCCTCTATAATAATGCCTATTTCATACTTTTGCACTTGTTCCAGAATAAAGAATTTAAACATGAGTGGGAAACAAAACTAAATGCCTACAAAAGGCATTAGTATTCTTAAGCATCTTAACATCTCTCAAATGCTCGTAAATCCTCTCTTTTATCTTTCTGCCAGTTTTTACCACGTAAAATGATGAACAATTTTCACAACAAGCAATATATACAACTCCTTTAGTTTCACAATTATAATGCCTTAAATTTTTATAATTTCTACCATTAATATTAATACTTTCCCCAGTCATTAAATAGGGACCATGGGAACATCTACCACACTTAAAAGCACATTTAGACCATCCATTATTTACTATTTTTGATTTTGATCTTTCTAATAACTGTTTAATACTTCTAGCCTTCCTAAAGACTCTTATTGATTTATCATCCACCTTTTTATCAACTTCCGTACTACATGAGAAAATCACCCAATTTCTTTCCAGTATTTAATGATGTCATAACTATCCACAGAAAAGGTGGTGACAAGCAGTCTACCATTCTTGGCTTTACTCAAATTATCAACCCTTGTCCCCTCCTCATTCTTATTCCTGTTACCATCTAAAGTGTTCATAATATTACCTAACACGGGTTTATAAATCCCATATTACCATCTAAATTGTTCATAATATAACCTAACATGGGTTTATAAATCCCATATTACCATCTAAATTGTTCATAATATTACCTAACACGGGCTTATAAATCCCATATTACCATCTAAACTGTTCATAATATTACCTAACACGGGTTTATAAATCCCATATTACCATCTAAATTGTTCATAATATTACCTAACACGGGTTTATAAATCCTATATTACCATCTACATTGTTCATAATATTACCTAACACGGGTTTATAAATCCCATATTATCATCTAAATTGTTCATAATATTACCTAACACGGGTTTATAAATCCCATATTACCATCTAAATTGTTCATAATATTACCTAACATGGGTTTATAAATCCTATATTACCATCTACATTGTTCATAATATTATCTAACACGGGTTTATAAATCCCATATTATCATCTAAATTGTTAATAATATTACCTAACATGGGTTTATAAATCCCATATTACCATCTAAACTGTTCATAATATTACCTAACACGGGTTTATAAATCCCATATTACCATCTAAATTGTTCATAATATTACCTAACACGGGTTTATAAATCCCATATTACCATCTAAATTGTTCATAATATTACCTAACACGGGTTATTAAATCCCATATTACCATCTAAATTGTTCATAATATTACCTAACATGGGTTTATAAATCCCATATTACCATCAAAATTGATCATAATATTACCTAACACGGATTTATAAATCCCATATTACCATCTAAATTGTTCATAATATTACCTAACACGGGTTTATAAATCCTATATTACCATCTACATTGTTCATAATATTACCTAACACGGGTTTATAAATCCCATATTACCATCTAAATTGTTCATAATATTACCTAACACGGGTTTATAAATCCCATATTACCATCTAAATTGTTCATAATATTACCTAACACGGGTTTATAAATCCCATATTACCATCTAAATTGTTCATAATATTACCTAACACGGGTTTATAAATCCCATATTACCATCTAAATTGTTCATAATATTACCTAACACGGGTTTATAAATCCCATATTACCATCTAAATTGTTCATAATATTACCTAACACGGGTTTATAAATCCCATATTACCATCTAAATTGTTCAAAATATTACCTAACACGGGTTTATAAATCCCATATTACCATCTAAATTGTTTATAATATTACCTAACACGGGTTTATAAATCCCATATTACCATCTAAATTGTTCATAATATTACCTAACATGGGTTTATAAATCCCATATTACCATCTAAAATGTTCATAATATTACCTAACATGGGTTTATAAATCCCATATTACCATCTAAATTGTTCATAATATTACCTAACATGGGTTTATAAATCCCATATTACCATCTAAATTGTTCATAATATTACCTAACACGGGTTTATAAATCCCATATTACCATCTAAATTGTTCATAATATTACCTAACACGGGTTTATAAATCACATAGTACCATCTAAATTGTTCATAATATTACCTAACACGTGTTTATAAATCCCATATTACCATCTAAATTGTTCATAATATTACCTAACACGGGTTTATAAATCCCATATTACCATCTACATTGTTCATAATATTACCTAACATGGGTTTATAAATCCCATATTACCATCTAAATTGTTCATAATATTACCTAAAACGGGTTTATAAATCCCATATTACCATCTAAATTGTTCATAATATTACCTAACACGGGTTTATAAATCCCATATTACCATCTAAACTGTTAATAATATTACCTAACACGGGTTTATAAATCCCATATTACCATCTAAATTGTTCATAATATTACCTAACATGGGTTTATAAATCCCATATTACCATCTAAATTGTTCATAATATTACCTAACACGGGTTTATAAATCCCATATTACCATCTAAATTGTTCATAATATTACCTAACACAGGTTTATAAATCCCATATTACCATCTAAATTGTTCATAATATTACCTAACACGGGTTTATAAATCCCATATTACCATCTAAATTGTTCATAATATTACCTAACACGGGTTTATAAATCCCATATTACCATCTACATTGTTCATAATATTACCTAACACGGGTTTATAAATCCCATATTACCATCTAAATTGTTCATAATGTTACCTAACACGGGTTTATAAATCCCATATTACCATCTAAATTGTTCATAATATTACCTAACACGGGTTTATAAATCCTATATTACCATCTACATTGTTCATAATATTACCTAACACGGGTTTATAAATCCCATATTACCATCTAAATTGTTCATGATATTACATAACACGGGTTTTTAAATCCCATATTACCATCTAAATTGTTCATAATATTACCTAACATGGGTTTATAAATCCCATATTACCATCTACATTGTTCATAATATTACCTAACACGGGTTTATAAATCCCATATTACCATCTAAATTGTTCATAATATTAGCTAACACATGTTTATAAATCCCATATTACCATCTAAATTGTTCATAATATTACCTAACATGGGTTTATAAATCCCATATTACCATCTAAATTGTTCATAATATTACCTAACACGGGTTTATAAATCCCATATTACCATCTAAATTGTTCATAATATTACCTAACATGGGTTTATAAATCCCATATTACCATCTAAATTGTTCATAATATTACCTAACATGGGTTTATAAATCCCATATTACCATCTAAATTGTTCATAATATTACCTAACACGGGTTTATAAATCCCATATTACCATCTACATTGTTCATAATATTACCTAACACAGGTTTATAAATCCCATATTACCATCTAAATTGTTCATAATATTACCTAACACGGATTTATAAATCCCATATTACCATCTAAATTGTTCATAATATTACCTAACACGGCTTTATAAATCCCATATTACCATCTAAACTGTTCAGAATATTACCTAACACGGCTTTATAAATCCCATATTACCATCTATACTGTTCATAATATTACCTAACACGGCTTTATAAATCCCATATTACCATCTAAACTGTTCATAATATTACCTAACACGGGTTTATAAATCCCATATTACCATCTAAACTGTTAATAATATTTTCTAATACGGGTTTATAAATCCCATAGTACCATCTAAATTGTTCATAATAGTACCTAACATGGGTTTATAAATCCCATATTACCATCTAAATTGTTCATAATATTACCCAACACGGGTTTATAAATCCCATATTACCATGTAAATTGTTCATAATATTACCTAACACGGGTTTATAAATCCCATATTACCATCTAAATTGTTCATAATATTACCTAACAAGGGTTTATAAATTCCATATTACCATCTAAATTGTTCATAATATTACCTAACATGGGTTTATAAATCCCATATTACCATCTAAATTGTTATCAAGTAAAATGCAAAAAGCAACAAACCAAACTGGTAAAAAGCAAAAGAAAGTCTAAAAATGAAACCGACTTATATATTCAATCTCAAAATAATTTGAGATTGAATATATAAGTCGGTTTCATTTTTAGAGTAAAAATGGCATTGCTAGTTCATATTTGCTGATGGTGATGAATTAAGATATATGCCTTTAAGCTAACCACGTTTTAATTAAATAATTGGGAAATTGATTTTATTATTAATTGCCAAGTGACTGTATATAAAGTAATTTTCAAATGTGTGGCAGTTATCTTGACAAAGCCTGGGAGAGCCTGGGTGAAAGCGCTTGATTGATTTGATGTCCTGTTTTTGTCGTGACTGGATTTTACTTCAGAATTAAAAACATTTTCGGCAGCAGCTTGGTCTTAGGCCGTGGACTTTCTTTGCTTTTTACCATCTAAATTGTTCATAATATTACCTAACACGGGTTTATAAATCCCATATTACCATCTAAATTGTTCATAATATTACCTAACACGGGTTTATAAATCCCATATTACCATCTAAATTGTTCATAATATTACCTAACACGGGTTTATAAATCCCATATTACCATCTAAATTGTTCATAATGTTACCTAACACGGGTTTATAAATCCCATATTACCATCTAAATTGTTCATAATATTACCTAACACGGGTTTATAAATCCCATATTACCATCTAAATTGTTCATAATATTACCTAACATGGGTTTATAAATCCGATATTACCATCTAAATTGTTTATAATATTACCTAACACGGGTTTATAAATCCCATATTACCATCTAAATTGTTCATAATATTACCTAACATGGGTTTATAAATCCCATATTACCATCTAAACTGTTCATAATATTACCTAACACGGCTTTATAAATCCCATATTACCATCTAAACTGTTCATAATATTACCTAACACGGCTTTATAAATCCCATATTACCATCTAAACTGTTCATAATATTACCTAACACGGGTTTATAAATCCCATATTACCATCTAAATTGTTCATAATATTACCTAACACGGGTTTATAAATCCCATATTACCATCTAAATTGTTCATAATATTACCTAACACGGGTTTATAAATCCCATATTACCATCTAAATTGTTCATAATATTACCTAACACGGGTTTATAAATCCCATATTACCATCTAAATTGTTCATAATATTACCTAACACGGGTTTATAAATCCCATATTACCATCTAAATTGTTCATAATATTACCTAACACGGGTTTATAAATCCCATATTACCATCTAAATTGTTCATAATATTACCTAACACGGGTTTATAAATCCCATATTACCATCTAAATTGTTCATAATATTACCTAACATGGGTTTATAAATCCCATATTACCATCTAAAATGTTCATAATATTACCTAACACGGGTTTATAAATCCCATATTACCATCTAAATTGTTCATAATATTACCTAACACGGGTTTATAAATCCCATATTACCATCTAAATTGTTCATAATATTACCTAACACTGGTTTATAAATCCCATATTACCATCTAAACTGTTAATAATATTACCTAACACGGGTTTATAAATCCCATATTACCATCTAAATTGTTCATAATATTACCTAACATGGGTTTATAAATCCCATATTACCATCTAAATTGTTCATAATATTACCTAACAAGGGTTTATAAATTCCATATTACCATCTAAATTGTTCATAATATTACCTAACATGGGTTTATAAATCCCATATTACCATCTAAATTGTTATCAAGTAAAATGCAAAAAGCAACAAACCAAACTGGTAAAAAGCAAAAGAAAGTCTAAAAATGAAACCGACTTATATATTCAATCTCAAAATATTTTGAGATTGAATATATAAGTCGGTTTCATTTTTAGAGTAAAAATGGCATTGCTAGTTCATATTTGCTGATGGTGATGAATTAAGATATATGCCTTTAAGCTAACCACGTTTTAATTAAATAATTGGGAAATTGATTTTATTATTAATTGCCAAGTGACTGTATATAAAGTAATTTTCAAATGTGTGGCAGTTATCTTGACAAAGCCTGGGAGAGCCTGGGTGAAAGCGCTTGATTGATTTGATGTCCTGTTTTTGTCGTGACTGGATTTTACTTCAGAATTAAAAACATTTTCGGCAGCAGCTTGGTCTTAGGCCGTGGACTTTCTTTGCTTTTACCATCTAAATTGTTCATAATATTACCTAACACGGGTTTATAAATCCCATATTACCATCTAAATTGTTCATAATATTACCTAACACGGGTTTATAAATCCCATATTACCATCTAAATTGTTCATAATATTACCTAACACGGGTTTATAAATCCCATATTACCATCTAAATTGTTCATAATGTTACCTAACACGGGTTTATAAATCCCATATTACCATCTAAATTGTTCATAATATTACCTAACACGGGTTTATAAATCCCATATTACCATCTAAATTGTTCATAATATTACCTAACATGGGTTTATAAATCCGATATTACCATCTAAATTGTTTATAATATTACCTAACACGGGTTTATAAATCCCATATTACCATCTAAATTGTTCATAATATTACCTAACATGGGTTTATAAATCCCATATTACCATCTAAACTGTTCATAATATTACCTAACACGGCTTTATAAATCCCATATTACCATCTAAACTGTTCATAATATTACCTAACACGGCTTTATAAATCCCATATTACCATCTAAACTGTTCATAATATTACCTAACACGGCTTTATAAATCCCATATTACCATCTAAACTGTTCATAATATTACCTAGCACGGCTTTATAAATCCCATATTACCATCTAAACTGTTTATAATATTACCTAACACGGGTTTATAAATCCCATATTACCATCTAAACTGTTAATAATATTTTCTAACACGGGTTTATAAATCCCATAGTACCATCTAAATTGTTCATAATAGTACCTAACACGGGTTTATAAATCCCATAGTACCATCTAAATTGTTCATAATATTACCTAACACGGGTTTATAAATCCCATAGTACCATCTAAATTGTTCATAATATTACCTAACACGGGTTTATAAATCCCATATTACCATCTAAATTGTTCATAATTTTACCTAACACGGGTTTATAAATCCCATATTACCATCTAAATTGTTCATAATTTTACCTAACACGGGTTTATAAATCCCATATTACCATCTAAATTGTTCATAATATTACCTAACACGGGTTTATAAATCCCATATTACCATCTAAATTGTACATAATATTACCTAACACGGGTTTATAAATCCCATATTACCATCTAAAATGTTCATAATATTACCTAACATGGGTTTATAAATCCCATATTACCATCTAAATTGTTCATAATATTACCTAACACGGGTTTATAAATCCCATATTACCATCTAAATTGTTCATAATATTACCTAACACGGGTTTATAAATCCCATATTACCATCTAAATTGTTCATAATATTACCTAACACGGGTTTATAAATCCCATATTACCATCTAAATTGTTCATAATATTACCTAACACGGGTTTATAAATCCCATATTACCATCTAAATTGTTCATAATATTACCTAACACGGGTTTATAAATCCCATATTACCATCTAAATTGTTCATAATATTACCTAACACGGGTTTATAAATCCCATATTACCATCTAAATTGTTCATAATATTACCTAACACGGGTTTATAAATCCCATATTACCATCTAAATTGTTCATAATATTACCTAACACGGGTTTATAAATCCCATATTACCATCTAAATTGTTCATAATATTACCTAACACGGGTTTATAAATCCCATATTACCATCTAAATTGTTCATAATATTACCTAACATGGGTTTATAAATCCCATATTACCATCTAAAATGTTCATAATATTACCTAACACGGGTTTATAAATCCCATATTACCATCTAAATTGTTCATAATATTACCTAACACGGGTTTATAAATCCCATATTACCATCTAAATTGTTCATAATATTACCTAACACTGGTTTATAAATCCCATATTACCATCTAAACTGTTAATAATATTACCTAACACGGGTTTATAAATCCCATATTACCATCTAAATTGTTCATAATATTACCTAACATGGGTTTATAAATCCCATATTACCATCTAAATTGTTCATAATATTACCTAACACGGGTTTATAAATCCCATATTACCATCTAAATTGTTCATAATGTTACCTAACACGGGTTTATAAATCCCATATTACCATCTAAATTGTTCATAATGTTACCTAACACGGGTTTATAAATCCCATATTACCATCTAAATTGTTCATAATATTACCTAACACGGGTTTATAAATCCCATATTACCATCTACATTGTTCATAATATTACCTAACACGGGTTTATAAATCCCATATTACCATCTAAATTGTTCATAATGTTACCTAACACGGGTTTATAAATCCCATATTACCATCTAAATTGTTCATAATATTACCTAACACGGGTTTATAAATCCTATATTACCATCTACATTGTTCATAATATTACCTAACACGGGTTTATAAATCCCTTATTACCATCTAATTTTTTCATAATATTACCTAACACGGGTTTTTAAATCCCATATTACCATCTAAATTGTTCATAATATTACCTAACACGGGTTTATAAATCCCATATTACCATCTACATTGTTCATAATATTACCTAACACGGGTTTATAAATCCCATATTACCATCTAAATTGTTCACAATATTACCTAACACATGTTTATAAATCCCATATTACCATCTAAATTGTTCATAATATTACCTAACATGGGTTTATAAATCCCATATTACCATTTAAATTGTTCATAATATTACCTAACACGGGTTTATAAATCCCATATTACCATCTAAATTGTTCATAATATTACCTAACACGGGTTTATAAATCCCATATTACCATCTAAATTGTTCATAATATTACCTAACATGGGTTTATAAATCCCATATTACCATCTAAATTGTTCATAATATTACCTAACACGGGTTTATAATTCCCATATTACCATCTACATTGTTCATAATATTACCTAACACGGGTTTATAAATCCCATATTACCATCTAAATTGTTCATAATATTACCTAACACGGGTTTATAAATCCCATATTACCATCTAAACTGTTCAGAATATTACTTAACACGACTTTATAAATCCCATATTACCATCTAAACTGTTCATAATATTACCTAACACGGCTTTATAAATCCCATATTACCATCTAAACTGTTCATAATATTACCTAACACGGGTTTATAAATCCCATATTACCATCTAAACTGTTAATAATATTTTCTAACACAGGTTTATAAATCCCATAGTACCATCTAAATTGTTCATAATAGTACCTAACACGGGTTTATAAATCCCATATTACCATCTAAATTGTTCATAATATTACCTAACACGGGTTTATAAATCCCATATTACCATCTAAATTGTTCATAATATTACCTAACACGGGTTTATAAATCCCATATTACCATCTAAATTGTTCATAATATTACCTAACACAGGTTTATAAATCCCATATTACCATCTAAATTGTTCATAATATTACCTAACATGGGTTTATAAATTCCATATTACCATCTAAATTGTTATCAAGTAAAATGCAAAAAGCAACAAACCAAACTGGTAAAAAGCAAAAGAAAGTCTAAAAATGAAACCGACTTATATATTCAATCTCAAAATATTTTGAGATTGAATATATAAGTCGGTTTCATTTTTAGAGTAAAAATGGCATTGCTAGTTCATATTTGGTGATGGTGATGAATTAAGATATATGCCTTTAAGCTAACCACGTTTTAATTAAATAATTGGGTAATTGATTTTATTATTAATTGCCAAGTGACTGTATATAAAGTAATTTTCAAATGTGTGGCAGTTATCTTGACAAAGCCTGGGAGAGCCTGGGTGAAAGCGCTTGATTGATTTGATGTCCTGTTTTTGTCGTGACTGGATTTTACTTCAGAATTAAAAACATTTTCGGCAGCAGCTTGGTCTCAGGCCGTGGACTTTCTTTGCTTTTTACCATCTAAATTGTTCATAATATTACCTAACAAGGGTTTATAAATCCCATATTACCATCTAAATTGTTCATAATATTACCTAACACGGGTTTATAAATCCCATATTACCATCTAAATTGTTCATAATATTACCTAACACGGGTTTATAAATCCCATATTACCATCTAAATTGTTCATAATATTACCTAACACGGGTTTATAAATCCCATATTACCATCTAAATTGTTCATAATATTACCTAACACGGGTTTATAAATCCCATATTACCATCTAAATTGTTCATAATATTTCCTAACACGGGTTTATAAATCCCATATTACCATCTAAATTGTTCATAATATTACCTAACACGGGTTTATAAATCCCATATTACCATCTAAATTGTTCATAATATTACCTAACATGGGTTATAAATCCCATATTACCATCTAAACTGTTCATAATATTACCTAACACGGCTTTATAAATCCCATATTACCATCTAAACTGTTCATAATATTACCTAACAGGGCTTTATAAATCCCATATTACCATCTAAACTGTTCATAATATTACCTAACACGGCTTTATAAATCCCATATTACCATCTAAACTGTTTATAATATTACCTAACACGGGTTTATAAATCCCATATTACCATCTAAACTGTTAATAATATTTTCTAACACGGGTTTATAAATCCCATAGTACCATCTAAATTGTTCATAATAGTACCTAACACGGGTTTATAAATCCCATAGTACCATCTAAATTGTTCATAATATTACCTAACACGGGTTTATAAATCCCATAGTACCATCTAAATTGTTCATAATATTACCTAACTTGGGGTTATAAATCCTATATTACCATCTAAATTGTTCATAATATTACCTAACACGGGTTTATAAATCCCATATTACCATCTAAATTGTTCATAATATTACCTAACACGGGTTTATAAATCCCATATTACCATCTAAATTGTTCATAATATTACCTAACATGGGTTTATAAATCCCATATTACCATCTAAATTGTTCATAATATTACCTAACATGGGTTTATAAATCCCATATTACCATCTAAATTGTTATCAAGTAAAATGCAAAAAGCAACAAACCAAACTGGTAAAAAGCAAAAGAAAGTCTAAAAATGAAACCGACTTATATTCTCAATCTCAAAATATTTTGAGATTGAATATATAAGTCGGGTTCATTTTTAGAGTAAAAATGGCATTGCTAGTTCATATTTGGTGATGGTGATGAATTAAGATATATGCCTTTAAGCTAACAACATTTTAATTAAATAATTGGGTAATTGATTTTATTATTAATTTTCCAAGTGACTGTATATAAAGTAATTTTCAAATGTGTGGTAGTTATCTTGACAAAGCCTGGGAGAGCCTGGGTGAAAGCGCTTGATTGATTTGATGTCCTGTTTTTGTCGTGACTGGATTTTACTTCTGAATTAAAAACATTTTCGGCAGCAGCTTGGTCTCAGGCCGTGGACTTTCTTTGCTTTTTACCATCTAAATCGTTCATAATATTACCTAACAAGGGTTTATAAATCCCATATTACCATCTAAATTGTTCATAATATTACCTAACATGGGTTTATAAATCCCATATTACCATCTAAATTGTTCATAATATTACCTAACACGGGTTTATAAATCCCATATTACCATCTAAATTGTTCATAATATTACCTAACACGGGTTTATAAATCCTATATTACCATCTAAATTGTTCATAATATTACCTAACATGGGTTTATAAATCCCATATTACCATCTAAATTGTTCATAATATTACCTAACACGGGTTTATAAATCCCATATTACCATCTAAATTATTCATAATACTACCTAACATGGATTTATAAATACCATATTACCATCTAAACTGTTCATAATATTACCTAACACGGCTTTATAAATCCCATATTACCATCTAAACTGTTCATAATATTACCTAACACGGGTTTATAAATCCCATATTACCATCTAAACTGTTCATAATATTACCTAACACGGCTTTATAAATCCCATATTGCCATCTTAACTGTTCATAATATTACCTAACACGGCTTTATAAATCCCATATTACCATCTAAATTGTTCATAATATTACCTAACACGGGTTTATAAATCCCATATTACCATCTAAATTATTCATAATATTACCTAACATGGATTTATAAATACCATATTACCATCTAAATTGTTCATAATATTACCTAACACGGGTTTATAAATCCCATATTATCATCTAAATTGTTCATAATATTACCTAAAACGGGTTTATAAATCTCATATTACCATCTAAATTGTTCATATATTACCTAACACGGGTTTATAAATCCCATATTACCATCTAAATTGTTCATAATATTACCTAACACGGGTTTATAATTCCCATATTACCATCTAAATTATTCATAATATTACCTAACACGGGTTTATAAATCCCATATTACCATCTAAATTGTTCATAATATTACCTAACACGGGTTTATAAATCCCATTATTTTTTGTTTTAACACAACCTCATTTCTCATTTCATTTAGAAATTCCATGGGATAACCCCTATTTCTAAACAACGAAATGACGTAACCACATTGTTTCTCACACGTTTCATGCTCATTAACCATTCCATTCCCTCAGTTCTCACTGACTGACCTTTCACTACTGCCGTCATCTGATACCTGCGATGCCAAATATTATAGTGAAGGTAGATATTACAAAAGGTAGATTTTCTATAAATGTTTGAAACATATCTTTTAGAATGTCTTTCTTTAACCAACTCACTATCCAAAAATGTAATTTTATCAAAATAAAATTGATGTGTAAATGTCAAAAAAATCTGTCATACTTGTAATATACTCAAAAAATTCCTTAGATCTGTCTTTCAAATCCACAACATAAAAACATAATCTAAAAACATGTATAATAGGCCCAAGAGTATGCAAACCTACTTCCTAATTCATTTTCCCAACAGACTAAAATTAAATTAGCAAAGATAGGGGCGCAAGCTGCCATCATTGTCTTCTGCTTAAAAAAAATCGACCTTTGAAAATCAAATAATTATTCTTCAAAACAAGTTCCATAAGCTGGATAACTTAACTCTGTCTGTACTTAAATCACATATATAGAATAACATTCGTTCAAACCATTCTAACCCCAAATCACGGGGTATGAGAGAACATAAATTATTTACATCTAAAGTTACTAAAATAGAATTTTCTTTATATTCTAAATGGTCAATCTTTGTTAAAATTGCCAAGAATCCCTACATATCTGGAGGACCTTTTGGAATGAACTTTTTAAGGTTACAGCAATATATTTACTTATGTGTTTTAGCTATTCTAGTGTGCTATCATTCTAAAATGTGGATCCAGCATAGACTTATGTAGCTTAGGTATACCAAATATTGCAGTAATAACTGGTTCAGTATTTTCCATGAATTCAAATTCTTGTTGTGTTATATTTTCTTCCATCAATAAATCAAATAGATTTATATCAGTTCTAGCATAGGCAATATTAATTAGATTCCTAGATGTTGCCACATATTCATCCTGTAGTAGTAATGTATTCATTATATCACTATAGTCACCACAATCCATTATTACTAGCCCACCCCCTTTTCAGGCTTCATTAATCTAATAGTTGTATCATTACACATTTCTCTCAAACACTTTGCTTCCATTCTTGACAAATTATAACACTTACTAGCAGTCAGATTGGTGAGCAACTTCCTGATATCCCATTCACACAATATTTCATAAACACTAATAATATTATTTAAAGGGGGGTTAAATGTTCTTGATTTTCACAATCCCAAATTAGTATCACATAAACCAGGTATTTAAACATGATTTTGATTATTACCAAACCAAACAGCAAGATTTAGCTTACGTACATATAACTTTACGTCAATCAAGCTGTCTGTTAGACAAGCTCGCCTAGCCGGAATGAAATTCAATCCCTTAACTAACATTTAGTAATCAGGGTTATCCCATGGAATTTCTACATAAAATTAGAAATGAGGTTGTGTTAAAAAGAAAGTATGGGGTTTATAGACCCTTGTTTATGTGGGAAAAACTGGTAGAAAGATAAAAGAGAGGATTTACAAGCATCTGACAGATGTTAAGCTGACTAAAAATACTAATACCGTATTTAGTTTTGTTTCCCACTCGTGTTTAAATTCTTTATTCTGGAACAAGTGCAAAAGGATGAAGGGGGCATTATTATAGAGGAGTACTTGAAAAATGTGAATTAAAGTTGCAACTGTTGTTAAACTCTATGAGCCCACCAGCGCTTAATGACAGTTGTTCTATTTTATCTGTTTTAAAGTTGGGGCAACTTGAAGTGTAATGTGACTAATTTTTATACATACATGTACACATGCAATATGTTATATACATATATTTATATGCAAAGAATATACAAATAATGGTTGTTTAAACTATTGTTTGACAATTGTATGTGGAACATTTTGGTGCTGCATTTTTAAAAAATGGTTAGTGATGCTAACTGATTTTAATTGGACAACTAATAGGTAATTAATGTATTATAAAAGAGAAATGGTAGAGTAGAAGTTAGTTCTGATGAAGTCCTAGTGACAAAAGTGCTTAACGTTTATTGTTTTTGTGACTAAAGTATGCAGTTGTATTTGGACAAGTTTCCAGTTCCTGCTACCTTGGTGTTATTTAGTTTTTGGAGTTTACAATTTTGTTCTTAGTTTGTTATATTGCTTAGATGGCCATCCTTCATTGATAAAGCGGTTGAGCCTTTGTAAAACTGGATCTGTGGCTGTGTGATTTCGCAGCTCATCAAGATGTGTGGAAGAAAAGGTCTTCACTTCCATGACTTCAAAATCAAGGTTCTCATTCTTCTGCTGTTCTGTGGTGTTTCTGGGTGATCTGGACAATGTATCAGCAAGATAAAGAAGTTTGCCTTTTTTGTAGACAAGATTGAAATTGTACTTTTGCAATCTCAGCATCATACGTTGCAGTCTGGCTGGAGCTGAATGTATTGGCTTTCTCAAGATAGTGACTAATGATTAGTGCTCTGTTTCGATCTGGATAGGTGTACCATAAACATAATCATGGAACTTAGAGCATGCAAACACAATTGTCAAATGTTTTTTCTTGATCTGGGCATAGTGCATCTCAGTTTGGGTAAGAGTTCTTGATGTGTAGGCAACATGTTGATCTTCTTGAACAATGACTGCATCAAGTCCAAATTTTGAAGCATCACAGAAAAGTGTTACTGGTTTGTGCACGTTATAATACCGGAGTGTTGGTGGACTTCTAATTCTCTGTTTCAGGACATCAAATGCTCTTTGGTGTTGCTCTAACAAAGACCAGGATACATCTTTATGTGTCTTCTCTCTTAGTGGTGCTGAAAGTTTGCTCAAGTCTGGAATGAACTTGCCTAGGCAGTTGACCATGCCAAGAAAATGTTGTGGGGCTTGAACATTGTCTGGAGCTGGCATCTCAAGAATGTCTGTTTACTTTGAAGTGCCTGGTCATAAGCCTGTACTTGTAAATACATTTTTTTATTTATTTATCATTTGTTGACCGGGAAAGTCCGACTAGGTTCCACAGAGCCTGTTTTCAGCAGAGGCCCGGGGAGAAATGCTCCAGATGCATGTCTTTGGAATGTGGGAGGAAACCCATGTGAACACAGGGAGAACATGCAAACTCCACACAGAAGGCACCCCAGCCAAGAATCGAACCGGAGAACCTCTTGCTGTGAGACAACGTTAACCACTGCATCACTGTGCTGCCCTAAATTACCAACATAAATAACTTCTTTTAGCCAGAATTTACATTTCTGTGGATCAAGTTTAAGATTCACTTGATGTGCCGTTTCTAGAACTTTTATGAGGTTTATGTCATGTTCTGCTTCATCATGACATCCTACTAGTATGTCATCTGCTATAATAGCACAAGGAAACCCAGAAACAAATTTGCTCTGTTGCATGATTAAATATCATCATCATCAGTTGCAGAATGTATCTCAAATGGCATTCTCAAAAATCTGTATTGCCAAATGAAGTACTGAAAGTAGTGAGTAATGAGGAATTTTTGTCAAGCTGAATTTGCCAAAATGAACTCTTTGCATCTAATGCAGAAAAAATAGTGTCATTTGGCACCAAGGCTATGACTTCTTCTCCTGTGCACATTGGATGATGAGGTATTTTAAGTGCTTTGTTCAAATCTTATGGGTCAATACATATTCTGATGTCATCTGAGCTTTTCTTATGAGCTACCACCATGGAAGATACTCACTCAGTTGGGGTTTCAGCTGGACAAATCACACCTTGTCACACCATTTTATCTAACTTGGCCTTGACTCTGTCCTGCATGGCTATTGGAACTTTATGTGCTGGTCTGATAACTGGACTGACCTCTGGCTCTAACTTCATGGAGTATACAATTGCTGGAAGTTTGCTAAATTTGTCTTTGAAAAGATCAGCATAGGTAGAAAAAATGTACTGGGTAAAATTATAATAGTGGTCTTTTAAGCTAACTTGGTGGACTTCCTTATTAAATGAAAGCAGTCTCATTTTCAAACTATCTCTGAACATATAAGTCTTATCTTGTCATATCTCTGAGCTATAAGTCATAGTTTGTTCTGCTCTGCTGGAAGTAACACAAAAGCACTACTGAGCCTTCAGTTTGAATTTCTTCACCTCCATAAGCAAGAAGTTTTGCACACCTTGCTAAATCAAGCTTTCACCTTTACATACTCTAGCAAATGTTTCTGCAGACATAACATTGCACTTGGCACCTGTATCAACTTTGAGCTCTATGGGTTTGCCATTTATCTGAACAGTACACAATAGTTCATTCTTTGCCCTTAACTCTACTGCATTAACTGTTTTATGAAGCACTGACACACCATCAACATAAAGAGTAGAGTTGCCCCTGTCTAATTGATCAACTCGTTTCTTAAAATGTCCCCTTTTAATAAAAGAATGTGGGCCTTTTGATTTACAAAACTTTTGAAATTATTCCATTTATTGCATCCATGGCCTTGATGAAAAGCTAAGCATTTCTCTCTTTGAGATTCATGACTTCAACCACAATTATGACAGTTGACAATGAAACTAGGTGGGGGTCCATGCTTTGAGTTTGCTGACTCACTCTTATGCTTCACTGAGACTGTGTAAAGTCTGGAATTTACTAGAAAGTTCTGGGGTTTACCAGTGAGTGCTGCAGGGATTACAGTTGCTGCCACATGCTTGTTCCTGTTTCTTTTAATAACATGCTGCATACTATCAACATGAGCTTTATCACTGTGCCTTCTACGGCTATTCTCACTTGTAAGCATATTTAGATGCTTTTCTGTAAGCTTGTACATCTGACAAATCTCAATGGCCTTATTCAAAGTTAAATCACTATCATGAAACAGGACAGCAGATTCAACCAAGATGTAGCAGTGTGGATAATATAGTTGACCAGCCACAGGATTCAAAAAGTCAACTATATTATCCACACTGCTACATCTTGGTTGAATCTGCTGTCCTGTTTGCTGTGGGTTTGGAATCTTCTTGGCTTGTGTTCTGTCAGTTATTTCACTATCATGAAACAAAATCTTTCTCACAGCATCATCTTTTATACCACACACCAGTCTGTTCTTTATCAACTCATCCCTTAAGTCACCAAATCTGCACATTTTAGCTTTATTTCTCAGGTCAGTTATATACGCTGCAAAAGTTTCACCAGGCTTTTGATCCCTTGTGTAAAATAAGTGCCTTTCCATTGTAACATTTGTTTGGAGGTTACACATTTCTCTAAAATTATGTTTTAAGAACTCTGGGTCTTCCCTCTACTCAGCTTGTACAACAATATGACAGTATTCCCCCTCTCCTGCATAGATAGCAGGTGCATACACAAATGAATGTTCCCTTTCTATGGATTCTGACCCAGCTAAATTAAGCAGAATAAATGCCTTTGTATGGTCATCTTTATCAGAAAATCCAGCCTGTATGAAAATGTCATACTCTTGCTCAAACACTCTCCAGTTCACAGCAATATTACTGTCAAACACAAGTGCAGTGGGTTTTCGAAATCCATCTGCCATGCCCACAAAGTATTCACAAATACACTGAAAATGTGGCCCTTGTAATTATGTATGAACAACCAGTTCTGTGAGATTGTAATAACATTAAAATGCCCAATAACCTTTTCGAAATACTTTGCAAAATATGGTCTATAGTGGCTGTACTCTGCAAAATATGCCTTGTAATGGCTGTACTTTTGCAAAATAGATTTACTGCAACACTACACAAACATGAGAACACTTTATACACATCTGATAACTTGGATATTTTTGCTTAATAGGAACATTCATATGCTTTGTGAAAATGCAGTTGTTTCCCATTTTATGCAATTCAGACTTCATTTCAAACTTTTCCAATAGTAATTCAAATACTTTTTAACAATATCGTACATTGTATATATTGGTTTATGCAAATATTATTTAGTATGTTCTGAATGCCCTATTTTATATTACATGGAAATTAAATAGTGCTGAGCAAGTTTTAATAACATAAATGAATTGCTGACCTGTTTTGCGAAGTTTGCATATTTTTGCAATGATCCATGCCTGTATATTCCACCAGCATTTAAGTCATTTTAGCCAAGCTGCTTCTGACTTCATGCCCCCTTTCTATATGCTTCTTCTAACACCATGTCCTTTTAGACATCCCATGTCTGACACCATGTCACTCATTTGTCTCTAATACAGAAAACAAGAAGACTTGGGGTTTCATTAAGATGCTTTAATATATACAAACACATCAGAATGGATAGCATCATCTTTCAATACAAACAAACTAGTTAACAGACAGAACTTACATACATGCTTACATCTCAATAGCTAAGTACAAAATGGCAGTCAGACTTGCACATGTTTAGAATTTATACACTTGTGCAAACTCTTGGATAGCTTCTTAAAGGTATATACACATATTGATCTATAACAACATTGTTAATGCCATTAAAAAAACAACTGCAAATTAGGAGCACTAAACAGACATAAACATTTAATGGACAGTACCACCAAAAAAGCTCTTCCCAACACTTACTTGCTCCCCTCTCTATTATATGGGGCCTCCATGTTTACTAACCTGCACTTACCTCTACAAAATAAGCTCCAGTCCTGCTACCATAAAATCACCAAATTTGCCACAGTTAGCTGATACCAGTTATCTCACTGCCAAGCCTTAAAAGAATTAAACTGGCTGGAATTTCCACATCACCTTAACCTCATTCAACACAAAAAATTGTCTACAATCCAAACAACTGCTCTGCCCTTAAGAACATTTTAATACCCTATAGCCCCACCAGAACTCTTTGCTCTGAAAATAAACAACACATAATTGCTCATGTATCAAACAAAAGAGCTGGACACTGCCTTTACTCATACACTGTTGCTAAACTATGGAACTCACTTCCAACCAGCATAAACACAATTAGCTACTTTAACAAATTCAAACTCACCTTAAAGAACTACCTACTAAATAGTAAAATCTGCCCCTCCATCTAAACTAATAGATAAACATCCTACTCTCCTTAAGCCTTCCTCTAGTTTACCCCAATCTTTACCCATCAAAACCAGTAGGAAACTCTTTTTGATCTATAACTTATTTTAAACAACTCTATTCCTACTATAAATCTCACTAACTTTAACAATCATTCTAATACCTCACCCCTTTAAAACTACCCCACTAATCCTAATACCCTCCCTCCAGTGATCTTTTCCTTCCTTAACTTTCAACCTATTTCAATATTTACAAAAAGTATGACTAGGTGTATAGAACCCATTTTTAGCAGGGGCCCTGGGAGAAAAGCTCCACATACAGTACAATACAAGTATAGTATAATACAATACAATACAAATGACATGAGAAATACTGTACAAAAATAAGTTGAAAGAATATAAACTATGTTACAAGATATACTACACATCTAGGCAATTCTATAGACTTAAAAGATTATAGACAATTATAGTCACTTTCACCATATACATAGGCTATGAGTAGATAGTGTACAAAATAGTATGTAGATAGTGCCATGTATGGCATAGACTGTTATAGCACATGAAAAAATAGAGTGTTGGTTTCAGTTAGGAAAATAATAGCCAGAAAGATAGTGAGAGAGTTAAGAATACAGGAACTACAGTCTGAACAGTAGTTTAAATGATATGGTATAGAGAGAAGCAGTTAGAAGAGCCTTAGGATCTTGTAGTCTGTGAGGGATTGAACTGTGACAGAAGAGGAGGATGAGGCTAGTCTGGAAGAAGAGGAAGACCTGAGCATTAGGCAGGCTTTATGCAGGAGCAGAGCCGTGTATTTTTTGAGAAGATTGTTTAAAGAGGTTTTGAAATGGGTTAGGCCAAACCTAGCTAGAAGTAATGAATTATATAGTATAGAGACAGATTATGAATTATAGAGAGTGACCAGATTTTCTTGTGGATTTCGAGATAGCTAAGAGAATTTTGTCTTCTGATCATAGGGATCAATTTGGTGTGTAAGGTGCCACTAGACTGGCTAGTGCAAGGCAGGCAGAAGGCTTGAAAATAAGGTTGTGCGAGGTGGATAGCTGAATAAAGGCAAGATGGTTGGGAAGTTCAAGCCAGTTTAATTCTAGGAGTGGTTTATAGTGATGTGTGTAAAATTTAGAGTTTGTGGCAGCCTCTGCAGCTTTGTTGTAGCACTGTACCATCTTGCTTAAGGTAGACTTTTGTAAGTTAGTAAGGCTAGGGGCACCGCAAAGAAGGGAGGGAAGTAAAATGTTTTTTGCAAGGGTAGTTTTGGTTGCTGTAGTAAGGAAATGCTTTTTTCTATATAAGAGTCCCAGTTTTAATGAGTTTTCTTAATATTTTTCTGTATATGGGGGTCAAATGAGAATTTATTGTCAATGATAACTCCTAGAAGTTTGTTTATATTTATATATATATATATATATATATATATATATATATATATATATATATATATATATATCTTGTAAATTGCTGTTTTTCTCTCTCTCTGATATTGTAGCGTCCCACAATTTAGTAGTCTGTTTCTCATTTTGTTATATTGTACTGTACTGTACTATAATTTCTGTAAATTCTTGTAAAATACTGTGCAATCGTATTGTGTTTGTGGAGCTTTCTCCCTGAGCCTCCACTGAAAATGGGCTCCTGTCCCAGTTGGGCTTTCCCAGTCAACAAATGTCAATAAATAAATAAATATGGAAACCTGCATATTAATGCATTCTAATATCAGGTTTCTTTAACCTGTGTAATGTACAAAAATAATAAAATGAACCAAAGAATAGTGTTTTCTTGACATATTCAAGAAAAATTGACTTGCAAGTATTAATTAGATCATACTTTTTTCTGATGAAGTTATATATTTAAATAGGATATAAGTCAGAAAGCTTGTTATCTGTAAGTACAGTAACAAACTGTAATCCGAGTGCTTTCCCTTTTCAGGTTCACTTTTGGGTTATGTATTCTTTCCTATATAATCAGCATTACCAAATGAAGATGAATCTCACATTTTTCATTTGTTTTGATTTTCCTTGCTTTGTGCCTGAACATTTTTATTTCAGTTACAAACAATATGTATGTATATATATGTATATAGATATATAGATAGATAGACAGATAGAGAGATAGATAGATAGATGGATAGATAGATAGATAGATAGATAGATAGATAGATAGATAGATAGATAGATAGATAGATAGATAGATAGATAGATACACTTATATATATTCTAACAAGAAAAACAAATAAACAAATCCAGGACCAAAAATGCTCCCAATGATGGTTTATTGTGCAGCTCTCAAACACAGAACATAAACATTGATGAATGAAGACTGTAGTTTTACCAGTTATGTTTTACTATAATAACCCTCTGGTCGTTTTGCACAGAAATGAGCGTGGCCTGAGTGATTGATATGCCAAATGGCCGTGATGTAGTATGCAAATGAGATTTGCCAGTAACACCATGCATATATTGTATGCTCATTGATACACGATGAAATCATCCCCTGTGCCAGTGAGCTGTGAGTGATCTTGAGACTGAGATGCAACAGAGCTAAAGTGATTAAATGATGCAGCTATTTAATACAGCTTCTAAAATGTTTCCTCTTGCCTTAGGGCAATGAATCTTTTTTAAGATAAAGTGGATTGAAGGTTCAGTTCTACAAAAACATTGTTTTTTCCAGACCACAAATGAAGAAGAGTCTGATCTTGGACCTGGAAATCATATGGACACAATGAACACTGACACTGAAAGAAGAATGAGCATCCATGAGTGTGAATATTTTTTTATTATATGCAAATTGGTTTATATCTTATGTTCCATTTTTAAGCTATCCTTTTGGGGGAAGTTGCTGTGGTTGTGTCATGTTTTAGGAAATATGCACCTCAAATTCCTGTCTGTTTTTTGATATTTTCCTTTTTGTGGGAGTGGGTCTCGGTGTGTTAAGTATTAGAAGATATGCACCTCAAATTCTTGTCCATTAATTAAACAGAGTTCACCAAAGGAATGCTTGTCCAGTGCCTTATTTATGCTCAGTTTTTTGATAAGGACTTGCTGCATCAGGTAAGTACCAAGAATTAAATTTTTATTAATGAAGTCAGTCAGCTCACAGTCACAGTGGTCAGTACAGGAAAGCACTGCTTATATTACTATGACTGTTGTTTATTTGATGGCTGAATTAGTTCATTGCTATGGACATTCGACCGATTCTCGAGGTGGAATGCATACAGTGTGCACCAGAAGACTACAGATTTCTTTTGTTGATTGCATGCTTTCCCTTTGCATTTTTTTTTAAATACGTTCTTGTTTTTGGCTCCAATATCCATGAACATTTATTGTATATTCTTCTTTGAATAACTAAAGGTAATACATAGAGGCTGCCGAAAACATAAGTACTGATAAATTTCAGATTTGCTGTATTTAATTTGTTGAAATGGATGAAATTATCTTCTCTTTAATAAAATAATAAGTTCACACACTCTGTTTAGTGCATGCTCAGAATGCTGGCTGAATAGTCATGTGGACAAAGAAGACATCGACACGAATATTCATCTGTTTTGAAAAACATCACCTGGTACTGGGTGTTGGGCAGGGTTTGGGCGGGCCTTGCTACTGCACATCCAGGGGGTTACTGTGGTAAAACAAAGCCATTTTACCTTCATGGGCTCATCAACACTGAAAAAGAGGGGGTCTGAATGGAAAGCTGATAAATCAGCAGGCCAAGGAGAGTAGTATTGTTGGAAATGAATTCATCCTCAAGTCTTCATGAGTACCTTCATGGGGTGACCCTGTTTTTCACAAAAGTCTCACCAAGATGACACTGATATATATAGAATATGTTTTATATAGCATATATCATGTATAGAAGTACGTTAAAAAATAAAAAAAAAAAATAGCTGGGTGCACAAGACCCAGGATAAAAGAAGTGCCCAATCCTGGTAGGCGCTCTGGTGCCAGGACTGGAAAAAAATTACAGCGTAGAATCCTCAAAATATGGAAACATTCCTACGATGGGGCCAGGCCAGGCCCAGGGGAAGGATGGCTCCCTTGTCGTAGAAGGAACTAGCAGGCCACAAAAATCACAAAAAGTGACAGGCCAAAAAAAAGCCATAAAGATGACAGAGTGAACTATTATAGGTTCATAGGAGGTTACTAAGCTATTGGCCCTATGGCCTTTACAAACGTAGCTGTGTAAAAAACCCATGTACCCTAATTGACCATAGTTAGATGGTTGTTAGCAGAGCAATTCTATAATTAGCACCATCTACACCTGTCCATGAGGGACATAGGTGCCACCCCTGAGGTGAATTTACAGTCACCCTCCCAGTTGTCAAAGTTGCACTTAAATAGGGTTATTGAGGAGCTCTGCTTCACGTGATGTGGGAGCTTATTCCAGAGGAGTGGTAATCTCTGGGAGATATATCTGTCTCTCCAATATGTTTTGTTAATGTTACAGGCTAGGTTGAGATCCGTGGAGTGAGTGATTCTTCTCCCACTTGATTTGCAGATGTGCAACATTTCCATTAGATGAAACAGAAAAGAGCACTGTTGTTGTGAGTCCTCCAAATACAATTTATTCCAGGTATAAAATTAAGTGCTTTAGGCAATGCCAGTTGACTTCATCAGAATAACATAGTAGTCATGAAAATTATCTTTAAATAATATAGGCTTGACAATGATTGGCTCTTTCACCCCCCAATTACAAAGCATATTCTAAAATGTTCATTGCAAAGTATTCAAAGCTTGTGCAAGAGAAACTGTTTTTAAAACATTTCCATTAGGACAGGGTCAGAGATTGCTCTTTAGGCCAGGCACAGGTCATCTCTCAGCAGTGACAGGGCTTTCAGTCTTTTCATGTAAGTCACATTTTGGAGGCCCTGGATTCTCTTGGTTAGAAACCTTTGTGGTTTCTCCAGTTGCTGCAGCTGTCTGATGAGATACACACAGTACTCAATTAATGGTTTGATAAAGGTCGAGTGCAGCAGAGTTATAACCCCGTTAGTTCTAGAACTGATGCCCTTGACCTTATTTATGAGATGTACAACATAGAAGGCTTTCCTTACCACAATGGACACATGGTGATGGACATTTAGATTGCTATCAAAATGTGTTCCCACCCAAGACTCACACTACTTGATGATGAGAACGAAATCATGTTTTGTTACTATTACGCAAAAAGCCCAGAATTTACAGAGAAAGCTAAATTAAGCAATACAATAAAAGCAGCCCAAAAGAGAAACACAGGCAAAGACATCCAGATAAACTTTCACAATGCAGAAAATAAGATAATAAAGAGGGAACACAGAACAGAAGATAAGTGAAGTAGAAGTTAAAATAATAGAAGTTGAAGTTATGGAATACTTGCAACCCAGCCACTGGGCATGCACAAGCCAGTGCATTTCTTTGTGCCGGTCCCAAGCCTGGATAAATGGGGAGGGTAGTGTCAGGAAGGGCATCCGGTGTAAAACTTTTCCAAAACATTCATGCAGACAGCAGTAAATATTTACATACCAGATCGGTCGAGACCCGGGTTAACAACGACCGCCACCAGTACTGTTAGTCAACAGGGTGTTGGCAGAAATTGGGCTACTGTTGGCCAAAGGAGGAGAAGAGGGGGAAGGCATGGCCAAAGGCTGGAAGAGAGGAGAAAGGCTAGGACTGTGGTAGTGAAGGTCGGAACTTTGAATGTTGGCAGTATGACTGGTATAGGAAGAGAGCTAGCTGATATGATGGACAGAAGGAAGGTTGTTATATTGTGTGTGCAAGAGAACAGATGGAAGGGGAGAAAGGCTAGGTGTATCGGAGGTAGGTTCAAATTGTTATCATGGTGTGGATGGGAGGAGAAATGGCGTAGGAGTTATCCTGAAGGAACAGTATGCGAAGAGTGTTTTGAAGGTGAAAAGAGTGTCAGATAGAGTGATGTTTATGAAGCTGGAAATTGATGGTGTAATGATGAATGTTGTTAGCGCATGTGCTCCACATGTTGGGTGTGTGATGGATGAGAAAGAAAAATTTTGGAATGACTTGGATGAAGTGGTGATGACTGCACCCAAGGGTGAGAGAGTGGTGATTGAAGCAGATTTCAATGGGCATGTTGGTGAAGGGAACAGAGGGGAAGAGGAAGTGAGGGGGTAGGTATGGTGTTAAGCAAAGGAATGCAGAAGGTCAGATGGTAGTGGATTTTGTGAAAAGGATGGACATGGCTGTGGTGAATACATATTTTAAGAAGAGGGAGGAGCACAGGGTGACATACAAGAGTGGAGGAAGATGCACACAGGTGGATTATATCTTATGTAGGAGTGCCAGTCTGAAGGAGATTGGAGACTGTAAAGTGGTGACCAGGGAAAGTGTAGTTAGGCAGCATAGATGGTGGTTTGTAGGATGACGTTGGTGAGCAAGAAGAGGAGAAGGAGTTTAAGGGCATCACCAAGGATCAAATGGTGGAAATGGAAAAAGGGTAATTGGGAGGTGGAGTTCAGGGAAGAGTTAAGACAAGCATTGGGTGACAGTGAAGATTTACCAAATAGCTGGATAACTACAGCAGAGCTAGTAAGGGAGACGGCTAGAAAGGTGCTTGGGATGACATCTGGACAGAAGAAGGATGACAAAGAAACATGGTGGTGGAATGAGTAAGTACAGAAGAGTATACAGAGAAAGAGGTTGGCAAAGAAGAAGTTGGATTGTCAGAGAGATAAAGAAAATAGACAGGAGTATAAGGAGATGAGGTGCATGGCAAAGAGAGAGGTGGTGAAGGCTAAGGCATATGAAGAGTTGTATGAAAGGTTGGACACTAAGGAGGGAGAAAAGGACCTGTACCAATTGGGTAGACAGAGGGACCTAGCTAGAAAAGATGTGCAGCAGGTATAGGTGATAAAGGATAATGAGGGAAACATACTCACAAGTGAGGAGAGTGCGTTGAGCAGATGGAAAGAGTACTTTGAGGGGTTGATGAATGAAGAGAATGAGAGGGAGAGAAGGTTGGATGATGTGCAGATAGTGAATCATGAAGTGTAGTGGATTAGCAAGGAGGAAGTAAGGATAGCTATGAAGAGGATGAAGAATGGAAAGGTTGTTGGTCCAGATGACATACCTGTGGAAGCATGGAGGTGTTTAGGTGAAATGGCAGTGGAGTTTCTAACCAGATTGTTTAATGAAATCTTGGAAAGTGAGAGGATGCCTGAGGAATGGAGAAAAAGTGTTTGGGTACAGATTTTTAAGAATAAGGGTGATCTGCAGAGCTGCAGTAACTACAGAAGGATTAAATTGATCAGTCACAGCATGAAGTTATGGGAAAGAGTAGTGGAAGCTAGGTTAAGAAGGGATGTGATGATTAGTGATCAGCAGTATGGTTTCATACTGGGAAAGAGCACTACAGATGCAATGTTTGCTCTGAGAGTGTTGATGGAGAAGTACAGAGAAGGTCGGAAGGAGTTTCATTGTGTTTTGTAGACTTAGAGAAAGCATATGACAGGGTGCCTAGAGAGGAGTTGTGGTATTGTATGAGGAAGTCGGGAGTGTCAGACAAGTATGTAAGAGTGGTACAGGATATGTACGAGGGTAGTGTGACAGTGGTGAAGTCTGTGGTGGGAGTGATGGATACATTTAAGGTGGAGTTGGGATTACATCAAGGATCAGCTCTGAGCCCTTTCTTATTTGCAATGTTGATGGACAGGTTGACAGACAAGATCAGACAGGAGTCCCCATGGACTATGATGTTTGCAGATGACATTGTGATCTGTAGTGAGAGTAGGGAATAGGTGGAGGAGACCCTGAAGAGATGGAGATATGCTCTAGAGAGAAGAGGAATGAAGGTCAGCGGGACTAAGACAGAATATATGTGTGTGAATGAGAGGGAGGATAGAGGAATGTTGAGGATGCAATGAGTACAGGTGGCGAAGGTGGATGAGTTTAAATACTTGGGATCAATAGTTCAGAGTAATGGTGAGTGTGGAAGAGAGGTGAAGAATAGAGTACAGGCAGGATGGATTGGGTGGAGAAGAGTGTCAGGAGTGATTTGTGACAGACGAGTACCAGTAAGAGTGAAAGGGAAGGTCTACAAGAGGATAGTGAGACCAGTTATGTAATATGGGTTGGAGGCAGTGGCATTGACAAAAAGGCAGGAGTTAGAGCTGAATGTGGCAGAGTTAAACATGTTAAGGTTTGCTCTGCGTGTGACAAGGGTGTTCAGGATTAGGAATAAGTATATTAGAGGGTCAGCCCAGGTTGGAAGGTTTGGAGACAAAGCCAGAGATTCAAGATTACGTTGGTTTGGACATGTGCTGAGGAGGGATGCTGAGTATATTGGGAAAAAGATGCTAAGGATGAAGCTAACAGGTAACAGGAAAAGAGGAAGGCCTAACATAAGGTTTATGGATGTGGGGAGAGAGGACATGCAGGTGGTTGGTGTGACAGAGCAAGATGCAGAGGACAGGAAGAAATGGAAACAGATGATTCGCTGTGGCAACCCCTAACGGGAACAGCCGAAAGAAGATGATGATGATGATGATGAAGTTATGGAATACTTGTAAAGTGAAGTAGTTAGTGTCAAAAGTCTAACACAGGTTATGTCACAGCATCATGGAACGAGTCCCCTACTCCACTCTCAACATTCATGTCCAAAATGAGGAACACTAGCCCTCACAATGTGGAACAAATGCGCAAAATGTGGAACGCATACTAACAGCTTATTAACAACTTCAACTAGGAAGGTCACAGGATGGTTCAAATGTACTAGTTTTACTTATAAAAAAGATCTTTTAATGAACTGATATCATTCATTTCTATTTGCCATGGATATCAGTTAAAACAATTCTTAACACTGATTGTGTGACAGAACCTTTCTCTGTGGAACTTACAGGAACATGAAGTTTTTAAGACCCCAAATGAGATACATTCCTCATAATGAGGTACAATTGAGAGGTATGGTCCCCCATTCCTTTTGGTAAAAATTATATCCCTGCAGACTATCAGAAAAATAATGCTCTAAGTAACAACTCAGTAGTAAGAGACTTGAGAAAGCCTGTTGACTGCAGCCTAAACTTTGACCACTATGTATCTACTATGGTAAGGAAGGCATTCTATGTTACACACCTCATTAGCAAAGGCACTGCCTCAAGAGTGAAAGAGGTGATAACTCCCCTGTACTCAACCCTCATCAGGCCAATAACTGAGTACAATGATCCTTTTGGTATGTACCTTACCGGGCACCTGCAGCAACTTGAGAGAACTCAGATATTTGAAACCAAGACAATTCAGGGTCTCCAGCACATGTCATACATTGACAGACAGCAGACTACTTAGAGAAGATTTGTGCCTGCCCTACAGAGCAATCTCGGACCCAAACCTAATGGAAATGCTGCACAATTGCAAGTCAAATGGGATAAGTGTCACTCGCTCGAGTGACCACAACCTGGCCTGTGACATAAATAGGACCTGGTGGAGAGACAGATATGCCTCTGGAATAGGATACCAGTTCACATCAAACAGAGCCCTTCTATAATCCTGTTTAAGTGTAGCCTGGATGACTGGATAGGAAGCAGTAAATTCTTTCTGGGGATTTCACCTAGGACCCTCCTAGATATGGGCAATCATTGCTAACTAAGATCTCAAGTTTAGACATGATCCTTATAGTGGGATTCTCTAGTATTATACAGGGTACATATGGCCTGACGTATAAAGGCTTTCAGGTCAATAGCCTAGTAACCATCTATGAACCTAAGTAAGGAGAAACAGGAGGAACAGGAGATATTTGAACAAGAAATATGGGTATGGGAAAGAAAAAGAAATGTGATCTGGTGTAATATTTATGCAAAGGAGAAAACAAAACTAATCAATACAAAAAGAGCAGCACCAAAGATATTTGAAGAGAAATACAGGCAAAGCCATCTGGGCATGGAAAGTTTTACAATACAAAAAAATAAGAAAACAAAGGAAAAGTAGAAAAGAGGATTAGTAATGAAGAAGTTAAAGAAATAGAAATTGGAGTTATGGATTACCTGCTAAGTGAAAGATTTAGCATAGAAAATCTAAGACTGATAATACCAAAACAGGCTAGAGCAATTGATCCCCAAATTAAGGAGAAACTGCTGGAGTGGGAAACATCTGATCAGTTGCCAGGAAGATACTTCAGAGCCTTTCATAGGAAACCAGTACAAAAGTTCAGTTGGAGGTGCATAGGAAGGGAAGGAACAGGAAACTGTGGCAACTCTGACACAGTCAATGTCATGGAGTGATAGGCCAGTGAGTTCCTATATAAAAGAGCAACAGATGACACAGGATGAAACTGAAGAGAATGCAGCACAGGAAGATGCTCTGGAACTTTCTGTAGAATGCCCACAGGAAATGGAGAACAAAGAATGTGCCCTCAGTTTAGAAGAAAATGATTTAAGTGAAGAGTTGCTTGATTTAATAGAGAAGAACATACATATTAAGATCAATGAAAGACATACACTATAGAAAGTCAATAAAACCCCAGATGTTAGAAGCTTGAGAAAACAAATGTACATGGTAATTAGGACTGTTTGTAGAAATGCATGTGATATAACAGAAGTAAATAGAATATACTACGGTGCAGGTAAATTAATAACATATAAAGTCTTACCACAAAAACACAGGGCAGTAAGGAAAAAAGTGGAGAAATCAAAAGTCATCATGGAAGTATTGAAAAGAGAAAACTATGAAGCAATTAAAACAAGAAGTTTCATTGTTAGAAGAGTATAGAAGAGGGAACAGATCAACAAAAATACTCATAAACATAGACATGATAAAAGCAATGTGCGGTATCAGAACAGATCAGGCGCTATCGTGTACTATCACAAACAATAAACTAAAAATATCAGCCCAGGCAGAAAAACTTAGAAGATATGCGGATAAATATAAAGGAAAAGTACAAAATAAGCAATTTATTGATGACACAAAGAGTTTTATAGAGAATTGGGAAACAAGGCAAAGGGAATTGAAACACCACCAAAAAAAGAAGAAATAGATACATTTTAGAGAAATACCTATGAAGATCCTGTGGAACATAACAAAGATGCTAGATGGATAGAAGAAGTAAAAGAAAGAATAAGACGTTCAAATGTACAGAACATGAAATGGGAGGAAGTAACAGCCAGAGAGATTGAAACAAATTTAAGAAAACCTCCTAATTGGAAAACTCTAGGCCCAGATGCAGTACCTAACTTCTGGCTAAAAGTATTAACATCTTTACATGAAGATTTAGCCATGAGTAAGAACCATTGATATGTGCAACCCGAATTGACACTAACCTGGTTAACAACAGGAAAAACAAAACTCCTACTTAAGCATGAACCTGCAAACTATCTTAAGAACTACAGACCAATAGCTTCCCTTCCGACAACATATAAACTAACCACTATAATTGTTGCCGACAGAGTTTATAGTTATTTAGAAGAAAATTCAATCATGGCAATAGAACCAAAGGATAACAAAAGAAAGTCACATGGAACAAAGGGTCATTTGCTGTTAAATAAAGTCATAGTGGAGAACTGTAAAAAGGGGAAGAATCTAAGTATGGCATGGATAGACTAAAAAAAGTATTTGACAGTATCCTATATTTATGGATAAAAGATTGTTTAAAAATGTATAAGATATACCCTTGCAACAACCTCATGTTGACCAGGATCAAAAGCAGGAATGGTTAAGGAGAGGTAAATTTAAAGTAAAAGATGAAAGGCTAATATTGGCTGCTCATGACAGTGTTCTACATACATTGTGGTTTACAAAGTCCACTAAACATGGGAAAAACAGACAAATGTAGGTTTTATAAAACAGAATTGTAAACAGTCGCACACCTTATTGTTGGTTGTGATGTACTAATGGCAGGAGGACTGTATACTGAAAGGCATAATAATGTGGCAAGACTATCGCACTGGGGATTGTGCAAATATAATTCTGAAGTATCTGAAAAACATTGGAAAAATGAGTGACCAAGCATTATAGAAAATGATGAAGTTTATGTCACATAGGATCATCCATTACCAACAGTTCAAAAATAGATGCTAGTGAACTAGTCCGTTACTTTAAAATCTGAGGTTAATACAGGAGTAGAAATGACACAAGACACCAAGGCTCAAACTTATCAATTTATTAAGCAAAACTTTTCTAAATAAACAGTAAGCTATTACTAAATAAACAGAAAAACTAATAGATCATGTACTTACAAGCATATGCATAAATAAAATCATATTTGCCACTGATAGGGAAACTTCAAATCCTATCCAGTGCAGCTATCTGTTCAGTCAAGGCAAGGCCGACACTGGCGAAATGTCTCTAAGCTCAGTTCAGGCTGGTGCTGTGATCAAATCCGGATGCTGATGATGATTTTCATCTTAGCCTTTGAGCTTTTATAGTCTTTTTGAGTTGACAGAATATTGTAGAAAGATCTGACATTACAGGCTCATCATGAGTTGATGGAATATTTTAGAAAATTACAGATCATTTCCTAAGTTGTAAACAAGCCTTGTAATGTCTGGTCTTGTGCCCCACTTCCCTTTTTCAGAGAACAGTTAGCTCACAACCTTGTGATATAGTTCCTCTTTGAAATCCCCACATTCTGGTAAACATCTTTTAAGCTGATAAACAACTTATAGGTTAACAAAAGTTCAGTAATACCAGTAATCAGTGAGCAAGGCCTGTTCTTAAGCATATTGTATTGTTACAATATTAGCAGCATATAGTGAGGTAGTGGCATCTCAGATCTAGCAATAATCAATCTAGCAATAATCAAACATACACAGTGATATGTGGCTCGAGGCATAACAAAAACTAGTAGACTGTGTGGATCCGTCACAGGCTACCCCTTGCATCGAGCAACGTACGCTGTGTATCCCTTATAATGGTTAAAACTGACAACATCAGTTTGTACCTTCTCATCACTTTACAATAAATGCAGCATGATATTATGCAAAATAACACTGAGATTATTGTGGTCAAAAGTAAAGGATGCAATAACAAATTAAACCACACTGAAGCCTTAGATGACCACATAAAAATATCATACCAATGCGAAACAGTTATATCCTGTATTTCATTTGCAATTTTTACAATGGTACCTTTGTCTTTAATCATTTTAATCACTGTTTGATGCGCATCATTTAGTGTTTTATTTAAAAGTTGCAACACTGTTTGTCCTTCCTGCTTAATCTGTTGAAAGTCCGGGTGGACTAGAGATGGTCATCTAAAAGTGTGTAATGGTTCTATGTTAGCATTAAATGTGACGTCCATCCATCTAGTCAGTCTAATCAATTCTCCAGTACAAAAATCAATAATTGCATGGATATTACTTTTACAATATGCTCCACCAGTTGTGATTATCCCATCGCTCCAGGCTAATTTACTGGAGGATATCACACAAACAGTGGTATCATTTAGCTGGTAGATGTCTGCACCATTTACTACATACCTGTGCCAGGTGCGTTCCCCAGTTCCATTATGTAAGCATGGGTGAGGCTTCCTTTTCACCATCATGCATACCCACCCCTGGGGCCAGGTTTCACAACCTGCCACATCAATGGGTACATCATTATAATCAAAGTAGATTCGATTTGAGGTACCCACCAATTATTTCCTAATTGCAAGGGCAATGTAACAAATGGACAGACCTGCTTGGTCCCTTTTTTACTACCAAGATAGTCAAAAATCAGTATACAAGACTTATTTTCACATGCAAAATCTATTGGCTTTAACCAATGATACAGTTGCAGTTCCTTTTGCCAATGGGCTGCCTTCTTAGCCCCCCAAGTTTGAGTGAATTGCAGATATTACTGGTTGGCAGCCAACTGAGATAAGATACAAAAAGTCTGATTTACTTCTGTTGTGAGGTTATTTAAAATCTGTTCTGTATATGTATTTGTATGTTCAATCCACCTCCACAAGACAGTTCGAGTTAAAATACCGTCTACGGTTCTTTGTCCCAGCTCGGGATCATGGTCTGCTAGTAGCTTAAAGACCATATTTATATCAGTGCCCAAACGGCTTAATTTGCTATGTAGGGTATCTATATCTACACTGCTTAGGAATCCAGTCCCTGTTCCGACTGCACCTAGTGCAGTACCAAGAATACCTGTGACATCACGTTTACTTCTTTTATATTTGTAATGTCTGTATTTGATATGCAAAGAATCAACCGGCCATAACTGTACAATTTTACAATGTGGATACCTGGTGATAATATCAACTGCTGACATGTTAACTATCATTTTAATACGTTGTATAACTCTAGCGCTACTTACAGTTTTACATCCTCTGGTATATCTTACCACATGTCCCAAACCATCAAATACAGTTGAACTATTGTCCATGGCATATATCTCCAAATCCGGAGATAGGGTTTCTGCGGTGTCATTTTCTCTTTGAAATTCAGCTATGCAGGAAGAATCTAATGGAGACTCGGCTAAAGGAAATCCTGACTCGTTTAGCCTTTGGTACACACCTCCAAAAGGGTTGGAAACACATTTTTCAGGATGTCTATCACAGTTCAGTCTACATACAGTTGTAATGTTTTCCGTCTGAGTGATGTTCCAAGTTAAGGCAGGTTTGGGTGTCACTGCATATAGATGGTCTCCCAATTTCCAATAAAAGTCACAGTCAGCTGTTAAATTTGCAACATATTCCCCTTCGAATAGAGGGATAGGATCAAGACAGTCATATGGCCCATCTAAGTGTTGTCGTCGGAAAAGGTTGACTCCTTCCCAAACAGTGGCAATAATCTATGGAGAGAAAAGTACAATGGTTGTTTAGCAGAATCAAGTAATACTAAAACAGTATCACCAGGTCCATCACAAATTACAGTCCCACGTTCATTTGGCTGATTGGGTGTGGTCACTATAACTTTCATTCCCAGCCATTTGCTTGGCTTAGTATCACAGTCTTGTAGTAAAATAACAGCATCTTGATGCATACAAATCTCTACTAAAGGTTGTCATTTTTGAATCGTCTGTGTCTTGTTATCTAAATTGATCGCCTTCACTATCACTTCTCGCTCTGGCTCCCATAATGTAAAAACCTCCCAACTTTCTCCTAATAGTCCTTTTTGCCCCCAGTGCCAATTCTCTGGGAGAAAGAGTTTCCAACCTGTCTCAACTAATACTAAATTCTGTGCTGGCACTCTTTGTTCAGTCAATGCACATAGCCAGAACCAAGTTTGATCAGTATTTGTCAAAAGAGGGTATATGGCATTCAGATTCAGCTTTTCTATTTTCAAAACACAGCAGTTGGATCGAATGTCATTCATATGCATTTGCAAGGGAGTTCCTTGATGCTTCCGAGGTCTATTACTCAGCTAGCTCACGGCTAATTCTAATACCTTTGCCCAGCCTCGTAATGTTCCATCATTCGTATTCTTTCGAATTTGTTCTTTAAGGAGCCCATTATACCTTTCAATTAAACCAGCAGCTTGGGGATGATATGGGATATGCAGCACCCATCGAACTCCATTTTCCTTTGACCATTCTTGAACCTCTGCTCCGATAAAGTGGCTGCCTGGGTCACTTTGGATTTCAGTGGGAATCCCATATGTCATACATAATTTATTCAATCCTTTTAACACTGCTTGCTGGTTTGCTTTTTTGCATGGGGACACCATTAGTAATCCTGAATAAGTGTCCACCATCGTCAGGCAGTATTGCTGATTTTGATCCAGTGGTAAAGGACCAATAAAGTCTACTTGCCAGATTTGTGCTGGACAACTGCCTCTGTGAATGTGTCCACATGCTTCTGCTTGCAGTTGTTTTTGTTTATTTCTTTGACAGATTTCACACTGCTTTATAACATCTGTAGTTATTTCCTTATTCAACTGCATACCATGCGTTCGTGCCCATTCTATTGTCGCATCTCTTCCCAAATGCCCACTCCGATCATGGCCCATCTTGCCATACTAGCACTTTCGGCTTTCTCTTCAGCAACACGTACCGCAGCCATCTTATCTACCTGCTGGTTATGCCTCCTTTCTTTGGTTACAAGTGATGCATGGGCATCTACATGTCCAACACTGATTTTGCATTGTTGAACTTTTTCCCAAATCCGTTGCCAGTCTTCTGAACCTCCCCATAGAGGTCTGCCATGGATCTTCCAATCCTGTTGTTGCCAGGCAGGTAACCAGGTTGTCAACCCCTTAAAGACTGCCCATCTGTCAGTATAGATGTATGCTTCATCTCCAGGTGATAAACTATCAATGACCAGGGCAACAGCTCGCAGTTCTGCCTGATTATTTGAACCGGCAGTACCTTCGTCAAATAACACAGTTTCTGTTTGTGGGCAATATGCCACTGCAGTCTAGGTCCTACCATTTGATCCAATTTTGGCAGAACCATCAGTAAACCATGCAAATTTCTGTTTTTCTTTATCCAAATTATCAAATGGTAATGCTTCAGTAATTGGAGACTTTGGAAGCTCATGTCGCTGTTGTTCTATCGCAACAGCATCATCCAGAATTACCAGTCCAGCCAACTGTTGTTGTACTTGAGACACTCCAGGCACGATGTTGGCCCTTTCCTGCAAATACCACTTCCATTTCTGTACAGTTGACGATTGCGCTATCAGGGTTTTCATCAAAGTATTATCTCGTAACCACCCCTGGATTGGGTAGTCTATCTTAACTGTTACCATTTGCTGTTTAGTTATTCCTTCCACATGAATCAATGCTGTGTACACTGCTAGTACATGCTGCTCAAGGGGGCCATATCTCACCTGCGCTCCAGTCAGGGATTTGGACCAAAATCCTGAGGGTCTCTTTTTCCCAGTGTCATTCTTTTGCCACAGCCCCCAAGACATAACATTATTGGCAATTGTTAATTCAAGGATAAAAGGTTGCTGTGGATCAACTGGGCCCAGCCCCACACTCTGCTGTAGAGCCTTTTTTGCTTCTTCAAAAGCCAGTTGTTGCTTGGGACCCCACTGAAAGTCACATTTTTTCCTAGTTACATAGTGAATGGGTCACAAAATCAGTCCGAAGTGAGGTACAAATGCTCTCCAAAAGCCCATTGCTCCCAAGAAGGCCTGTGCCTGCTGTTTCATTTTTGGGACTGCAATTTTCTGAATACTCTCCAGTGCTGCTGCAGGAATTTCCCTTTTCGCTCCATTCCAAATCATACCAAGGAATTTTACTGATGTCCCTTGTTGTGTTTTATTCTCATTTATAGCCCACCCTCTGTTCTGAAGGTGCTGAATTACAGTTTTTAGTGCGATATCCACATCAGATTTTTCTCCAGTAATCATTATGTCATCAATGTAATGGAAAATAGTCATTTTGTCCAGCTGTAACTTGGCTAGGTCTCTAGCCACTAGCCTATGACACAGGGTAGGGCTGTGCAGATATCCCTGAGATAACACTTGGAAGGTATACTGCCTCCCCTCCCAGGTAAAAGCAAATTGGTCTCTGCTTTCTTCTGCTATCGGAATGGAGAAGAAGGCATTTGCTAAGTCCAAAACTGCATGATATGGTCCAGCAGATGAAGACAATCTTTCCACGTAACAATGTCTGGAACAGCTGCCGCTAAGGGTGGGGCCACCTTGTTCAGACCTCGATAATCTACAGTCATTCACCATGATCCATCAGGTTTCTTTACTGGCCATACCAGACTGTTGAATGGACTCACTGTTGGCTCAAGTATGCCATCCCGAAGCAGTTCTTGGATCATCTCAGTGATCTCAACGTGCCCACCTGGGATATGATATTGTTTGATGTTCACTATTGTTTTAGGTGTGGAAATATAAAGCGGTTCCCACTTAGCATTGCCTCGAACTACAGCCTTAACTGCATTGACTGAACAATGCCACACTCCAAACCTAAATAGCCCTACAGTGGTTTCTAAAGTTCTACCCTTTAACACATCTATTCCTAAAATGTGTTCAGGTACTGGAGCTATTACGGCTTCAATGTAAATAGGAATACCATCCCCAAAAGCTATCTTAATCTTGGTTTTGGTACCTAGTGTCTTTGCCCCTCCATAACCATCAATTTCTAAATACTGTCAATGAAATCTACGGGGGGTTGCCTGCAAAAATGGTTACTTCTGATCCTGTGTCTACCAGAGCCATCACATGTTGTGGCCCTCCCCTCCAAAAAATGGTAAGGGGTACGTAAGGGCGTCGGTCCCCAGGTGTAATTTCTCTTACTGTACCCCTAGCTACTGGGGACCCACCTACTAGTCAATTTGTCTCTGTGTTTTCGACTGTGGTTCTCCATTCCTTTCCTCCCCAGTCTCTCTCATCATTAAATTCCCCCTTTTGCCACTGTGCTAACTCCGCATCAGTAGGGATGTCAGGATATAATTGATTCCATCCTACCTTCCCTTCAGTGGTATTTCTGGTTGGACTTTTTGTAGGGGTTTGCTTTTTACTCTCAGAACTTGAACCTTTTTCTTTTTGTTTTTGCTTCCACTTTTTATATAATTCTTCAGTAGCTATCCCATCTATTTCCGCGGCTTCAACCCCCCATCTTAACAGATCCAGAAACATTTGCTTTCCTGTATCTTTTTCTCTGGATTTATCTTTCGATTTCTCCGCATTTGCCTTTCTAGCTCTTCTCTGTTCTTTTTCTTCTACTAATTTTGCCATTTGATTTAGAGTGGCTATTACATCCCATATCTGCTGACTGACACAGCCTGCCAGGGCAGCCATCAGCTGCCCTTTCCACCACTGTGGTGTGTTTTTGATCAATTTACTCCTCATATTGCTAGTCATAATTTGTGCATCTGGTCCTTTCAGAAGCACTAATGTCCCATTCCTCAATTCCAGTGAGTAAACGGTAGCCAACATAGCCATTTCTCTTAACTGCTGTATTGCCTCTGCTATTGTTTTCCAAGGCTTATGTTTATCAGCTACTGCTGTAGCTTCAGGCCAAGTAGCACGGAAAGCCGAGGCTAACCACACCACCAGTGTATTCACCTGGGGATCATCATGATTCACATTGTTTACTATTTGCTTTAAACGTGGGTGAAACACCAAACATGCACATTGGTGCATCTCTTCAGCATTTAGAGACACCGCTTCTCCCCCTGTGTCCCAAACCCGAAGAAACCATGCTAAAACAGTTTCCCCTGGCCTTTGCTTATAGATTTGAATTATATTCAATAATTCAGCTTGAGTATAACTCCACACCTCAACCCATTGTTGTGGCGCTGCCCCCCCCCACCCCCAGTATACTGTCCCTTTTTCTCAATAACTGGGAGTGCCTCCACTGATGGAGAATTTACTATTTCAAAATCACTATCACCCTCACCCGTTGAGGGGAGATCACCTTCCCACTTCTCGGGATCAAACTCTGCCTTACACAGCAAAGCACGAACCCAAGGTCTTGAGGGCGGATGGTGTAATTTTCTCCCATTTCATTGTCTATGCTGTTGAATTACTCAAGTAGCTAGAGTCACTGAATTAGATTTCCAGTGTTCAGCTTCCTCTCCTACTTTAACAAGTGCCATGTTTGCCTTCTCCAAGGCATCTCTATCCAGTCTATGTGTATGTGTATGTTCTTTACATTGCTCTTCTAATTCTAAAACTTTTTCTTTTAGTTTCTCTACATCTCTATCTAATTCCTGAATGGCTTCAAAGAATAGCCATCCAGCTGCTCCCACCCCTTCCTTCACCTTTTTCCCCCCTTATCATCCAATTTTAGCTACGATAAGGCTCTAGCTAGACTATCAGGGTCTGCCTTAGGTCTTTCCTGCAAGGGTTTTGGGGAAGGAGGAGGTGAAACTTGACTTAATACCTTAGCAAGAGGATCCCACTTCCCAAATAGTGCTGTCAATGTAGTATCAACGTCCAACTTATTTGGGGTGCCTGACGCAGCATCCTTCTTACCTATGCCTAGGTGTTTTAAAGGAAAAAACATTGGTTGTTGTTGTGACATTTGCACTGTAAACCCCAGATCCTGTCGACTACGCCAAGTGAACTAGTCTGTTACTTTAAAATCTGAGGTTAATACAGGAGTAGAAATGACACAAGACACCAAGCCTCAAACTTATCAATTTATTAAGCAAAACTTTTCTAAATAAACAGTAAGCTAATACTAAATAAACAGAAAAACTAATAGATCATGTACTTACAAGCATATGCATAAACAAAATCATCTTTGCCACTGATAGGGAAACTTCAAATCCTATCCAGTGCAGCTATCTGTTCAGTCAAGGCAAGGCTGACACTGGCGAAATGTCTCTAAGCTCAGTTCAGGCTGGTGCTGTGATCAAATCCGGATGATGATTTCCATTTTAGCCTTTGAGCTTTTATAGTCTTCATGAGTTGATGGAATATTGTAGAAAAATCTGACATTACAAGCTCATCATGAGTTGATGGAATATTTTAGAAAATTACAGATCATTTCCTAAGTTGTAAACAAGCCTCGTAATGTCTGGTCTTGTGCCCCACTTCCCTTTTTCAGAGAACAGTTAGCTCACAACCTTGTGATATAGTTCCTCTTTGAAATCCCCACATTCTGGTAAACATCTTTTAAGCTGATAAACAACTTATAGGTTAACAAAAGTTCAGTAATACCAGTAATCAGTGAGCAAGGCCTGCTCTTAAGCATATTGTATTGTTACAATATTAGCAGCATATAGTGAGGTAGTGGCATATCAAGAACTAGCAATAATCAATCTAGCAATAATTAAACATACACAGTAACATGTGGCTCGAGGCATAGCAAAAACTGGTAGACTGTGTGGATCTGTCACAGCTAGAAAAACAGGTATAGTAGTCCAGGAAAAGAAGACAAAAGTAGCATTAATCACTGAAATTGCAACACCCAGTGACTACAGTGTTTTACATACAAAGATACACAAAGTCATAAAATACCAGGATTAGCGGGCAGAAATGATGGCAATGTGGAAGAAGGATATCGAGACAGTTACAATAGTAGTAGGAGCAATGGGTCTTATAAAAAAAAATTTACAATTGTACTTAGATATGTTACCGATACATGTAACTCTATATGAATGGCAGAATGAGTCATTACTGGGCACATTGCAGACACTACGAAGAGCACTTTTGGCTCACATCAAAGATTGAAACAGTACTGATTTCATGAACTTTAATCATACTTTGACTTAGGAATGGTGTCCATTCCCATCGTGGTATTAGAAACCCCAAAGACTTGGAGAAATTGAAAAAAAGAAGAACAGAACTCCATGAACAGAATATACTTTATCATAGTCCCCTTGTCAGAGCAAAATATACTGATATGCAGAGAATAGAAAACAAGATCTTGAGATTCATACAGTTTGTCAAATCCAGAAAACATCTCCGCTTTTCAAAACGAATGAATTACTGACTGATAGTTACAACTAGAGTTATGCATTTGCTTATTACTTCTACATCTCATCACTGAATTCAGACCTTCCTTTACCCATCACCCTGCCCTCCTTTGTGACCCAATGTGAGAGACCATTGCAGCTTTAGAAATGAATGTTGATACTGCATTTGTCATTCCAACTGAAGCCCTGAAATACTATGTGTGATAAATTTTCACAGTGTCAGAGCAGGAGAGCTTTGATTTATTTATTTCTTTTTTTTTTGTCTGTTTGTTTTCAACTTTGAGAAGGCCATTTTCTTTTCTTTTCAATCTGAATTAATAATTAGATGGGCACCAGTTCAGAAACTACAAAGGGTGTCAGATAAGCTATCAGTCTTCAATGCTGACACTAGTGGGGAATGTTCACTTAGAATACAAATAGATGCACACAGTATTTTCAAATGCAGCTGTCTGCACCAAACCCAATTTCCCTTAAAAGCACATGAGAAGCACACTCCAGTCCTGGGGCTGGGTTTTCCTCTCCATGTCCCAAATAAGACTCCACCTTTGTTTCTGCAGAAATCAGTGCTCTATATCCCTGTTCCAAGTAGGTGAGGCACACACTCCTTGAGATTTGATTTTCACCCACATACATACACACATGGGAAAGGCTGGCACAGATTTACCAGCTCTGCCACCTCCAACCAGACTATAAGGTAGATTCACTGTCACCATCCAGCTACTTTAAGGCTTTTACCAGGGTACCCAATTACTCTTAGTAACATTAATATGTATACAAATGCTAGTATTAACCAAGCGGCAAGACTTTCAGGAGCATGAAGCCACAGTGACAGCAAATAAATGCAATTGCTCTCAAAGGTTAAAATACTTTCTAAAAGACCAGTCACAATGAAATGTATAGATAGATTTAGTAATAAATAATAAAATAGAACACATGAAAATACTAAATATCTATTTACAATAAACACCAGAGTTTCAATTCACATGAAATATATAAAACAACACAGATGGAGAGATTCAGGCAGACACAGAAAAGCAATATTTAACTACTCTCACTATATTTTCCTAACTGACTGAAGAATTACTGTTCTCTACTTACTTGCTAGAACAATTCAAGATGAAATGTTTGAGTGTCTTTGTTGTCAGTTCAAATAACAGACTGGTGAGTGTCTCTGACACATTTCTCATTAGCATCTAAATACAATTTCAGTGCTGGCTACCGGATGTCATCATATCTGGTCACCTGATTCTGTGGTTCCCACAATATCCCTTCATTGGAAGTTGAGCCAGGATCTAGCATAGATGTGTCAGAATACACACCCAGAACCATGGTAAACTTATTCTAGCATCTGGAGACTGTAAAACAATTTCAATACTTTCATCCTTCTGCAGAAACTAAATAGCCATTCTCTGGCACCTCAGGGTAGCAAATAGTTCACCACTAAGGACAATAAGAGCATGATCCCAACATAGACATTGAGTCACTGGCTACATTCAGACATGTGAGGTAAAATATTTACGGCCTAAACCAAGTCATTTAATTTCAGACTATTTTTCTTATGGTTAGCTGAGCTGAGCTTAACCGCTTCCCTTCCAGCATCCCCTGTTAACATATATACATTTCATCATTTACAATACAGTCTGACATGCATAGATATTTCTTTTCTGTTCAGCAGGACCCACTGTTGATACAGTTTTAACACAAACAACTTTACAATTTTTTTTTTACTACAAGCATATGTACAAATCAGTTTGATATACAAATGACATAATTATTTACAAAATTACAGCAAGCTGTGCTGGCATATGCAACACATCCACTGTCCTACTCTCTCTGGCACAGCTGGCACTACCTCACAATATCACAGTGTGAATATGAAATTAGTATATGTCAGTAAGGGTTGATGAGGGTCAACTCCGTAACACACAAATGGAGAGTGCAGAAGTATTTTTCCAGCAGTAGTGGCATTATGTTAGTGAAGTATAGGCTGGTGCTCTATGTGCTGGTATTTTGACTACCCAAGACTCAGTGTAACAGTTACCCTTGTCAGGGACGAGGGGGGCTTAGAAGGCAATTAAATTAATTACACACACACACACACACACACACATATATATATATATATATATATATATATATATATATATATATATATATATATGTATACACACACACACACACACACACACACACACACACACACACACACACACACACACACACATGCGCACACACACAAACATGCACGCAGACACACACACACGCAAAAAAACACACACACATGCCTCTACGGATCCAGTTCCTGAAAGACTGGTTCCATCACCCCTCAGAATTTCTTCTGTAGAAACATGCAGTCATCAGCAGAATGACCAAAGTAAGTTTTCATCCCACCCTTTTGTCTACCTTCCTCCCCCTCCTAACCATACTTACCACAACTTCCATCTCTGTCAGAAATAAATATGACAATAATATGCATTATTACTTATCTACCCCATCCACAATCTAACATTATGATTTTCTACCCTTCATTAACAGCTATTTGTATTCCTTAATTAGTCCACATCATTCTCCTAAATCGTATGTCTTTCATTGTTTAAAGTAAATACCACTATAAACACTCAATTGTTTGTTCGTGGGGGGAGGATCAAAATCCAGATTCTTTTCTGCCCACTAGCAATCAGATCTTGTACTAATGTCCCACTTTTAGTAAAACTTGTATTATTTTTAGGATATTTGGCATGATTTTATCAAATCTTGCTGTATGGTTTTCTTCTGTTATTTTCAGATCCAGATTTAAAATGGAAGTCAACATATAGCTTCCATGTCTTCCTTTCTCTTTCTATGCTTTTGTTGCACCACCATCTTTGCATTACTACATTGTCAGTAACCCATATTTCTATCCCATACTGTTGAAACATTTCCACTGTTCTGGCACTTTCTCCATCTTCTTGTAGAGGTTTTCAAGTTGCTTATCAGATCTTGCTACCTTTTAAGTCCTTGGTTCTCTTACTATTTCATTGACCCCTTTTCTCATGTTTGTGTGTCAAAAGTATTCTAATACTCCCCTTGAGTTTTATCACCTTTTGTGTTGCTGAATCATCATGTTCTGCCTCTTTACATGAATCCTTCACATTTCCAGTTCTCTCCTTTCTCCTAAGTTGCATCTGCTCTTCCCCACCTTCTCTGCATCTCCTCATGAATGTCAGCCATCATATTCCTTATTATTTCACTAACTTGTTCTGCCTCTGCTTTCTTATCTGTCTGAGGATTGCATAACTGCACCCTTGAAGTCAAACTCCTTGTTAATTCCACAAGCAAAAGGACTTTCTTCCCCTTCAAGCTCATTCCATTCAGCAGAAATCCTTTCTTCTGAGAACATTTTCTTTGCAGGCATCTGCCCCTCTCATTTCAAATGTACATTTTAGTGTACCTCGGTACTCATTTAGTTCTGTCTTTCTGCTTCTCCTTATTCTCCTTCCTCGGTACTCATTTAGTTCTGCCTTTCTGCTTCTTACTCTCCTCCCTTCTGTTTTTGAAATTCTCCTTAGTTGCATGCCTTTATCATTAAATTGTATTTCCCTTTACATCTCGTTTTCCTCAGTTTCCCTATATTCTTTTGAATCAGTGAGACTTCACTCCCTCACACTGTCAAGGAAGACACTACAAGGCACTGATGGCTCATGCTATACAGATTTGGATGGTTGTTATAAACCACAACAAAGGAAAATTGCATAAGGTTTTTCAATGGGTAATGCCTAAACAAAGTGTAAGGACAGCATTGTTCCCCATTTTTTCATATTACAGTAATGCAATTCTTGGCACAGTCATTGTATGTGTGATATTTTGTGTGATGTCAACTGTGCAAATGTAACTAAACATGCTGTTCATGATTATGGCAAAATTAGGTGGCAATGGATCATTTTCTCAAATGTAAAGTGACTTAAAATGTATTTATATTAAGCAGGAGGAAACAGGCTGCACACCTTTGCATGGATGGGTTTATGAAGTTTTGTCTGTAACATAAACATTCACATGATGTTTTGGTTCATTTTGTGTGTTTTTCTTAATGAATGCCATTTCACCTATTTTTTTTTTTTTGTTTTGTTTTGTTTTTGTTTATGGTGAAGAGTCATTAACCAAAATGTATTTCATGAACTTTCTTAGTTCCTCTTCAAATTGAATTGAATTCTATTTCCAAAGTATTGGAATGCCTATAGCTAAGCACCACACGAATGAGAAAATCAATAAAAGAGAACAATTAGACATAAGACACCATTCATTTAGAAGGAGGCATAGTTGCATTAATTAATGACTGAATGCTGGATAAAAAAGATAGAATTATAGGCCCCTCCTGAAACTACAAAGTGTAAGGGATTTCTTTAGTCACATGCCAAGTGGATTCCAAAGGTATTAATCCTGAAAGGCAAGGGAAGTGAAAGGTTCCAGCTAAGACTTCCGAACTGCCAGTAACCTCATCATGGCAGAAAGAAGGATGCAAGGTAATCAATACCAAGCTTTCAGCTCCGGGTCAGAAATGTAAATCAAGTTCAGAAATCTGTAGATTGTACAGCACTGAGCAGGCTTTTAAGCAAGCATAGCAAGAAAAAAACTGATATAATGTGGTGGTAAAATGACAAGTGCATGTTAGAAGCTGAACAGCAACATTTGGAGCTGCTGAAGTTATTGAAATTCTAAATCTGGAACCCTGAGTACAAGGAGTGACAGCAGTCCAATTAGGAGTAAGCCACAGTACATACTGCCATAGAGAGAGAGAACCATGATATGTACTGCAACAGAGAGAGACAGAACCACAGTATGTACTGCCACAAAGAGAGACAGAACCACAGTATGTACTGCCACAGAGAGAGAGAGATAGCCTCGGTATGTGCTGCCACAAAGAGAGAGAGAGAGATAACCACAGTATGTACTGCCACAGAGAGAGAGAGAGAGAGACCGAGAGAGACTGTATGTACTGTTACAGAGAGAGAGAGAGAGAGAACCATGATATGTACTGCCACCGAGAGAGAGAGAACCACAGTGTGTACTGCCACAGAGAGAGACACAACCACGGTATGTACTGCCACAGAGAGAGCGATAGCCACAGTATGTACTGCCACAGATAGAGAGAGAGACACTGTATGTAGTGCCACAGAGAGAGAGAGAGAAAGAGAGACATAGAGAGAGACTGTATGTACTGCTACAGAGAGAGAGAGAGAGAACCATGATATGTACTGCCACCGAGAGAGAGAGAACCACAGTGTGTACTGCCACAGAGAGAGACACAACCATGGTATGTACTGCCACAGAGAGAGCGATAGCCACAGTATGTACTGCCACAAATAGAGAGAGAGAGAGAGACACTGTATGTACTGCCACAGAGAGAGACAGAAAGAGAGACATAGAGAGAGACTGTATGTACTGCTACAGAGAGAGAGAGAGAGATAGCCATGGTATGTACTGTCACAGACAGAGAGAAAACCATGATATGTACTGCTACAGAGAGAGACAGAACCATGGTATGTCAAAAACACAAACCACAAGTAGTAAACTGTTAAAAATAAACTCCACGGCTTGCCAGAGAGCACACAGCTTTATTCACATAACAGACTAAGCGCTTTCACCCATACTCCTGTTGGGCTTCATCAGAGTCAGTCACAATAAACCATTTAATCCTTATATACAAAGCTTGTTAATAGATTAATTGATTAGTTAATAGACATTGTGATTGACTCTGATGAAGCCCAACAGGATTATGGGTGAAAGCACTTAGTCTGTTATGTGAATAAAGCTGTGTGCTCTCTGGCAAGTCATGGATTCTATTTTTAACAGAACCACAGTATGTACTGCCACAGAGAGAGAGAGAGAGAGAGAGAGAAAGAGAGAGAGACTGAATGTACTGCCACAGAGAGAGAGAGAGAGAAAGAGAGAGAGACTGAATGTACTGCCACAGAGAGAGAGAGAGAAAGAGAGAGAGAGAGAGAGAGACTGAATGTACTGCCACAGAGAGAGAGAGAGAGAGAGAGAGAGACTGAATGTACTGCCACAGAGAGAGAGAGACTGTCTGTACTGCCACAGAGAGAGAGAGAGAGAGAGAGATACTGAATGTACTGCCACAGAGAGAGAGAGAGAGAGAGAGAGAGAGAGAGAAAGAGAGTGAATGTACTGCCACAGAGGAAGAGAGATGATCAGGTGTAACTTGGTACATTTTATACGGCACTGTTCCTTGGATGGTAGCACAAAAACAGCCATCACGTGGATCTTTCGCATCCATTTTATTAGTGATTGCTGCAAGACTACATCTTTGTATAAATTCTTGCTTGGCACCACCATAGCTGATGTTGGCCCACAGGAGTGGAGTAGTGAAATCCCCAAAAGTGTATTGCAGAGCAGTTATAAAAGTATTGAGTTTTAACTGGATAATGCATTCTAAATCACTTTCAAGGTACTTTATAGCAGATAAAATGTCATTTAGGAAAGAGACATAAAGTTATGTGTTATCAGTGTCATAACAATACTTACTTTTTCCTCCTATGAATTACCTCTCCATAACATCTGCTCTAACATTGTGTTGTCTGTATATTCATATGGTAGGGACAGTCACCACTTACTTCAGTCCTTTTCTCCAAACCGATAGCTTTAACATTCCAGGGACCCACTAAGTTGTGGTTTTATCCCTCAGTCCCTGCAGTGCTGGCCATCTGTAATGATGATAACACAAACCTCTCCCTGTAGAAGGTTTCACTGTGGTGGCACATAGATGGGAACAATGCAGAATCATGAAGAATGCCCAGAACATCCACTTACCCATCCTTAATGTGGTGTAAAACACTGCAATCAGCTGTAGCTCTGACAAGTACATTAGTATTCAGCTGTAGCCCTAACTAGTACATTAGTGGTCAGCTGCAGCCCTAACTAGTACATTAGTAGTCAGCTGCAGCCCTGACTAGTACATTAGTACTCAGCTGTAGCCCTGACTAGTACATTAGTGGTCAGCTGCAGCCTTGACTAGTACATTAGTTGTCAGCTGTACCCTGACTAGTACATCAGTAGTCAGTTGCAGCACTGACTAGTCCATTAGTAGAGGCTCCACTCCTATCTGTTGGCTCTGTTTATAGGTGACTTCCTGCTGTAAATTGCAGTCAACAGCCATCTCCAGCCCTATCAGCAGTAGTGGCACTATCTCAGTTTCCCTTGCATGCTTAGCTTAACTTCCATTCAGAAGCCTGGTCTTCATCATGGCTGCAGGAACTCCTAACTACTGCCAGCATGTCACCTCCTTACCTCTCCACATGAAGAAAGGTGAGCATGGAAAGTATTATCATTCATATTTTCCATCATACCAGGTCCTACAGGTGGTAGAGCTACCAGTCAGATTCAGGGCTCCTGGATCATAGTCATGGCTTTATTGCCCACTACCTGACATTGTTCAAAAATGATAATATAAATCTCTCTCTATATAAGGTCTCACAATGTTGCCACTTGCACAAACAAAGAGAAAAATGTAGGTTTTCCACCTCATTTGGGGGACTATAAGGAAGAATAGATAATAAAGACCACCCTGTAAGATAAGCGAGAAATATAGGAGGTCTCCTAGTCTAGAATCAAACTTGTGATTCAAGAGTAATATTGTAAATCCCCCAGCAGGATCTCATGGTTGTCTCTGTCAAATTCTAACAGAAGATTAAGAATCCTTCACATGTAAGCCATCAGAGAACCCTGCTCTGGGCTGCTCGAGTCCTGTATAGTTGCTACTAGTTGTCCATTTACACAATGGCTTGTGCTACCTGAAGAAAATGGACAACACAATAAAACAGCATTTCTGCAGAGGGACAAGCCAACACCTTACATCCCCTAACATGGGGTCTCTGCCTCCACACCCCTAATCCCTATATATTCTGCAGCTGAGGTTGTGTCAAAAAAGATAATGTATATTTAGACACTGAGGCTGTGTATTTGAATTGTCTCACACTCAGACATACAGCTCAGCAGGGAATAAGTACTGAATGAGTGGCTGAAACAAGACCACATAAAGCAGAACCTGTAACTCACCCTTTCAAGAATGTTACTGATGAAACGAGGTTCAAAACTAAATGACAGTCCCCACCAGTCAGTTAGAGCATCAAGACCTAAACCTGATTCTTTTAACAAATTTTATATATATATATGTCATGTCTTATTCTTTTTATACTTAAATTGCCTCTGTACTCTGATGATGAGCTAATACCCAACATTTCATTTAGGTTACACTTGTGTTTCCCAAATGACAATCAATTTTTCTTTGAATCTTTGAAACCAAAGTTTTCTTCAATGTCAATTCAATCTCTCCTGCTCCAGGTAAGGAGTGAAAGACTAATACAGAACCAGATCCAGCACCACCAGAAAGACAAGCATTAGTTAGAGGGGCACGAATCTGGTCCATATATAATCTGGCATGTGCTGAAAATCAGAGGAATACAATCTGGGTAATCAGAAAGAATAAATCAAGCCCAACTCCAAGAGGAATTCAACTACTCAGGCTTACAGATCATCCTAGTGAACTCAACTTGAGGAGTGCCTAATCTGATCAAAGCAAGCTTCAGAGGAAAAATGTAACCAGCCACTTTGCATTCATCGCCAAGAACATCCATCCCAATGATGAGTCAGGCATATTTCCACAGTCTTTCCTCATTCAAAAGACAACAACTGGCTGGTTACGTGTTGTGGGGATCTCCCAAAACAAATAAATATATATCTTTCTTTTTCTGGATGCCTTGTTATGATAAATAGCATAATGATCTACTAGCTTGTATCTTTAAACAGATTGACATAATGCCCTTTGAGTTCAAGCCTTTACCTGGCACCCTAAAAGGGACACTTTGAATCATAAATACTAGTAAATGCAGTAAGATTTGATTTTAATCACTGTAGCCAGAGGCCTACTAACAAACAATGATTCTGTATGTTTTTGAACTAAAACAGCATGTTGCAAACTGAATTTGGTTTGTTTGGATGAAACCATTAAAGATAAATTCTTCAATTTAATTTGCTGTATAGTTTTAAGGAGAAAGTTATTTTAATCAAATGGACTGTTTTCAAAGGAATTTGATTTAAGTATGAAAACTGAGGATACAAGTATGGAAAAAGCAAAGAAACAAGAGGCAAAGGTTGGTGCTAACACAAAGCTGATGTATAAAGAGATAGTGAAAAAATTAAAAATTTCTGTTTTGATCTAAGAGTAAAAATCACAATCCACAAGTCCATAATTATTAACATGCTACCACAGCTGTGTTAAAATGTAATATATAAAACAAGCATGTCATAAAAAGTTGAAAATATCAGTGATAATAATAACTTTTATGGCAAAAAGACATAACGCACACTAAGCCTATTTCCTACCCTTTTACTTGGTAATTTAATTTTTTACCTTTTTAGGTACTGTCCCCCTCTCCTATCTTTGACAGGTCTTCCCTTTTTACTAGTGGTATTCTTTAAAAAAACATCACTGGTATTTTCTCCCTTATTTTTTCTATAGGATAGCCTTGTTGCTTTACTATGCCAGACAAAGCTAAGCTGGGATTTAAACAGTGTGACAAGTGTGGATGTAAGATGCCTAAATCAGATACACATGTTCGTTGTGTCTACTGTTTGTTCGTGGATCAGATTAGAGCTGACTGTGACTTTTGTGCTAGCTTTAGTAATTGTACACTGGCAGAACATAATAATAAACTTATCTTAAAAAGTTTACTCAAGACACCTTTTTCGGAGGCTCTATCTGGGTAGGAGGTCTCACCCCCTCCAAAGACCAAAAAACATAGGAAAAACAGATTACTCAAAGCACCTTTTTCGGAGGCTCTATCTGGGTTGGAGGTCTCACCCCCTCCAAAGACCATAAAACATAAGGGAAAAAGGATTACTCAAGGCACCTTTTTTTGGAGACACCTTTTTCAGATGCTCTATCTGGGTCGGAGGACTCACCCCCTCCAAAGACCAAAAAACATAAGGAAAAACAGATTACTCAAGGCACCTTTAGCAGAGGTTCTATCTGGGTTGGAGGTCTCCCCCCTCAAAAGACCAAAAAACATAAGGACAAACAGAGTCACTCGGTTCCTGCATCACTATCAGATATGGAACCGAGTTGGCTCTGTGCTTCCTCAGCGCAAACCTCTTCAGCACCAGGCTTTGTGTCTTCTCCCTCAGTGCCATCCATGATATTCACCCCTATTTTGGCTCCAACCTTAGCACCACTGACTTTGGTGCTGTCCTTGGATCTGACATCAGCTCCAGTGACTGTACCTGCTTCGATTCCATCCCCAGCCATGGTGCCGACAGTTTTCTTCGGCTCCATCGGCTCCAAACTTGAATACCTGCCAAGGACAAGATACCTCCGGTGCATATTGTCTCAGTTCCGACAGCAATGTTTTCCCTGTCAGCAATGTCCACCCTTGCTGCATCAGCTCTGGTGGAACCGATGCTCTCCCGAAGTAGTGCTTGGACCGTCTGCCAGAGTCCTTCTCAGAACATCCCACTGGGGAGCTACCCCAGAAGAAACGGTGCAAGAGGAAGCACCTACATTGACCGGAGGAATCTATCACTGAAGACACTGACTGTGATGAGGGAGAAGGGTCCCCACTGTCTCCCCCAGATGACATCTCATTTGGAGACATTCTCGAAATCATCAAGCAGTGGGGAGACTGGAAGTCCTATAACCCTTCTTCTGAGGAATTGGTGTTCCTGCAGGCCTTCTGTGCCCATCCATCTACTTCCTGGGTGACCCCACTGGCATATGACCTTGTTAAACTAATTGTGCAGCATGCCTGGAAGGCACCGGACAATGTAGAACCTGTCCTTCAGAGGCCAGGCAAAACTTTTATCTACACCTGAAGACCAGCCCCACTGGTCCTAGCAGTTGACAGTTGATTCTATGGTCATGACAGCGGCCTCCAAGAGAGGGAACTGACAAAAGATAGCTCCACCATCCATCCTCCAAACAGAGAGTCCCGTACCATGGACAGACTAGGGAAGCGGACCTATGCTTCAGCGACATTTGCCATTCAGTTTCTGAATTATCTGGCACATTTTACTCGCCTCCAAAGAGACCTAATTTCTGAAATGTCTTCCTCTTTGGCGAGGGTACTGCCTGATGAGGTGTGTGACACTGTCGCCTCACAGCTAGCTACCCTTCAGTCCATCTCAAACTCCTCGATGCATTTGATATCTCACACTGCCGAGGGGGCAGCTCGAGCTGCCGCATTTGGTGTTGTCATGAGACGTAATACTTGGATACAGTTGTGTGATTTTTGCAGACCCCTTTAAATCTTCCTTCATTAATGAACTGGTCAATGACTCTGATGGAAAGACCTTGTCTGCTGTGGGCATAAGCTTTTCCAACCCCCATAGGCCCTAGTCCAGGAACTAGAAGGGGGGAAGATATGGTTCAAGAAATCCCAAGGACCCTTTCGGGACACTCATGGTGAACAATCCCCCTAAGGCAGAGGGGGCAACTCATATGGAAGACACCCTATTCAGGGTAGAGGGGGTCTGTGTAACCAGGGAGCCAGTTATTCTTACTCTGGCAGACCCTACCAGTGCTCCTGAGCAGCTGCCAGATTGCTTTCCTCTGGAAGCAGTCGGGGGTTGTTTTTCTCTGCATCTGCCAGCCGGGCATCTTTGGGTGCAAAGAATAATATCCAGAGGCTACCAAATACCTTTTGACCTAACTCCCAGACCCATCAAATGAATCCCCAATGTACTGCCCAATCAGAGGGAATTAGCAGCCTTAGAAATGGAAAAACTGCTAAGACAAAGGGTCATCCAACCAGTCTCACCAGAACAGACAGGATCCGGGTTTTACTCGAGGTTCATTTTAGTGCCATAAAAGACAAGGGACTGGAGACCAATCCTGGATCTCAGCCTACTGAAAAAATTTATCAAACCTCAAAAATTCTGGAGGGTCACAGTACAGTCCATTCTTCCCTTCCTAGGGAGGGACAATTAGATGTGCCCTGTAGACCTACAGGATGCATACTACCACAAAAAGATGGATCACTGCTCCCGGAGGTTTCTCCAGCTGGGACCCAATCATTACCAGTTCAGGGCACTGCCATTTGGTCTCTCAACAGCCCCCTGAGTGTTCACTAAATGTATGGCAGTTGTGGTAGCCCATCTTTGACTACAAGGATTCCAGGTGTTTCCCTATCTAGATGACTTACCGCTCCAACCAGGAACCTCCTAGTCTGCAGCCTCTCTTACTCTTAAGATCTCGCTCTCCCCTTGGGGATTACAATCAACAAAGACAAATCTCAGATGTTTCAACGCAACAGCCTGTCAAGCTTCTCTCCCCCCTCACAGGCTTTTGAAAATAAGACACCAAATTCAAGACCGTCTTCCTCACATGTTTGTGCCAGCACATCTTGTACTGCAACTCTTGGGCTTCATGGCAGCTGCCATTACTTTGGTACCACTGGCAAGACTGCACATGAGAATCCTGCAGTGGCTCCTTTCTGCACAATGGTCATTGTTAACCCACCCACTCAGCCACATGATATGCCTTACAAACCATTGCAAGGAGGAAATACTATGATGGATGGAGCTACAAAAGAATCATTGGTGTCATCCATTCTGTCCTCCCCAACCCATGGCAACGGTGACCATGGACGCTTCACTATTAGGGTGGGGGGGCATTTTCAGGGAAAGACTGTCCAAGGCACCTAGACCCCCCCCCTTGAGGCCAACTTGCACATAAATGCCTGGAAGTGAGGGCAGTTCTGTTAGTGTTGTAAGCGTTCCATGCATCCCTGTCTTCAAGGACCATTGCAGTTCAGTCAGACAACATGTCAGTCATCTGGTATATCAACAAGCAAGGCAGAACCAGATCTTACCCCCTGTGCCAGGAAGCCATGAGGATTTGGCACTGGGCGATAGCTTCCAATCATTTTCTTATAGCAGCGCACATTCCCAGGAGTTCCAACCTTATTGCGGACAATCTGAGCAGGAATACCCTGATGCCTCATGAATGGTCCCTCAACCCAGTAATAGCAGCTCGTATCTTCCAACACTGGGGAAAGCCTTGCTGCAACCTGTTTGCTTCCCCCCTGAATTACAAATGCAGGAGCAATTTTGCCATGATCCCCCCTCAGAGGGAACCATCGAGGGATGCTCTAATGCACAATTGGCCCCCGGGTCTTCTGTATGCCTTTCTCCTGTTTCCCCTCATTCCAAAATTTCTCCAGAAAGTGAAGAGGTTGAAAAGCAATGTGATCCTCATTGCTCCCTACTGGCCACATCAAGTCTGGTTCCCGTTTCTATGGCCTCACCTGATTTGCAGCCCTTGGATCCTGAATTATTCCCAGGACCTGTTATCCCATCCTCAGTGATTGATTCATCTGAACCTACACAATCTCAAGCTCACAGCCTGGTTCCTCCACTTCCAATGATTGCCAGGCTGCCTGACATCCCATCACCTGTTTGTGAAATTCTTCTTGCCTCACACAAACCTTCCACTAGAAAGGTTTATTCTAGTAAATGGACTAGGTTCTCTATTTGGGCAAAAGAACAGAACTTAAACCCTTTCTCTATGCCTATTCAAAAGATTCTGCAATGCCTAACTACTCTCCTGCATGCAGGAGCCTCAGCTTCAATAATCACTGTAAATTTAGCAGCTATCCCTAATTTTCATAATGGTCTTGAAAATTCTTCTATTATGTCACACCACCTATGCATGACTTTTTTGAAGGGAGTATTACATGTTAAACCTCTGGTCATGTCTCCCTTAGATCCCTGGGACTTGACTATGGTGCTTCAGTCCCTTACAGGCTCTCACAGTGAGCCCTTTGATTCATGTGATTTGAAATTGTTGTCTTGGAAAACCATACTTCTAGTAGCACTAACCTCAGTGAGAAGAGTATCTGAGCTGCAGGTCTTGAGTGTCAGGAGTCCTTACTTGATCTTCCACATGGATAGGGTGTCCCTTTGTACTGACCCTTCCTTCTTGCCCAAGGTCATTTCTGTTTTTTCCATTAACCAATCTATTGACCTGCCAGTTTTCTTCCCAAGGCATTATAATAGAGGGGGAGTACCTTTTGCACACCCTTGATGTGCACCGACAGCTTTGTTGTTATTTGGACAGGACTAAATCTTTCCGGACAACAGACCAGTTGTTTGTGGCCTTTGCAGGACCCTGATTAGGTAAACCTATTTCCAAAGTGACTTTATCCTCCTGACATAGAAACTTCATTACCTTTATCTATCAACAGAATAAGCTACCCTTGCCTTCCAGAATAAAGGCTCATTCTACCAGATCTATGGCTACCTCTGTAGCTTTTCATTCTAGAGCCTCCATGGATGATATATGTACAGCAGCCACGTGGGAAAGACCTCATATCTTCATATCTCATTACAAATTGGATTTGGCTTCCAGGGGACGAGCATCTTTTGGTTCTATGGTGCTTAGGAATATCCTTCCTTAGGACCACCCAGGACTCATGTAGCTGGGGACTCAGTACTAACACTAAATAATGAATAAAGATTTACAACATCAGATAAAGAAGTTATGTCTTACCATAATGTTCCATCTCTGTTGTAGATCTTTATTAATTCTTTACTTCCTGCCCTCCTTCCCCTTGCCTGGACTCCTGGTGGACTTTAGGTACTCCTGGTTAGGGTATTTGCTCAGACAGAGCCTCCTACCTTTTTTTCCTATTACTACATTTTTTTATCTAGGGTGGGCAAACTCAATCTGAAGTATCTAGGAGAGGGGCATTGTGGGTAGGTTCTTAGCTGAGAGTTTTTGGCTTGCGCGAGCTGGGAAATGGCCATATTGGTTCTGGGGATGGAACCGAGATCATAACAGTAAAGAATGAATAAAGATCTACAACACAGATGGAATGTTATGGTAAGACATAACTTCCATTTTTGCCTTTGAGTGTCTTTCTTTTAGTTTTTAAGAAAGAAGTTTGTTCTTTTATTAGTACAGTTCTTCATTTACGTTAGTTATCACAGTTTGGTTTTATTATTTATATATATATATATATATATATATGTGTGTGTGTGTGTGTGTGTGTGTGTGTGTGTGTGTGTGTGTGTGAGTGTGTGTGTGTGTGTGTGTGTGTGTGTGTGTGTGTGTGTGTGTGTGTGTGTGTGTGTATGTATATATATATATATATATATATATATATATATGTGTGTGTGTGTGTGTGTGTATATATATATATATATATATATATATATATATATATATATGTGTGTGTGTGTGTGTGTGTGTGTGTAGATATGTGTGTGTGTATATATATGTGTGTGTGTGTGTGTGTGTGTGTGTGTGTGTATATATATATATATATATATATATATATATATATATATGTGTGTGTGTGTGTGTGTGTGTGTGTGTGTGTGTGTGTGTGTGTGTGTGTGTGTGTGTGTGTGTGTGTGTGTGTGTGTATATATATATATGTGTGTGTGTGTGTGTGTGTGTGTGTGTGTGTGTGTGTGTGTGTGTGTATATATATATATATATATATATATATATATATATATATACGTGTGTGTGTGTGTGTGTGTGTATTGATCTATGTTAGATTATTGAAGTTCCAAAACTTCAAAATTTATATGGCTGAGACCATATGATCAAAGTTTCAGAACTCTGACCATAAAAAACAGTAAATAAATAAATAAATAAGTAAAAACATACTATTTTTAACATTTTCACACCCCTTGCTAATTAAATATATCAACTCTGAGATTGCACTACATTGCAGAAAGGGTAAATGTCCCGTTCCGTGCTGTACCATGATCTCCATTCAAAACGTTCAAGTTTCAAAACTTCAGTGATTTGGTCCCAACCATATGACTTGTTAAGTTTTGAAACTGCGATAATCTGATAGGGATCCATATACACATATCCATTTCTAAATATATACAGAGACAGAGAGAGATATAGGTATGTGTGTGTGTGTGTGTGTGTGTGTGTGTATACACACACACACAACAAACACACACACACACACGCACATATATATATACACACACACACACACACACACACACACACACACACACACACACACACACACACACACACACACACACACACACACTCACACACACACACACACACACACGTCTATTTGTTTTTCAATACAGAAGTTTTTTTCCTCAAAAATTTATTTTTTTCAAATACATTTGAATGAATTCCATAGTATTTATACATAACATCTTAAATAACTATGCACACTATTTACATTAGCCTGACACTATAACAGATATTAATGTATACAGTTACTTTATAAGTATGTCCAATACATTATCAGAGTATCTGATCAATTATTGTATAGTGTCAATCAACGATAAGACTTTTCCCCAAGGGTTGTTGATAAATGGCTTTGGATAAATTCTTAATTCTTTAATTTTAATTTCCAATAATGCTATGGGCTTCAGTAGGCTGTAGAAGTCTTCCAAAGTTGGGATTGTGTTTGTATTCCATCTTCATGTTATACACTTCCTTGAAATTGCAAATATAGTCCATACTAAATACATGTTTGATCTAGTCAAATGAGGACCTTTGTTCACATTTAATAATACAAGAGCTTGAGTTAAATAAAATGATTCATTAAATACATTTTTATTTTTATTTTACATTTGTTTACGGAGAGTCCGACTGGCATAAAACCCTTTCTCAGCAGAGGCCCGGGGAGGAAAGCTCCATTGCTAGTAAACTATTTTGTTAGTAGAAAGAAAATTGTATAATACAATAAAGAAATAAATAGTAACAGACATTCATAACGGTAAAAAGACTAGAACAGAATAAATTGGTCAAGTGGGAGACAAGACCAATAATCTTGTATAACAATGCTTCTAGAGGACAGCTCTTACAGTAGTAGCAGGTAGTGACATTGTATACAATAAGAGTGCAATTAAGATACTTAGTCTTATATACAGGTAGCATAGCAAACTGAAGACTTAAAATCTGATAGATATTAACAGTGAGAAGGAAAAAAAACAACATAAGGTAGTCATATGATTTAAATTTAATGCTCATTACATATGCAATTAAAATTTTAAAATCAGCTAGTTCCATGGTTTGGGCTGTCCATGCCTAGTACATGTGCAAGTCCAGGAATAGGTGAGGTGGGCTTTAATGTGATACTTGAAAAATTTAAGCTAGTTATAGTTCTAATTTCAAGTGGGAAGGCATCCCACAGTTTAGCGATGTGGTAGGAGTATAGAGAGTCACCTGAGCTATTTCTACTCCTGGTTACTTCAATTAGAGCTTTATTAGTGGATCTTAGTGGACGGTTACTTATATGGAGATTGAGGAGGCCTTGTAGAGCTGGTGTTTTATCAGGTTTATAGTACATTTGGTGGGCAGTAGACAATTGTGAGTGAATGAGTTGGTGGTGTAGTTCTAACCAAGATAGTTGTCTTAGGGCCGTACAATCATGGGTTCTAGGACAGCTAGTGGCAAATTTAGCTATCTTATTATAGCAGGCATCTAGCTTGCTTAGGTCTGATTTGGAGAAGTTGGTAAAGATGGTTGAGGCGTATAAGATGACTTCTGGCTGTGGTTATTCTGGAGTTTGTGGTTAGGTAGTTTTTGCATCTGTATAAGGTACCTATTTTCTTGTGTACTTTTTTTACAGTCTGGGCAATGTGTAAGTCAAACTTCAGATTCTGATCAATAATAACACCAAGAAGTTGGGTGGATGCTACTGGGTAAATCAAAGTCTTATTACTGGATGTGATGTTGAAGTAAGTGGATTGGGTTTTGACTTTAGTGGAGTGGAAGAGCATGAGTTTAGGTTTATTTGGGTTTAAGATTAATTGGGTATCTGCCAACCATGATTCAATAGCATTGAAGGATGTTTGGGTTAAGTTCTGTAGTTCAGGTAGAGTTGGGGCAGAACATATGGCAGTGGAGTCGTTTGCATACTGTATAAGGGTGGCTGGAGTTGTAGCATTATGGAGATTATTTGTAAACAGGTTAAAAAGGAGGGGGCCTGACATTGTCAGGTCAGTTTCCAAGTAAGGGAGAAAGAGCTTTGTTCCACTGTACCACTTGTTGCCGATCTATGAGGTAGTTCTGAAACCAAGCTAGAGTGGAATAGCTTAGGCTCAGTTTGGACAAGGCAGTCAGCAGTTTGTTATGAGGCACTGTAGTGAAGGCTTTTAATAAATCTATAAAGATTGCTGATACTAGCTCACCTTTATAGTTGGCTGATGGTGTTAGTGAAGCTAATAAGAGCTTTGGTAGTACTATGGTAGGGGCGAAAGCCATGCTGAGTATTTGTAAGTAATTTATTGTCTAGGAGATGGTTAAGTATTTGGTAGTAATAAAGCTTGTAGAAAGTTATTAATACCATTCCAAAATGGCTTCATTTTAACACAATCAAAGAAAATATAGTTCCAGTCTGCATTGTGAACTTGCTTACATCTCTAACATATTCCTTTTATGGAAGAACTAATTTTACTGATTCTGTGTGGGGTTAAGAATGCTCTGTGCAAGTATTTCCAATTAAAACCTTTCCAGTATTGTGTAAAGGATGTTTATTTTATCGATAATAAGATATTTGTTTTAATGTCCTCAGTTAACTGTATTGAATGTCCTTTTGTTATATATTTCCAATATGAGGTTTTGGGTGTTGGTTTATAGTTTATCAATATTTTGTAAAATTTAAAAATACTGTTTCCCATGTCCAAGTCATTATATACGATTTCATATATGTATTTCGTAAATGTAGGTATTTCTTTAAATAAAGAATTGTTAATTATTCTACTTAAATCTTGTGAATATGACAGAATACTCTGTAAAGTTAGCCTGTCCTGTTGTGGAATTTTGTATGTTGTTTTTATTACTTGCATATCTAAAACTTTTAGTTCTTTGATACATTGGAGCCAACAGACAAATCCTTTCTATTCCCAGGAATTAATAATTTCTCTATATATTTTATGTGGAAAGTTCTTTGTGACTGTAAATGGTGTTAAAATATCAAACCAGATTTTTAAATCTATATTTGCATTAATAATTTTCCTAAATGAGTCAATGTAATAATCATATGAGTTTTAGTGGGCTTAGTTATGTTATATTACATACTAACACATACTATATGCCATGGAAAATTGTTTTTATCTGTTATTTGAATTTTTTTTTGTAAATCAAATTCATTTATTGATATTACAGTTAGTAATTCTTTCCAATTTTCAGAGCAATTTGGAAATAAAGACATTTTTGACTACTAAAAAAGTTCTAATTGCTTGATTACTTGGAAGTCTCACCTGAGCTTATCTACAGGTTCTTTTATCCTGACTTTTTAGGGTCTCCAGCCAGCAGCTTTGCTGCCCACAAGTACCACTTTTCCCTGTGGTCTGTTGTTTTTCCTTATGGAGGGAGACATCTTACCTGCCTAAGGCTGGAAAACTATTGCACCTCACTAAAAGGACTTGTTCTTTCCTTTACATTGGTCCTGTCTGTTTGCTAGGGAGTCAGGTCAGTTTCCAATGTTTGAGGGCAGAACCACTGTCTGCAACAATCTACAAAATCAGCAAAGCTTGACATACCAGTGTTTTTTTTTTTGGAACAAGCCCAACACATGACAAATAAGATAAAGTGATTTTAAGAACCACTGTAACATATAAATATCAAATCCCAGTGGGACCCAGCTTAGGCCAATGACTTAGAAATACTATCTTCAGTTTGATAAAAGTACCCGAATTCTCTGGAAACTACAATAATTATAATCCTCAAGCCATGGAGGTTAACAGAAGCAATCACTGTGACCTCAGGATAGCCAAGCAAATGTTAGAAAAGCTTTTAAAGAAAATTAAGACCATGTGTGGGAGGAAATCTACTTAAGTACAGACTTAGATAACAACTTTGCACCCAGGGGACTGAGGCTATAAAAAAAAAACAGTTTGGAATAATGTTGATCCTGATCTTAGCAATAAATGGAATAACACCCTGGACGAAGCTGGGCTTAATCTCACTGAAATCCTGCTTGAAAATAACAACAGACAACAAGTCATCACAGAAGCACCTTTAGTACAACTGGGAAGAAAAAAATCAGACAGTTTCATCAGGAGGGTTTTGCTTCTGATGAACTTAAACGAATTAAAGAGAGAGCCTCCAATGTTGAAACTTGCATTAAGATAAAAAAAGAAAACTCAGGAAACTTACAAGAGATGAAAAAGGCTATGGTAGGAATAACAAAGATGAAAACAAGACATAAACAGACCTTTATGACCAACCTGATAGACTCAGAAATCCTGGCCCCTTTGGAATATCCAAACACTGAAATGACCAAGCATCAAACAACACTGATGTTATTGGGACTGATAACCAAGCTATTGGTAGTAATGTTGATAGGAATGCTAACCTCTAGGACAAAAGTCAGCTAACAACATACCATGCTAAATAGGATTTTCCTTTGGCTTCCAGAGCAGCCCATCCTGGCAAAACTCCACAAAAGAGAGAAGAAAGGAGACCATCACAGGTCTATATCTCTCAACACACATCCAGGTAACAAGAGGAGTTGGTGAAATTCTATGGGAAAATATCATGCCCCAAGGAGATGAAGAAGCCTGGACAAGACAACAAAGGGAGAGGAGTATTACCACCAGCAGTGCAACACCTCCCGATGGATTCCTCAGGGACCTCAATCCAGCCCCCCAGTAATACACAGAAAATAAAAATATGGAACCCCTCCAAGAATCCATTCACTGAAAATGAAACAAAAGTATGGGAAAATGGGCTGACATTTATACCAATAGCAGGAGCAACTTAACTAACACCATTATCAATATTAAGCTGTTTTCCAGGAAGCTGAACTTGAATATCTTTTTTCATGAAAGGAAAATGAAATTTGGAAGTGTTAGCCAGGATGTGGACCAAAAAAATGGGGGAATGAAATCATCAACCATGAGTCTAAAATGGAAGAAACCAAGTACATTTTGCCTACTTCTTCATCCAACTATATCGTCATATGAGGAGAAATGATAGGAAGATATTCACACTATTCTTGCCAAGCCCTGCAAGTGAAAGTTTTATAACTACAACTTTATTGATGATATCTTCATCTCATGACACAGCTCAGTGGAAAACTTAAGGAATTCTTTGAATACATCAAACAAGTCAACAGAGGGGTGGAGCCAACTGAGAGCAGTGAATTTCCATAAATTAGTATAATAATATAGGACATTTTTATTATTTTCAAGTTTAAAACATCAGAAATCTATAGATAAACTACTAAATATCAATTTTGGTGGATATATACAAACATTTTCCTATCAAGTAACTTGGAGATATATTGAGTCGCTGAATATGAACAACTCAAGGAATTCTCATCCAGATGCTGCTTTGAAAAAAGAACTGCAATTGATGACATCTACCTTCCTGGAACTATCTTTGAATGTTTATGGCTTTAAAAATGACTTAGAAAACCTCAAATTAAATTCTCAAAAATAGACTGATACTCTAAAGGAACTATTACAGCAACACCATACAAAAATAACAAATATAGAGACTTCTCTAAATGACATTGAAGGGAGACTCAAAGAGGAAGAATTCCAAAAATAATTTCTGCTTAAACAGAATACATGGCTGCTTAACAAAATAGATGACTTAGAAAACAGGGAAAGGAGAAACAACAAAAGGATCTTTGGTCTGCCTGAAAACACTGAAGGAGAAGACATTATTTCATTCTTAACAAACAGGATTCCTAAATTTTTAGACTTGAAAGAGGGATTTTCATTTGGAATTGAAAGGGTGCATAGAGCACTGAGGAAACCTGCTTCTAACTCAACAATACTCCACCTAGATCCATAGTTATAAAATGTATTTCATTTCTGGACAAGGAACTAATATTAAAATCTGCTTGGAGAAAATCACCCTTAAAATACAATCTTAGCCTGATAAGATTTGACAATGATTATTCTTCCAGAATACTAGAACAAAGGAAAAATCTGGCCAGTAATAAAACTATTGAAACAAAACAACATTAAAGCACAGCTGGCCTTTCCAGCCAAGATAAAAATACTTTTTGCCAATAAGATGAGCACATTTAATGACTTAGAAGAAGCAACTATATTCATCAAAAACAACAACATAGTGTCAATCCCAGAAGAAATGGAATGGATGGCCCCTACTCTTAAAAGAATAAAAGAAACAAATCCTTGGACTGATGCTAGAAAGAAGAAACAAAAAACTGATTCCAAGATAGCTGTCCCAAAAAGTAACTCTTATAACTACATCTCTCAAAGTATCAACTGATATGGTACATCACTTGTCATCTGTTTTTATTTAAAAAAGGAGGGTTTCTTAAACAACTGAGAAACAGTAGTGATTTATTCAGAATGTTCAAAGAGTCCAATAATTCTTCACAAACAAAGGTAGGTCAAGATAGGTTACTATTTACAATAGATATAAGCTAAACAAAGCAACATATAATACAAACATAGAAGTTTCTTTTCCCCTACTTGAACTCAATGAATACTTATCTTGTTCATTTTTCATTGTTTTTACTTTTAATAATTTAAGTAATTAATTAACTAATTCAACAAGGTACCATTCATCAGATGTCAGACTCAAATGTAACAAATTAACATCATATATAATAGCAGTAACAGTAGAGTGTTTTGAAAAAAAAATACTGTCATGGAGACTAATGTCTTTTTCAGTTAAAGTATGGTTTAGAAATGTTATGTATATCCTGGTTAAATAATCGTAGCAAGCTCTTAGTGCAAATGTCATCATTATTCTGTCTGAATATAGTTAATATCAATTATGGCAGGTATCACAGCTATGAGTGCTGTTTGATCAATCCTGATATTGTGTGCGTGGATGCAGCTGTGTCTGGCAGCTAGTAAAAATGTCATTATTATTCTGTCTAAGCATAGTTAATATCAATTATGGCAGGTATCATAGCTTTGAGTGTTGTTTGATCAATCCTGATATGGTGTGCGTGGATGCAGCTGTGTCTGGCAGCTAGTACAAATGTCATTATTATTCTGTCTAAACATAGTTATTATCAATTATGGCAGGTATCATAGCTTTGAGTGTTGTTTGAGTAAGCCTGACATGGTGTATGTGGATGCAGCTGTGTCTGGCAGCTGTTGTATGTTGCAGTTTTTGTCTCCGGGATGCTGTGGGTTGCGGCTTGTGATTGAGGTTTACTGATGCTTGTGTATTAGGAAGTGGCATTTGGTGTTTTAGCCTGTATCCAGGAGAAGGAGGTGGATAAAACTGTGATTTGGGATATTATGGCAGAGAATATCTGAGCTTTGGCTGGCTAAGATCTACCTGCAATCAACTGGACGTATAAGCGAATTTAAGTACACATTTATCTGCACTTTTTCATATAGTGCCACATTTTATTTATTTATTTTTTCACTGAATATTTATTGAATTGAATATTGTGGGCTCTGTGTCTCTACAGTTATTTCTCCACCCTCTCTCCCTGTTCTTGTTTTGGTGTTAATCTTGGTGGCTTTGAAATTGCCCACACTTATGGTAAATTTGTATTTGGATACTCCTTCTGGGCCCATCTCATTTGCTCACTCAACTGAGTGCAGTGAGATCATATTCTGATTTCCGGTACTCCTACTAGTCACATCTCTTCAGCTGTACAAAGAGAGCATTTGGGAAGGACAACCCCTGTAGCCTCTTAATCCTGTTTTGTTATATATACTTTATTCAGCTGTTCTTACTGTAGCTGTCTTAGGTTGCTGTTCTGCGTACTGTTATCTGTTCAGTTGCTCTTACTCTGCACTTATTACTGCTTGTTAGTAGCCTTCTAATTTACTGCCTTCTGCACTTGTTTTTAGTAATTTGTTAATTTAATTGCATTTATTTAAATTCTATTTGCCATAGTATTGCTACACACTCAAGTGTACTAGCCTGCTCTGCATTTGAATTGTATTTACTGCTGTTTTAGCTGCTGTTCTGTGAAAAAAAAATATTCTAACCTTGTTTCCTGCCTGTATCCAGGACTCTTTGTAAGCTTCTGAGCCCCCAAAGCCTTTCTGTGTTGGAGGGAAGCCTTCTAGCTTATCAGTGGGAGTGGTAAGCACTAGGAAGCCTACCTACCACAAGAGGAGTGCTTTCTGGCTCAGAAATTGTAGTATATTGGCTGTTTGGGCAGTGTTTCCATCTCTTTCAAATTTCTGGTTTAAAAGCCCACATCTGCGCTTGTTTCCCACCTTTCCTGTAACTAATCTAGTCTAGATACAGATTTTCTGTATCCAGGACAGGACTGTTTGTAAGCTTCCGAGCAGTGCCAAAGTCTGCTCTTATTACTGTAGTGCACAAAAATGCTACCAGCAATAAACGTTCTACAAGGAAACAGCTCCAGTACTTATTAAAGCCCACCCCTCCATGCATGTCTAAAGGTCAGTTCCCTGTGCTTTCACCTAATAACCTGGTTAAATTGGGCATCCTGAGGCAATGTAGCAACTGCCTCATGTACACTGACAACCCTCTCTTCTTACTCCCCCAACACTCAGACTTGTGAGAGATGCACTTATATATCCAAATTGGAAGCCATGCACTCTCCAGCCAAGACCGGAATAGCTGGTCATGAGGAGAAGGTCAACATTTGCACCACACCACATGGAATACATAGCCCTCCAGAACACATACCAGCATTGCCTTCACATAAAACACAAACCACACACCCACCTTTGCAGAGGTTCTCAATAAAAATCTAACCGAACAGCAGAGACCTCCAAGGCAGAAATGCACTCGACCACCACAACATTAATCACGAGACACATAACTCTCCTAAACAGTGTGCCACTCAACCAAAGCCCCTGAGGCAAAATGGCATGCCCAAAACACTAGTCATAGGTGACTCGATAGTGAGGCACACTGATGCCCCACTCACTAGGTTGAATAAGGAGAAAGTAACAGTCAGCTGCCTGTCAGGCATCAGGATCCGCCACATAATGCACACACTCAGGTCTCTCAACAACAGGTACAAATATGACTCAGTCATTGTACATGTGGGTGTGAATGACCTGAGATGTACGTCCCTGGACTACATGAAAAGCGACATGGAGGAGCTCTTGGATTATGTAGCCCAGGTGGGTATGCCCTAGCCCTGAGCAACATTCTATCATCACCTAGAATGATACCACAGTACAAACAGAATATGTTTGATTTCAACAATTGGCTAAGTTTCTGGTGTCATTCTAAGGGGATCCAGTATCTGTCTGCCTGGGATGACAAGATTGACAGACCTCGATGCTTTGCCAGAGATGGCCTGCATCTGTCACCCCTGGGCTTCTGGATACTGGCCAAGGCTCTTGCCAGCCCTATAGTGGCTTTTTTAGGCAGTGCTCCAAAGACCAAATTACCACTGTAATAGCTACAAACAAATGCAATCTGAGGGTCATGTTGCTCAATGCTAGAAGTCTAAATCACAAAATGCACTTGTTCAAAGTACTCCTTAAAATGGAGAACATCGACATTTGTGTTGTAACAGAGACCTGGTTTAAGGCAGCAGAAAGCACTCCTGCACTACCAAGCTACAACTCATTCCACACCTTTCGGCCCCAGAACTTGGACTGAATCTCCAAAGGTGGTGGTGTTTAAAGGATGCTCACACCTCCAAACTGGTAGCCCAACATAACGCATATCAGATACTTCAGGTGCAGCTAACATTGGATACGACAGCAATTCAGGTTGTAGCCTGCTATAGGTCCCCAACCATGTCCAAAGATTCACAGTCCACATTCCTAAGCTCCCTGGAGAATATTAGGGTCCAACCCAACAGTCTCATACTGAACAACTTCAACTACCCTTCCATTAACTGGGAAAACTACTCATGTACCAATACACTTGCCCAACCCTTTCTGGAATTCATTAATTCTAATGCCCTGAACCAGCTCGTTCTTACCCCCATTAGAGGTAGCAACATCCTTGACCTGGTCATTAATAACATGGTGACTGTTGCTCTACACCAATAGTGAACTCCTTCCTGGTTAGATCCAATCACAAGCTAATCACCTTGGAAATCCACATCCCTCCCACCCCCCCCCCCCCCAACAAAGGTAACCACCATGAAAAACTTCTCCAAAGCTAACTTTGGGCTCCTAAAAATAGAGGTGGCTAACTTCATGGCACCCATGCAAATGGAGAATAGTTGCATGACCGCCAAATCATACACCAATGCACTGTACGAATACGTACACAAATGCATGGATCTCGTCATACCCAATAGAACTAAGATGCTTTCCTCAAAAAAAGGAAGCCAAGCTGGTGGTTCCCTGCCATAAATAAACTCTACAACAGAAGGAGGTAACTGATGCGGAATAAGGTGATGCCCCAAGACTGGAAAAACTCCTTTATCAGCCTCAACAAAAGGTTGAGATCCCTCATCAAATCCTATAAAGCTAGCTATGAAAACAGAATTGCAGCAGATAGTAAAGACAACCACAAGGCCTTCTATAGTTATGTAAAGAATCTCCATGGCAATACCTAGATTTGCTCTTAGCTACTACACAACGGTCCCTGATATACCGAGCCAACAGATATTGCAAATATTCTGGCAGATAGATTCAGTGCTAACTTTACCCCTCTCCCCCCCAAAGGGCCAATTGCAATACCTGTAGATTGCCAGGCACCCAGTATTACTGCTGCACAGGTTAAAACAGCACTGTTCAAGGCCAAGAATACAGTTTCTATGGGACCTGACAGTATCCCTGGCTGTGTTCTACATAAACTACAGAGTGAACTGGCACCTCACCTGTATGCCATGTTAAATCACAGTCTCATCTCAGGCTTTCTCCCTACTGAATGGTGTACTGCTACAGTCATCCCTCTCCAAAAAGGAGGAGTGACTACAGACCCTGGGAAGTATCAATCCATTAGCCTGACAAGTCTGATATGCAAAACTATACAAAACATCATCATGGACTTAATAAACAAGGATATAGGGAATCTCCAAACTCTGGATCCTACACAGTTTGGTTTTCTGAAGGGTATATCATGCCTGATCAACTTGATTGACATCTTTGAGTCAGTCATCAGAACTGTGGATGAAAGTAAGGTGGTTCATACAGCCTACCTTGATCTGGCCAAGGCCTTTGATACCACTCCACACTCAGTAATCATAGAAAAACTTACTAAGCTAGGCATCAACCCCTATATCACTAGGTGGGTTGCAAACTGGCTCACAGATAGAACCCACAGTGTGAAAGTAGCTGACTCCAAATCAGACTGCTGACCAGTCACGAGTGGAGTCCCACAGGGTTCGGTCCTGGGTCCTCTCCTGTTTGGTATATACTTCTCTGAAGTCCAGGTCAACACGAAGGGACTCTGGCTGACAAAGTTTGCAAATGATTGCAAGTTGTGAGCTATTATTAACTCCCCAAGTGATGTTGACACCCTACAGAAAGGCCTCAATGAGACCAACGACTGGTGTCAGAACCATGGCCTTAAGCTCAATGCCAACAAATGTGTCTTCATCCCCTTTGGGAACAACCTGGTTCCCTTGAATTACCACATTGATGCTAGTCCATTGAACACAGAAGGCATTAATAGAGATCTGGGAACACAGGTTGACAGCAACCTCTCTTTTGACCACCACGTTGTCACTGTGATCAGAAAGTCCTTTTATGTGGCACATCTCATTACTAAGGGTTTTGCATCCAGGAAGAAAGAGGTCATTGTCTCCCTCTACTCTTCCCTCATTAGGCCAATCATTGAGTACAATGCTGTATTTGGCATGTACCTCACTAGACACCTGCAACAACTGGAGAGGCCACAAAAGTACCTCACTAAGAGGATCCTAGGCCTTAAACACTTGTCCTATATGGACAGACTCAAAAAACTCCCAACTATTCTCTCTCATACGCCTACTTAGAGTTGATCTCTGACTTACAAAGCCATGTCTGACCCAGCTCTAATTGAAATGCTACAGCTAAAGAAATCACAATCCCTCCACACCACATGCTCCAGAGATTTCAACCTTATTACCACAATCAACAGAACATGCTGGAGGGACAGGTTCATAACCCAGAGACTGCCCATGCTATGGAATAGACTTCCAATATATGTCAAGCAGACCACCTCACTGGGCCTCTTCAAGAGAAATCTTGATGAGTGGATGGGAAATAGAAAATTCACACCAGGGATCACTGCAGTGGCTCTACTCGACAGAGGCACTAGGAACTAAGGTTGGGTGGCATGATGCCAGGGTAATCCTATGGGATAGCCTTGCAAAGGTTCCAGGGCCATTAGCCTAGTACACACCTATGAACCTATAATAGTTTGTCTATGCATCCACTGAGTGAGAGGTGGGAAGGCTGGAAGAATGTGTTTTCTCTTGTTGTGGTGGCTAGTTGGGAGGTTTTTTTTTATCTGTTTGCTTTGCATTCTTTTCCTCGCTTCTGCCTCACTGAAAGGGAGGGACTTTAGCCTTGAAGTCGCAGTGATGTAAATCTTTGCCGCATCGCAAGCCTCTGGTATGCAGTAGACAGACACACAGAAACAGATGCTACCAGGTTGGTATGGTAATGGAGACAGAGTGATGATAATGCTTAACGGCTCTCAGGAGCCTCCAAGATGATTCTCGGCAATTAAGTTTTTGGTTTAATAAAATATATATGTAATAAAAAGGCTGCTATAATCCACATGTACACATATTGATGGTCTCCCAACACTTCGTTTAGATCATTAAGTTGATTCTTGATTAAAAAAAAAAAAAAAATAACAAAAAAAAAATAATAAGCACAATTTTATATTTAAAATGTATTTGGGTCCAAACACATTAAGGACCTACATAAGAGTCTGAGTTATTGTGAAAGACTAAGAGCACTTGGTCTTGTGCAGTACCCTTTGCAGTGTCCTGGGATGTGAGCTTGCTCGGACATGTTGGTCATATGGGGATAGCTGATTCTAGGGGTGTTTGGGGTTGCCAGGAAGTGCGAGAAAGTCTCAGATTTACTTCATGGAAATATCTGTGAGAATAGAAGGTGTGTTGAGTGGTTCACTGGCAGAGTGGCCACTGCATGGAACAGGCTGGTAAAATAAAACAGGAAAAATATTGGTTTGGATATTTTAAGAACAGCCTAGAAACATACCACATGAACTTGTGAATGGTATTCTGGCAAAACTGGATGGCCATTGTTGACTGTGCTTGAAGTACTGATATGTGTGTATGTAAGGCTGGAAATATACTTAGAACAAATAAGAAACTAGAAGGGTCTCATAATTTAAAGTCTATGGACTGTATAAACATGCTTGTTAGGAGCTAATAATAAGAATAAGCATTACAGCTTGTGGTCTCTCAAATAACTAAGCAACAGCCAAAACAAACAAACAAACAAAAAAACACACAATAGTTATGTAATGTATGATTTTAGTAAATCTAGACATAAAATATATAGTTATCATATAAGATGAAGCAGTCTGCTGAATTTAGATATTAAAGACAGGATTTAATAACATGGGCTTGTGTATAATAACACTACTTGAACATCAAGGGGAAGCATGATGATTTCCTCATATAAGTAAATGTGCATAGCAAGTCATATAATTGCTTTAACTTGAATTGTGGTTTTGTAACCCATCTTGACCATACATAATACTTAAGCTGTTACAAAGGTAACTTATGTTTTATACATAACATCAAACTGACAAAGTTGTTCAAGGGAAACAATAGAAGCCTGAACTAGGAAGGTCACAAAATGCAACAATCACATTCTGAACAAATAGTATTGAATTGACAATGATCACTCAGTTTAACCTTTGCTAATTATACAAAATAGAATGTTGCCATTTAAATATAAAAACTTTCAGTATATGCCATAAAATGGCAATTTATGAATATGGAAAGGGAACTTGTAATCATTAATCACAATAAGTGAATTTGTTGTTTTTAACCTATAATTTCACTCATTTTATAATAAGAAATGACAGCTATGAAAATCCTTATGTGTAGGAAATGGGGGGAAGAGGGATGCACTGATAATTAAAATGCACTAACTTTCATCAATGTCCACATAAAACAAACTCGATGCTTTAAGTAAGTTAGCAACAAACAAAGTGATTACTTAAATGCTGGCAAATAATGAAATATAACTTCTGATATATCCAGTAAAATATATTGTATTACAAACATTAGGTATAAATATTATTACCATCTATTTATATTAAGTAATAAGTTTTGAAAGACTTCATCAATAAGGGTGAATATGTTAAATAACTGTGTGCTATAATCTTTTACTGAGGTTTTATATATGATACGTCCTACTTTACTATGACTGAATTGCTTGTCATCTATCTTTCATGTAAATATTAATTGCTTATACAATAAGTAGACATTTATATTGTATTAGACTTCTGTTTAATCTACAATAGTACTATATCTGTTCAAAATAATATAAATATTGCTTATTCCCATTACAAATATTCTCCATATGATAATTCAATTTATGGAGCTCAGATGTTCTGGATTGTCAAGGTATGAGTGAGAATCTGATGGACTTAGGTTTATCCATCAGATTAGGAATGATTTTCATTCCATGGCCAGTGTGGATCCTAGTTTTGTTAGCATTTATTCATTTAAATTTATTTCACAAAAACATTTTTAGTTTGCCTGACCAAAACATTGCTTTATTGGTAAACACTCAAAGTATAAAACTGATAATTCCCTTTAAAATCTCAAACATATACTTTATAGTTATCAGAGGAAAATGTTTAATAGTCACAATAAAACAAAAAATACATAATCTAAATAACCAAAGATGGATTTAACTTTATTATCTTTAAATACCAATGGCTTAAACAATCCTAGCAAGAGATCAAATCTATGGAAATATTTAAAACTCAACAAAGCACAAATTGTCTTCCTTCATGAAACTCATTTCAAAACAAATGACAATTACAAATGGAATACTAAGGAATATATGATATTGGCGCAATCCACTTATAAGACAAAGACAAAAGGGGTAACACTTTTATGGAAAACAAATGTGATTAACCCAGAAATCATTTCTAAGTATGAAGATAAAGAAGGTCTTATGGCATTAGTAATAGTTAAATATAATAACAGATTATGGACACTAGCCAATCTATACTGGTTCCCAGGCATTGGAACAGGAACAGTTAAAAAACACTTGGATTTCATTTCCAATAATTATAAAGGTAATTTAATATTAGGAGGAGATTTTAACTGTATATTTGATGTTTCTGAAACTACAAATAAAAGACCGCTGCGTAATGCGCTGTATCAAATGCTTTAAACAAGTGGGTAGAATCATTTCATCTTGTAGATACCTTCAAATTTAAAGAAGATAATTCTTTGTTGTTTTCCCAAGATCACAGATTTGGTACCCAAACTAGAACAGATAAAATATTTGTGCTGCCCATGACTTACACTCTAAAATCATTAATTTCTCAATCACTCCCTGCCACTTTTCAGACGACAATTCATAGATACTAAAACTTCAAAATGGGTACAAACCATTCATCTTTAACTGCAGAATTCTAGCATATATAACTAAAATTAAAGAGTTCAAACCCTGGTTATTATCTGAATTATAGTTCTTCTTAGATATTAATTACACCACAGAGATAAATAAAATAATGATATGGGACTCATTAAAAGCTTATGGTAAAACCTAAACTTGGTATAAAAAAAATCAAAGAATGGGATTCTGAATTATTAGATCTACAATCCAAACTTTTGTCAGTAAAAGCTGAAAAAAATCAAAATCATTTGGATATGAAAAAAGTAGAAGTATTAAACTATAAATACAGCAAAATTCAAGCACATAAAACGAGTTTAGCTTTAGGAAAGCTAAAAATGAATACATTGGCCTCATCCCCCAAATATCTACATACTTTTTCCACAAGAATCAAAATACAATCAAAAGCTAATAACATTAAAATTATCTTCCATGAAAAGAAAGGGAAAAATGTCTTGGATATAGGTGACATTCGTGATGCCTATAGAAATCACTTTATTTAACATTTCCAAAATGAAAATATACACATTGATCAAGTAAATCTAGATGAAAAATGTTCTAATACAAAAAAAAAATACCAGAACAATTAAAACTAGATATGCATGCATGCATATCCTACAAAGAAATTACAGATACAATAAAAGATGGTAAAAATAATAAAGCTCCAGGTATAGATGTCATAATTATGGAAATATATAAACTTTTTCCTTCAGAGATACTATCCATCTTCCATAAAACTCTATTAGAAATTCAGTCACAAGCTTTAATACCACCCTTTTGGAGATATTCCTTAATCACACCAATCCTAAAAGAAAACAAATCCCCAAACCTCTGTACCTCATATAGACTTATATCATTATTAGATAATGACTATAAGATATTTCTGACAATATTAACTAACAGAATGAAAACACCACTATCCAAAACAATGCATAATGATCAAACTGGATTTATATATTATAGGCACACACATGACAATATTAGAAGTATAATTTCTCTTGTAGATTATATAATAAAGAAAATTAAAAAACACTTATAATTGGCTAAGATATAGAGAAAGACTTTGATTCCCTAAATTGGGACTATTTATTCAAAATCTTAATATTTGAATTTCCTGCATCCTTTGTTCATCTCCTAAAGAATATATATATATATATATATATATATATATATATATATATATATATATATATATATATATATATATACAAATAATTTAGTGTATGTCAAGTTAGGTCCTTTAACCTTTGAATCTATACATATAACAAAAGGCACTAAACAAGGATGTCTCCTGTCACTGATTGTATTTGTTCTGGCTATTGAAATATTGGCAGATTCAATTCATAACAATATAAAAATCAAAGGAATAGATGCTTATGAACAATACAATTCTAAAGCAATGCTATTTGCTGATGACATATTACTAGCATTATCTAATACAAAAGAGACATTAGAAGAATTAAATATATTAACTGAAAAATTTCACATGACTTCAGGACTCCATTTTAATAAATCAAAATCAATTTTTTTATTATTAAATAAAAAAAAAAAGAACTGAAGACTAAGGGGGATCAAAGCATAGGGAAATAAGAATCTACCTTAAATTATCTATGAATTGAGTTATGCAAGGATAATAATGAATTAGTCTAAAGAAACTATAATAATATCATCAATACTATTAAACCCTCTGTGGAAAAATGGAATAAAATAATAACATTTGAAGATGGACTACAGTTAATAAAAATGGTTTTATTTCCCAAGATCCTATCTATAGCCTTGGCAATACAGCTGTTACCAGAAAGGAATATACTTAAAGAAATACATTCATGCCTAATAAAATTTTTATGGTTTCCCAAAAGATTCAGAATAGCTTTAATACATCATATCAGACCGTGGAAACAGGGAGGATTAAACTTTCCTGATATAGAAACATATATAAAACCATCAATATCTAAAGCAATCTCAGATTCAATAAGTTCAAATTACTGTGCAAATTGGAAAGAATTACTAACTGTAATATTGATAAATGAATTTGATTTGCAAAAAAATTCAAATAACAGATAAAAACAATTTGCCATGGCACATATGTATTAGTATACAGTATAACATAACTAAACCCACTGAAACTCATATGATTCATTATTACATTGACTCATTTAGAAAAATTATTAATGCAAATATAGATTTAAAAATCTGGTTTGATCTTTTAACACCATTTATAGTCACAAAGAACTTTCAATGTAAAATATATAGAGAAATTATTAATTCCTGGGAACAGAAAGGATTTGTTTATTGGCTCCAATGTATCAAAGAACTAAAAGTTTTAGTTATGCAAGTAATAAAAATAACATACAAAATTCGACAACAGGACTAGCTAACTTTACAGAGTATTGCGTCATATTCACAAGATTTAAGTAGAATAATTAACAATTCTTCATTTAAAGAAATGCCTAAATTTACAAAATGCATATATGAAATTATATATAATGACTTTGACATGGGAAAAAGTATATCAAAATTTTACAAAATATTGATAAACGATAAAACAACACCCAAAACCTCATATTGGAAAGATAAAACAAAAAGATACTCAGTACAGTTAACCGAAAATATTAAAACAATTATGTTATTATTGATAAAATATACATCCTTTTTACACAATACTGGAAAGTTTTTAATTGGAAATGCTTGCACAGAGCATTCTTAACTCCAGATAGAATCAGTAAAATGAGTTCTTCCATAAAAGGAATATGTTAGAGATGTGAGCAAATACACATTGCAGATTGGAATCACTTTTTTTTGATTGTGTTAAAATTAAGCCATTTTGGAATGGTATCAATAACTTTCTACAAGCTTCATTTAATTAATCATTTTATTTAAATAAAGCTCTTGTATTATTAAATGTGAACAAAGGTCCTCATTTGAATAGGTCAAACATATCTAGTATGGACTATACTTGCAATTTCAAGGAAGTGTATAACAAGAAGATGGAATACAAACACAATCCCAACTTTAGAAGACTTCTGCAGGCTACTGAAGACCACAGCATTATTGGAAATTAAAATTAAAGAACTAAGAATTCATCCATAGCCATTTATCAATAACCCTTAAGGAAAAGTCTTATTGTTGATTGACACTATACAATAATTGATCAGATACTCTGATAATGGATTGGACATACTTATAAAGTAACTGTATACATTAAGATCTGTTATAGTGTCAGGCTAATGTAAATAGTGTACATAGTTATTTAAGATGTTATGTATAACTACTATGGAATTCATTCAAATGTATTTGAAAAGTAAAAAACAATTTTGAGAAAAAAGTTAGCAGACTTCCTGCATTTCACAAACCACTACAGCTTTGAATTTCTGGATCTCACCATTTAAAAAATATGAAAGTGATACAGTGTTAAACAAAAATGTGTTTAGAAAACCCACATGGGTCAACCTGTTGCTAAATGCACATAATATGCACCAGGAAATTGCAAAGAAAAATGCTATAAAGTCACAACAGATGAGGATAGCTCATATTTCTGGGAAAATGATTTGGTTTCTATATAATCTGGACAAACTGCAAAGTGACTTCCTTGAAAGGGGGTACAGCAAGAACCTGATAAAAGAAATACTTGGTCCTATTTCAACCATGAAAGAGAACAACAACCCAACTATATTCAATCCACAACAAACAGAACAAAGTAATACAATGCATTCATAAAATAATGCAGACAAAGAGAAACATAGAAAAAGTATGATTCTCACATTTTTGAAAAGAATCTCTGGAATAAAATATACCATGTGCAAAAACTCGAGTATCATCCATGGAAACCAGTCCATTAATAAGATACTTGATCCTGACCCTACTGTCATCTATGGTAATGGGCAAAATATGAGGAGGTGGGTAAAAGGACATCCTTTGCCAACTAGATAGTCAAATGCTGGCACCTTTCCCTGTATGCCTTCAGGATGCAGATGCTGTAACTTTATGATTAAGGGCAAGAGCTTTTATTGTCCAAACACAAGAAATATTACAGCACAGTGAGAGATAACTGCAAAGTCAGTTTGTAGTTTACAGTGCCATATGCACAGCTCATAGAACATTTTACATAGGCAAGACGACACTAATCAGACATCTGACTAAAAGATCATAATAATCCACTGACCAGACATGCTCTACTCTGCAGAAACTTTGAGAAGTTTGTGTTCCACATAGTGAAGAAAGGAACAACTGGTCCACTTGAAGGCAACATAGGAGCTATACTTGAGGAAAAGGAGCCTGATTGTCAAATTCACCTAAAAGTTTACTGGCACCCAGGACTGAACACAAACTGCTCCATCGAATTTGTACTTGAACTTAGAAAACTGGACCATAATAGCACTTACCAACAGTTAGATACTGTATTTTTAGGGTCTATATTAGATACACCTAATGGTCAAACCATTAAGTTCGAAGTTATAGAACTTCAACTATACAAAAAAAAAAAAAAAAAAAAAAAACACAACCTACAAAACAATAACTTGTAAGCATGGGGACAAGCCCCCCGTGCACCCACACCCCCCGCTACTTAAATATACCAACTCCGAGATTGCACCAAAATGATGAGAATGGAAACCTCTGCTTACAGAGATCTCCATTCAAACGCTCAAACTTTTCCAAATTCGAATGTATGGTCTCGACATATGTGGTTCGAACTTGTAAAAGTTCGACTACGTGACTGGAACCCGTATTTTTATATTCCTTCATAGTATTTAATTAGCATTACTAATCCTGTAGGTTGACTACTATAGGACCAGTAAAGAAAAAATTATGGTGTAATTTAATATCATGGACTTATAAACACTTTTTGCTTTAAATGTAACACTGCCTTCAGTAACAGAGTTCTCTCATTTCAATTGACAATGCATTTCTAGGAATATGAAGCATAAGATTTAAAACTTTTCTCCTTTAAGTTATATAAGATTTTAATACTAGTTTACATATGGTCATTGTTTAATGTTGCTAAATCTGTTCATTTTTTTGTTTCGAAATCAAGTCTGCCATGTACACTTTTTTGTTTTATTTATTTATTTATTTATTTTTTTGCTTTGTTTGTTTTATTTTTTGTTTTATTTCTGAAGATTGTAAAATGATTGTTCTTAAAATCTTTTGTAATAATGTTGAGTTTTTCTCCTCAGGCCTTCACTGAAAATGGGCTTCTACCCAGTTGGACTTTCTCAGTAATGAAATGTCAGTAAATAAATAAGTAATGTTTAGTGGAGTTTACCATAAGATTGCACTTAATGCCATTGTGCTGTTCTATACTGACCTGATGAAGCTTCAGCTACTCATTGGTGGTCAGGTGAAAGTGCTTTAGACTCCTGAGTTTATTATTTTGTTCTTTTTACTTACATCAGTTTCAATAACAGAAGTAAACTGATGATGTTTCTCAAGGCCAAAACGTCCCTTTTTGTTTATGTCAGCATAGTCATCCAGCCATCAACCTATTTCTAAGTTTATGCAATAAACCTCCCTAGGCTCAATTTATGTGGCCTTAGGCAGTGCTGCCTTTCTGCCCTGATAAATTCACCAATGTTCATCGTGCATACAGCTGCAGTAATCACAGATGGGTTCTCTGCCGTCAGGCGGGTCCTCGGTCGGCCGAATTCCAAAGTCTAGGTCCGGCGTCGGTTGGTGTCGCTTTCTCTCTTGACATCAGTGAGGCCAGAGTATATAAGACACAGCCAATGCCATGTTCTTCAGTCTTTTTTGCCGCGCGGTGCCCGAAGCAGAAGCAGTTCGCAAGTGCCGGTTGGCCAGCTCCTGAATTTACGAAAAATTGGAAACCGAAGTCTTCATTAAAGCTAAGTACACCTTTGGGGAAACTTTTCTTGCCTCAGACCGATGTCAGAAAAAGTTAACAATTGTATTTCTTGTGGGAAGCAAATTCACCATTTCCTATGATGTAGCCCTAGTTTCACACATATAGTTTAAATCTCTTTTCAACAAAGATTCACACATTTCTGATATGCCTCCCATCATAGGCTCAGCTTGTGTTAGTTTACAACCTGTAACATCTGAACTGTTTTAGTATGTAAGACTATTTGGTAGTGGAGCTATCTTTATATTAGACCTAATGTTTCTTTGTTCTGAATTAATAATCTACTAATTATCAGGCCGTATAGTTGCATATTTTTCCACTCTCCCTAGAAATCTCTGAAAAGGTTTTTTTCAACAGGCACTGGTACAAGACACACTTACTGTTGGAACTATGCTTTGCTGTTTTATAGAGATTACTACTGTGCCAACTAGGATTAATGACACGTTACTGACAACCTCTTCTAATGTATTTGCTTTGTACAGCATTTAGATGGAACAAATTGAAACAGAAGTCAGTTATCTCTTTCCTCATTTAATCCTGTTTGGTTCATTGTCATAGAACACTGCAGCTTATCCTAGATGTAGCACATACAGATCCCGTACTTGTCTCTCTGAACACACTTATAACCAATATATCACGAGAACATTGAATTCATCCTGTCATGGAAAGGGTGGTGTGCTACATGACATAAAGGATGCAAGGTAGGTGCTCCCAGTCAGAGGTTCAGACAGATTGCGCTGACTAGCTGCAGTTATGATTACTCCAATATAATACTTAATGATTTTAATTTCACTTGTTGTTACATAATTTTAATATTTGTTGTCCCATCTAAACACGGCAAATAGCATCAATGTATCACATCATGGATGCAGTGATGTACAAATGGTTAAACATAGCCAGGAACCAGATTTATATAAAGTGTTAGTATTAATTAGCTACCATCCACATAGGATAGGAATACAGTCCATAAGCTATTATCTATTTGCTACCAATAGGAATAAATATGCAGAACAGGTTTGAAAGATGTGGCTTATTCTATTGTAGCTTGAATGAACAGCCTATGACATACATTTATGACCCCAGCTGAGTGAATTGACAATCATCTCTGTGTTAAAGCAGATAAACACTGCATGTCATGCAAGCTGGAGTTAGATCTGACAAAGCTCTTTTAAGGGTGAATGCACTCATCTATTTGTTTTTCAATAAAGAAATTTTGATTATTAAACAAGTTATAACTGCTTGATTACTCCGAAGTCTGAAATGAACTTATCTACAGAGCATGGTTCTTTTATCCTGATTTTTTTAGGATTCTCACCCAGCAGCTTTATTTGTTTCTCACAAGTAATGTTTTTTCCTGTAGCCTAATAGCCTAATATATATATATATATATATATATATATATATATATATATATATATATATATATCAGTGCAGTGCCATGTCTTTGGTTAGAGTTATTTGGCTGAATGTCTCAGTGCATCACACAAATGTTTTGTCAGATGTTAGTATCATCAAAACAGGTAAGTGAGTGTACAGTATGTGGATGTGTGATTGAAAATGTATGTGGGTTAGGGTTAGAGCGAGATCTAGTTAAGGGGATACATAAAGTATATGTGCAATTGTGAGTGCTTAGGATAAGTGTTAGGTTAGGAGACAGATTTAATGCGCGCGCGCGTGTGTGTGTGTGTGTGTGTGTGTGTGTGTGTGTGTGTGTGTGTGTGTGTGTGTGTGTATGTCTGTGTGTGTGTGTGTGTGTGTGTGTGTGTGTGTGTGTGTGTGTGTGTGTGTGTGTGTGTGTGTGTGTGTGTATGTGTAGGTATGTGTATACAAAGCTCTCAAGTATAAGCCATGCAGAGCACAGAACTGATACAGAAACTGAGAGAGAAGGAAGTATTAAACGTGAAAATCAGGTCACAGAGAGGGAAGAAAATATTCTTTTCTTCAAGGTATTAACAGAATAAAATGCAATAACTTATTTTAAACAAACAAGAAAGAATAAAGCACGGACAATCTGAAATTATAAAAGGACAGTTCTTTTTAGGAAAACGAAATAGTTAAGTGCACCAAGGGGTGAATCCATAGTGCAGTCCTTTTTTAGGAGACAGAGAGTATAAAGTCAAAACCAGTGTTGGTATACCAATGTGTGATTCATATAAAGACAGTTTGAATTAGGGGTAGAGATGCTCATCTACCGAGTTATTATGACTCAGCAAAATATCTAAAATCAGGATACTTTGTAGAAAGTATGAATCAGGCTGCTATTGCCACTTCAAACGTCACTGTTTCAGTATAACGTACTGTACCTTTAAAAATATTACAGCATGTTTCTGTAATTTTTACTAGATCATTAAAATGGTTTAGTATCTTTCATATCACCCAGATCAAGAAGTGAAGTCTAATTTATTTTTTCCTCAATTGGCGTACTTCCAGCTCACCATAACCTGCTCCCACACTACTCCTTTGAACGTATTGCTCCTAATTTGTTTGCAGAAAAGTATTGCAGATAACAAATTTTGTCAGGTAATTAAGAATGAATGACATTCGAATAACCACAAGAAACATTCCATGCCTGACACACATTCTACTATTAGGTAGAAATACATTCCCAACAGTAGGCAGTCATATTAGCTTTGTGATAATAGGGCATGCAAGTGTTTTAAAAGAAATTAGATTTTTTAAGAATTTCTGTATTTCCAACTTTAATGCAATCAGTTCAATTCTATTTGCCCAAAAATATCAACACCTCCTAACAAATATTTCAGTATTCTTCTTGTGAAAACATAATTAAATATGTAATTTTTAATGTAAAACTCATGCATCTAAATGATACCATCTGCCTGCTTATTTGATTTGAGTGAAGACAGATATAATTACTTATTTTTATTTTACATTTGTTAACTGGGAAAGTCTGACTTGGAACAAGCCAATTTTCAGCAGAAGTCCAGGGAAAAATGCTCCAGATGCATGTCTTTGTAACGTGGGAAGAAACCAGAACACCTGGAGAAAACCCACACAAATGCAGGGAGGATATGCAGACTCCTCACAGAAGGCACCCCAGCCGAGAATCGAATCAGAGAGCCTCTTGCTGTGAAGCGACAACACTACTGCTGCACCACTGCACTGTCCTAATTACATACAATCTACAAATTACAATTAATTAATTAATTAATTAATTAATTAATTAATTAATTAATTGATTCCAGTGTGATGACCGGGGATGTCCACTGGGCTTAGGGAGCCCATTTTCAGTGGAGGCCCAGGGAGAAAAGCTCCATGTTACAAAGTTTAGATACAGATACAATATAGAAAAGAAGAACGATTTACAATTATGTTTCATGCTAGAGAGCAGGTGTAATTTCTTAGATACATGTTACCTTTAGATACAGACACAATGTTATTAATGAATAATTTACAGTTACATTTCATGTTAGAGAGCAGGTGTAGATTCTTAGGTGCATGGTACAAATTTGATATTTGCAATATGTACATGTGTGTGGTAGCCTAGAGATCATAGCTAGATCGGCTGGTAATCATAGCTGGAGAGGGGTTTAGAGGTAGAGAGAGAATTATAGGACTAGCTGTGAGAATGCAGTTGCATTTTCTGTTAGAGTAAAGGTAAGAATGTAACTGGGATTTAAAGTTTTCAAAGTTTGCACAGGTCCTTACAGAGGAAGTAAGAGAATTCCATTGTTTTCTAAGGAAAAGGCTAGCAGGAGCTGGCCAGCAGGGCGATTGGGTTTTCGGACAGTGATTAGGCTTCGGTGAGTAGATCTGAGTGTTCTCCGAGAGGTGTAGGGGAGAAGGATGTTGCACAGTGCAGGGCACTTAGAGGGTTGAAAGATTAGCTTGTGGGCTGGGGTAATCTGATCATAGTCTAGATGGTTGGACAGTTCAAGCCAGTGTAACAAATTAAGGGCAATACAGTGATGGGAGGAGTACTTGGCTTTGGTGACAAATTTAGAAATCTTATTATAACAGACTTCCAATTTTGAAGTGAGTGTGACAGATGAGTTAGTTAATAAAGGAGTGCCATACATTAATGAGGGGAGTAGATAGGTAGTGACAAGCGTTTGTCTGGTGGAAGGAGAGAGAAATTGGATGTTCCTGTATAGCATAGCAAGTTTTATATGAGTTTTCTTAATGTTTTGCTGGATGTGAGTGTCGAATTTCAGATGTTCATCAATAGTGACTCCAAGTAGTTTGGCAAAGGGAACAACCTCTATAGTGGAGTTGTTTTGGCTAATGATTTGGAATGAGTTTTTATCAAGAGGAGAAGATTTTGAGGGAGAGAATAATAGTATTTTGGATTTATTGGCATTTAGTGAGAGATGATTCTGAAGCATCCAATTTTCAGTGGTGAAGAAAGCAGTTTGGGTCAGTGTCTGAAGCTCTGGGAAGTTGGTGGCACTGCAGATTAATGTGGAATCATCTGCATATTGTACAATTTTGTACTGGGTATGGCTTTGTGGAAATTGCTAATAAAGATGTTAAACATCATTGGACTGAGTATGGATCCCTGGGGATCCCCAGTGGGGGTGGGAAGGAAGGTTGAGGTGCATGTCCCCCATTTTACAGCTTGAGATCTATTGGAGAGGTAGTTAGAGAACCAGGTTAAGGTATTCTGGGTGGGATTAAGGTCGGAGAGATGGTTTAGGAGATGGGTGTGGGAGATGGTATCTAATGCCTTGGACAGATCTAGAAGAACAGTAGAAAATATTTTTCCAGAATACCGGCCAAGATTTATTGTCTCTAGGAAGAAGAGAAGTGCAGTGGTTGTACTATGGCCTGGATGGAAGCCGTGTTGGGTTGAAATGATTATGTCATTTCTGGTGGAATAAAGTGAAACTATAATACATAGTCAAGAAAAAATGGTCAGGGTTCATAACACTTCATGCAATGGCAGCATTTAGAGTTGCAAACCATCACAATGTGTTGCCTTGTATATGTACAATCATAGTAAGTTTATACTAGGTAAAACACAATGATTGTCACAGTCCAAAGGAACAGAGAGGTCATGAACTGATGGAGCTTTTTTCCTAAACCATTTTTTTCCTCCACAAATGAAGTACAGTAGCACAGAATTGGATCATACTTTATTAAGCATTACTTATTTATCTGTTTATTTATTTGTTTTACATTTGTTTACCATGAATGTCTGATTGGGCCAATATCCGATTTCCAGTGGAACTCCAGGGAGAAAAGCTCCATATAACAAAATTTACAGAAATGAAATAATGTTTAGCAGTAGTCAAAAAATAAAAACATTTTTAAAAAGAATTTATGTGAAAAAGGAGTATATAACAAACAATGTAAATCATAGTGTACAATTCAAAATACATAATGCATAGAATACAATTCAAGCGTAAGAGATGACATTAATAAAGCTTAAAAAAGAAATAGTAACATGAACTATAGTCATAAGGAAAGAGAGTTAAATGATTTGAGTGACAAGGAAAAAAAGAGATGGATTGAAGGTGGAACAGGATAAAAGTATAGAGGTGAAATTAAAAAGAGTTAAATAGAGAGTCAAAGTTAGGGCGGCCACAGTGGTGCAGCGGTTAGTGTTGTTGCTTCACAACAAGAGGTTCTCCAGTTCAATTCTCAGCTGGGGTACCTTCTGTGCAGAGTCTGCATGTCCTCTCTGTGGTCATGTGGGCTTCCTTCGGGTACTCCATTTTCCTCCCAAAGACATGCTGTAGGTGGATTGGACACTCTAAATTGGCCCTAGGTGTGAGTGTGTGCATGTTTGTGCCTTCTGTGGAAGGTTGGGTGCTGGGCTGGCAACTTAACACCGTAAAACTTCACTGCCAATCATGAGCAGACAAGTGATCCACTGTGGTGACCCCTAACCAGGAAAAGCCAGAAGAAGAAGAGAGTCCAAGTTACTTGTCCAGTGGATAAAGTAGGTGTTCCCTCTTAAGCATCCGAGTTAAAAAGTCCTTTCTTTAAGTAATCCCCACATACCATAATTCATTAACAATGTGCAGAAAAAATTCTTTTGGTGGATACAAATCATGAAGCAAGCTGAATGCCTTTAAAAATGGCATGTTGTCTTATGTTCTCTGTGGTCATAGCCAATGGTCTGAGACTGCCATATATCAGCATATGTTTCTGTAAGAAGTTTGCTTACTGTACATTCCTTTCATCAACTTTCTCTATGTGTTTCTATTCTTTGCGCAAATACTGCATTGGGGTAAAGTGACTGACTGAAGAGAATGTTTTCAAAAGCCATTTTTCTAAGACTATTTCCTCTGATCATATATACCACATTTAACAAAATCCCAACTAGTTGAAAGTCTTTTTGTAATATATAAACAAGTTCTACAACAAACTGATAAATCCAAAAAGCAGAAAAAAGAAACGGACTTTCGCCACCCATTTTAAATTAATTTTGCTATGCCCTTTTTCGAGGTTAGTATACTGTGCCTCTGTCTAACAGTGACACAGAAGTGATACCCAGGGTAAACCTACGATCTCCCATCCACTCATCAAGATTCCTCTTGAAGAGAGTCAGTGAGGGACTCTGCCTAACCTGGACTGGGATTTTATTCCAGAGTGAAGGGAGCCTCTGGGTTATGAATCTGTCCCTCCAGCATGTCCTATTTATTTCAGTGCTGAGGTTCAAGTCTCTCGAGCGCGTAGCTCAATGGGATTTGGATTTTCTGAGGTGCAGCATGTCCATTAATTCCGGGTTGGACATGGCTTTATACGTCAGGCACAGATCGCCTCTGAGCAGGCGGTATGCCACTGAGTAGAGCTAGAGTTTCTTTAACCGGGCAGCATATGGCATCTGTTTGAGCCCTATGATCCTCTTGGTGAGGTACTTTTGGGGTCTTTCCAGTTGCTGCAGGTGTCTGGTAAGGTACATCCCAAAAGGGGCATTGTACTCAATTATGGGCCTGATGAGGGATGAGTAAAGAGGCACGATGACCTCCCTTGATCTAGATGTGAATCCCTTCATGATTAGGTGGGCTATATAAAATGTTTTTCTAACCACTTTGGCCACGTGGTTGTCAAATGAGAGATTGCTATCAACTTGGGTCCCCAGGTCCCTAATAACTTCTTCTGTACTTAATGGATTACCACCTATGTGGTAATTTGTGGGCACTTTGTTTTTGCCAAAGGGGATGACTATACACTTTTTGGTGTTTAGCTTGAGGCCATGGCTCTGGCACCAGTTGTCTGTTTCTATGAGGCCCTTTTGGAGGATGCTTGTGTCAGCTGGAGAGTCGATGATGGCGCCCAGTTTGCAGTCATCTGCGAACTTAGTCAGCCACAGTCCTTCCATGTTGGCTTGTACCTCCGAGAAATATATACCGAACAAGAGAGGTCCCAGGACTGAGCCTTGTGGGATGCCACTTGTAACTGGTTTGGAGTCTGACATGGCTCCAACAATTCTAACCATGTGGATTCTGTCCTTGAGCCAGTTTGCAACACATCTAGTGACATAGGGGTTTATATTTAAGCTGGTGAGCTTATCTATAATGCCCGAGTGGGGTATTGTATCGAAGGCTTTTGCGAGGTCCAGGTAGGCTGTGTGGAGCACCTTCCCCACGTGAATGGCCTTGGTGACTGTTTCAAAGAAATCAACCAGGTTTAAAAGGCAGGATCTGCCCTTAACAAATCCGAACTGGGTAGGTTCCAGTGTCTGTAGGTCCCCAATATCTTTATTTATGAGGTCCATGACGATAATTTCCATAGCTTTGCAGACCAAGCTAGTCAGGCTTATGGGGTGATATTTTCCAGGATCTGTTGAGGCACCACCTTTGTGGAGAGGGACCACTGTTGCTGTACGCCACTCTTTGGGTACATATCCTGTAGTAAGGCTGAGAATGAACAGTAGTTTTATGTTTGGGTTTAGCTCTTCTTGGAGTTCATGTAGGACGCAGCCCGGGACACCGACTGGTCCCATTGATGCTGTATTTTTTGCTTTGGAGAGGGCAGCTATTACCTGAGCATCTGAGATGTCAGGGGGGCAGCACTCTGCTGGGATAAATATTTGCCCTTTTGGTGGGGAGGGGGGGGGAGAAGTTTGCACTGAACCTGTCAGCTAGGATGTTGGCAATGTCTGTGGGTTTGGTGTATTTTTTTGTCATTTTGGACTAATTCTGAGCATATCTGGGAATTCCCACCCAGGTTCCTAACATAACTAAAGAAAGCCTTGTGATTATCCTTAGTATCTTGTGCAATTTTTCTCTCGAAGCTGGTCTTAGATGATTTTATGAGTGCCCGTAGTTTTTTGCTAATATTGATCAGAGATGCCTTCCCTTTTTGGAATTTTGCTCTATCATGTGGTAGCTTCCTCCTTCTATTGCATAGTTTGTTTATGGCTGGGTCCACCAGACAGGACTTCTGCCTTTGGAGGATTGGGTCTTGGTTTTATTTAGGATTGCATGATCCATGCATTCCTGAAGGTGTTTATAGAATGGGTTTATAAAGGATTCTGCGGTCTGGGCCATATTTTTCACAGGCCCAGGGGCTTTGAAGGATTCCACCTCAGTTTTGAGGAGTGTGAAATTTGCTTTAAAGAAGTTTTTCACTGTGGTTTTCAGGGCAGGGGGTGGAGTCGGGATGTGAATATCCAGTGAGATTAGTTTATGGTCTGATCATACCAGTGAGGGATACACTTCTGGTCTGGAGCATAGAGTCCCCATGTTGGTGATGATCAGGTCCAGTATGTTTTCCCCTCTTGTGGGAGTGGTAAAAGTTGTTCCATAGCATTTGAGTTTATAAATTCTAGGAACCTTTGGGCTAGGGTGTTGGAGCTAGAGTAATGCTCCCAGTCTATGTTTGGGTAGTTGAAGTCGCCCAATATAATGGTGTTTGGAGAGACCTTCATATTTTCCAGTGTTCTCAGGAAGGCCGAGTGGGGTTCCTGGGTTTGGGAGGGTGGTCTGTAGCAGGCTATAAACTGAAAGGCAGTTTTACCCACTGTTAGTTGCACATGGATAGTCTCTGATGCTTTGTGCTGTGCCACCAACCTGGAGGTGTGGGTATCTATGACGAATATTGATACTCCCCTCCTTTGTAGTACGGTCCAAGTTTTGGGGCCGAAAAGCATGGTATGAGGTATAACCTGGTAGTGCTGGGGTGCTCTTGGGAGCCTTGAACCAGGTTTCTGTTACTGCACAGATATCGATGTTCTCCATGCTAAGGAGAGTTTCGAGTGCATGCATCTTGAGGTTTAGACTTCTGGCATTGAGTAGCATTACTCTTAGTTTCTTATCCCTTGTGATACCTATGGAGGTGGATTTGTCTTTTGAGCCTTGCCTAAAAAAGGCACTATGGGGTAGCAAGAGCCTTTGCCAATATCCAAAAGCCCAGGGGTGACAGGTGCAAGCCGTCCCTAGCGAAGCATCGTGGCTTGTCGAGCATGTCATCCCAGGCTGACAGGCATTGGATCCCCTTTGAATGACACCATTACTTAAGCCAATTGTTGAAATTGATCATCTTGTCTTCATATTGTGGCATCATTCTTGGTGAGGGTAAGATGCTACTCAAGGTCAAGGTCATACCGGCCTGGGCTACATGCTCAGAGAGCTCCTCTATGTCTCTTTTCATGTAGTCCAGGGAGGTACATCTCAGGTCATTCACACCAGCATGAACAATGACTGAGTCATATTTGTACTTGCCTTGGAGTGACCTGAGTGCTTGTGTTATGTGGCGGATCCTAGCGCCTGACAGGCAGCTCACCGTGACCTTCTCCTTGTTCAGCCTGGTGAGCGGGACGCCAGTGTGCCTGACAATAGAGTCACCTATTACAAGTGTATCAGGTGTGTTGTTTAGCCTTAAGGGCTGTGACTGTTTGGCACACTGGCTTTGTGAGCTATGTGTTGCATGAGTTTTGTTTTGGGGTAGCAGTTGCTTGGGTGTCTGCTTTGGAGGTCTGCTGCTTAGGCAGATTTTTATTTAAAGCCTCCGAGTCTGTTTTTGTGTGTTTATGTGTTTGGTTTGCTGTCATGGTAGGTCTATGTGAGATTGGAATTGTAGTGAGTGTGGTTTCCTTCTCCTCCTGACTTGTTTCGCCAGTACTGAGTTGAGAGAGCTTAGCCTCCAGTATGGTTATATGGTTGCATCTCTCACATGTGTTGGAATTTGTTGGGAGGAGGAGAGGGTTGTCTGTGTACATGAGGCAGTTGTAACATTGCCTCAAGATTCCGAGATTCACCAGCTGGACTGGAGAGGAGATTGGCAACTGACCTTTGGACATGCTAGAATAGTATTGGGATTTCCTTTATAATTGAAAAAAGGGCCAAAGGGGAACAAGGTACTCAAGGGGAGTTTGTGAGGGTGTAGTGCTTTTAATATTTTAGTGCTGACTTATATAATTGCTTTAGTGAGCAAGTGCCAGGTAACTTAAATGCAATGTGTTTCAGGTAACTTAAATGCAAAAATGACAAACAGTAACTTTCTTTCAAGTGAAACAAGGAAATAAGTACAGTAAGCAATGCAGATATCACTAGGGATCCACAGAAGCGCTGAAAAGCCGTGTTTTAGGTGGAATTAGCATTTCAGGGAAATAACAAGCAAACAAACAAGCAGCATACAAATAAAGCTAAATTCAGCAGGCCTGGATCTAGTCTATGCTACAGCAAACAAGGTGTACCAATTTCAGTAAGAAGCAGTTCAAATATGCAGGCACTATAAGCCTTTAACCAGAAATTCCCAGCTCAGAAGGGCAGTGTCCAGCCTCTCCTCCCACAAGAGTGCAGACCACAAACCTTCTTAATGTAAAATAACTGGCCTGAAGCCCAAGTGCTTAAACCGGAACTAATACACTTTTAGAATAACAGACACTGAGCCCTCAATCAGCAGTTCACAACTTAGAAGGATGTAAGCTATCTGTCCTGCCACCACAGTGCAGGCCACAAACCTTCCTGATGTAAAACAACTGGTCTGAAGCCCAAGTGTTTAATCCAAAAGACTTAGAATGATAGCTATACTTTAATCAAGTTACTACCAAACAGTAATAAATACAATTGAATATTTTAAAGAATGCCTGGATTAGTGCTCAAGTTATACAAACAAAGCTAGATTCAGCAGGCCTGGATCTAGTCTATGCTACAGCAAACAAGGTGTACCAATTTCAGTAAGAAGCAGTTCAAATATGCAGGCACTATAAGCCTTTAACCAGAAATTCCCAGCTCAGAAGGGCAGAGTCCAGCCTCTCCTCCCACAAGAGTGGTGAACAAGCAATGGAGAAACAGTAATTTTGTGAGTTTCTAAACTTGTATGCTAAGTATGTGCAATTTTATAAATAAATGAACATGCAAGCACTTACAAGGGACAACTTTAATGCCAATAATTAGCTTACAGGACCTGTACTGAGAGTCTGTTACAAATAATAACAAGGAACATTGACTCTGGTAGTCTCTAGCTAAAATGTGCATATCTGAGTGGTAGTTTGATAGATGTTTAGGTCACAAACTGAGACTGTCTAGACATGCAGAGTTGGTGCTAAAAATAGGTCCATCATCTCAGGTTTGTCCCTGTTTTACTCTGAAGTTGCCTAAAGAAGAGGCCCTTGACAGATAATGGGTATGCACAGAATCTGTGCTGAGTGTCATACAATTTGGGATTGTACCAGTAGTCAAGCAAATCACATTGATACAGCTGCAAGTTGCAAATTTAAACCTCTGTTGTTGATGCATATGCACCTAACAACTACCTGGAGACCATGTATGTTGTGCTTGATAAGGTACTACATAATCACTCATAGCCCTACCTATAGGTGTGGTGTTTAATGTATTACAACCTACTGACTCTGTAGTCCTGCCCATGAGTGTGGTGCAAAAACTCATTCCCTCCAGTAAATCTCTTTTGAGTGTGTACCTTTAACTCCCAGTGGATATGGCTTGAGCGTTTAAAAAAATGAAGTTATAACCTTACATCTCTAACCAATACTCATTGATAGAGGTCAAATATCAATACAATTATGTTTGCCATCATGTATGCTTCAAGATAAAATATTATGATAACCTTGTATATACTGGGACTTTGGAATTATTAATGAAAATATGACCAAGCAATATTTGACGCCTAGAGGTGCAGTAGGATCTAACTGCAGAAACACCTGAAGGCTCAATCAGCTGTAATGAGTGTTAACAGAGTACAACCTACTGTCTCTGTAGTCCTTTCCATGGGTGTGGTCTTTGACGGGGTACTGCCTACTGACTCTGTAGACCTGCCCATGAGTGTGATACTTAACAAGAGTAGAACCTACTGTCTCTTGTAGTCCTTTCTATGGGTGTGGTCTTTTACAGTGTACTGCCTACTGACTCTGGAGACCTGCCCATGAGTGTGGTGCTTAACAGAGTACAACCTACTGACTCTGTAGTTCATCCCATGGGGTGGTCTTTTGCAGCGTACCACCTACTGACTCTGTAGTCCTAGAAGGAGATATCATAATTCATGATAATGACGAAGGAGGTAATTAGATGGCATGACTGGGAGGAGTACCTTATTGATCTGAAACATAGTAGTGAGCTGGTAGATGGACTTTTGTGTTAGTCTTAAGCTCCCTGTAATAAGGACCATGTCTGAAACCAAAGCCAAACATAAATATGCTTGATGCTTCACTAAAGGATGATGTTTGACTTTGTAGCCATGTCATCAGACTTTAAGGCAGATATTTCAGACAGTCATTTTAGACTGAAGAGATACACTGAGCACTCTCCTGTTCTTGACTTAGTGAGTTAGTTAGGGGTGGGAGGTTGGCATAATGGTTAAGCTGTTTGCCTTACAGACATATGGTATTGAGTTGGATTCTCACAGAGGGGTATTTAGCTAGGCTTAAAATGGCCCACAAGGCAGTTAGCTTAGTACTAACCTATGAACCTATGAACCTATGATGGGTTCCATCCAATGGGTGAAGTGGATCCTGGACAAATCTAACAAGTCCACACACGTAGTGATGAAGTCTAGAAAGACCACTTAGCTGCTTCTTTGAATGCTGAGTTCAACTTCCCCTTCCCAAAGAGCCTCTCTCACAAATCAGCAGAGGTCTCAGACATGGTGTACAAAAGGACCCTTTTCAACTCTTTATTATTTCAGTAGGCAGCAAGGACCTGTGGTCAAAAGATAAATAACAATTATCACGGCAGTAATCCTAAGAATAACTGGTGGATATCAGCTATGAGGGAAGTCGTTAGGTTAAAGAAAAGGGCTTTCCACAGAATGTTAATGGGAGGCAGATTTAACTAAAAAGCACAGACAGTCAAAGGAAGTTGCAGGTATAGCAGTCAGCAAACAAAATGCTAAGGTGCAGGAAGACTTTACTGGCTAATGGCAGAGATATTCTGACAAAAACATATGCCAAGTCAAGATTAGAAGGAACATTACCCTGGCTCTGCTCAGCAAAAAATGGAGTGCTGCTTACTTTGAAATGGGTCATTATTTGGGGAAGAATGAACATTTCAGGCATTTCCAGAACTTAGTAAACCTGCTCTTCTCTGAGGAAGAAGAAAGCAACTTGACTGAGTCCATTTCTATACATGAGATGACTGCAGTGATTAAACAGTTTCATGGTGGCAAGGCTGTGGATAGAGCAGTTACGGTACCACTCAAATACTGCATGAAAGCAGGGATGGTACCACTGGCCTATCAAACTGAAGTACTGGGTCCAAATTTCATAAATGGAGACAGGAAAGTGTGCTCCAGTTATACAGGAAACCTGATCCTCAGCCTTACTTGGAAACCTTATTACAGGATGCTTGAAAGGAAACTTTGCCTGATACCTGTGTCTCTGACTGAGTTGAAGAACTATGGATTGTGTTCTGGTCATGAAACAGTGAATCAAATAATTGTCTTTGCAGAGATACTGGATGATTTGTGGAAGTTTACTAGTGCATGGATAGTGCTGGAATGTTTGTAGGAGGAGTTACAACAACACACTGTCTCTGGGTATTTCAAAATGAAGGGGAGAAAGATTAATGGGACTCACCAGCAGACGAGTGGTGTGCCAAATACATGTAGTATCATTTACAAGTGAAGGGGAGAAAGATTAATGAGACTCACCAGCAGATGAGTGCTGTGTTAAATGTATTTAGTATCATTTACAAGTGAAGGGGAGAGAGGGTAACAGGACTCACTAGCAGACGAGTGCTGTGCCAAAGGTACATAGTATTGTTTACAAATGACGGGGGAGGGTAATGGGACTCACCAACAGATGAGTGCTGTCCTAAATGTATTTAGTATCATTTACAAGTGAAGGGGAGAGAGGGTAACAGGACTCACTAGCAGATGAGTGGTGTGCCCAAGATATGTAGTGAAGGCCAGAGAGGGTAATTGGACTCACCAGTGGATGAGTGCTGTGCCAGAGATACCACAGACATTGTACCTGGGAAAGTGTGCATAGAGCCACAAGATGACACTCTAAATCAATCTATCTATGCCACCACTGGCCAAATGCAATGGACACCCACAGAAAGCATGAGGGTATGGACCCAGTTCATGGATGATAGCTTCATTGACAGGTTTGCTGAACATAGTCTCCAAAGCAGAATATCTCAGAGTAGATCCTTTTCTTCCTTTCATGGCCTGTCTTGAGAATGGTCCTTGGTTACCTCCCTTGGTAGTTGTGTCAGCTATTGGCCAAGAGGAAGAGGCCATGAGGCAGACTTAGGACATGATGGGGAAATAATGTCTCAACCTGCTAATGCAAACTTATGGACCTCACATTATTATGTAGGAACTTTTCATAAGGAAAGGACAGGGAGGTCTGCTCTGCTAAGTTTCATACCGCCGTAGACCTCAGCAGGGACGGTTATGTGAGCAGCCCTCATTGTGATCCCAGCTGGAGATTGCAGATGTTGTATTAAGGGGCATATTGTCCAAAGAGGAGAAAGGTGGTTGTCATGGCTGATCTGTCACAGAAGAGTAGTGAGACACCCCACAACCCTGCTGTCCCCAGACACAACCACAGCACATGTAATAGGAGAGAGGATTAATGGGATGCACCTACAAAAAGAAAAAAAAAAACAAGGCTGATGGTGCTGATGGACAAGATTCCCAGGGTACTATCAGTTCTGTGACCAGCCCCAGCTATGTCACAGTTACTTTGGGCAGTACATAGAAACTGGCAGACCTTGGACATGATGCAATGGGTAGGAAGGCACAGAATGGTAGGTAGGAGTGAAAAATATCTGAAAAAGACAATGTACTGCATACATACATACATACATATACCTCTCTCTCTCTATATATATATATATATATATATATATACAGATATAGATTATATATATATATATATATATGGGTCTACTACTGTAGATCGAAAATACACTATTTCGAAATACGATAGTAGTGTCCCACTAACGCGAAAGTACACTTCAAAGAAAGTGCACTTTTGCGAAAGTCACTAGAACGAACAAAGTGTTAGGGCTTGGGTTATGGATAGTGGATAACTAGTAGGGCTATCCACTATCCTTAACCCAAGCCCTAACCCTAAGGTCCGTGACTACCGCACCACAGTGCAGCAAATGTCCCATTTGACTTAGTGACTTTCGCGAAAGTGCACTTTCATTGAAGTGCACTTTCACGTTAGTGGGACACTACTATCGTATTTCAAAATAGTGTAATTTCGAACTACTGTAGTAGACCCATATATATATATATATATATATATATATATATATATATATATATATATATATATATATATACATATATATATATATATATATATATATATATATATATATATAGATAGATAAATAGATATGTGTGTGTGCCCTTCCTGCTTAAAATGACTTTTGCTAAGGAGAAAAGGCCAGAAAAGGTTGGCCAGTCAGTCATCAGCAACAGTGATATTATAACAACAGTAGTTTGCTGAGGGAATAGGAGCTTCTCATAAGTTCTGAATATCTTACGTAGGCAGACAAGAACAAGTTAACAGTAACAAAAACAACTTCCACAAAACAGAGTACTAAATAACTATGTAAAAAAAAAAAAAAATGCCACACTGAATGCACCCAGCCATATTTTAATCAAATTTAACCTTTTTCATTCTAAAACATACAGAACTTCTTCAAGAAACAGTTGTAAAGCTGGTTTACTCCATTTAAAAGGTGTCAATGGAACCAAACTGAGTTCTTAAAGAGAATTTGTAGAGACAACCCACAAAAAAGAACAAAAATAATGCATTTTAGTAAAAATTGTTATTAAAAAGTTCACTTGAGTAAAAATAGCATTTAAATTAAACAAGTATGTATACTGCTTCAAGAATAGAAAATCAAGTAATGCAGCCTTAACTTTTAGAATGGGTTTAATGCTAACAAAATCATGGTACTGCTGCAGTAAATAAGAGCTCTTAAAAACCTCACATTGTAGTCTCCTCCCCTAATAGGCACTGGGACTTTTTCCAAAATTGTAAAAACAAATTTCCTAAAATCTTTGCATACTCTAGGATGTTTAAAAAGAGCATTTGTAGTCTGTGCTTTTTTATAGCATATAAGTATTGCTAGATTCTGGTTATAAGAAACCCATTGGTTTTGCCTAAATAGAATGCAGGGCAGGATGAGCAGAAGGCAATATAAACAACACCCTTCATTTCACAATTATGGTTGCCACTAGCCGCAATCAGCTTTGGATATCCTGTGACTGAAAAGAAGGAGTCTTGCAGGATGAATTTGCATTGCTTGCAAGGCTCACAACTTTCATCCCCACATTTTTTGGGTGACTATGTTAAACACTTTCTATGTTATTTTCCAACAAAAGTGTAAAGCTTTTACAGTTTCTATGCACAAATCTTGCGTTTTGTCCCACCTTGTCCAACAACACAATGGTGCCAAAAACAGTGTTCCAATGACTGTTATTGCTTGCTGAAGGGAGACAACATCCATATTATAGTGAATCAGAATTACTCCGATGCCCATGTAAACCACTTGTATACCAACTCTGATGGATAGCCACGATTTTTAAAAGACCACAAAGATTGAGTCCCTCCTCTTGAATCATAACATTGTCTGACACTAACCAGCTTAACCTAATAAATTGACCCTTTACCAAGTTTCTCTTCTGACAGAAGGGATGCTGGCTGTCAAAATGGAGGTATGTATTGGAAAATGTTTCTTTCCTAAAAATGTTAGATTCAGACTTCCCTCAAATATTGTTCTTAGTTATACTAACATAAATGAAATTGATTGAATTCTTCTCAGCCTAATAAGTGAACTCCAAGAAATATATAGAGTGGTTAAGGAAGTCAATAAATTCCATCAATTTACCTCTACTCCCTTTCCATAGAATGAAAATATTATCCAGGTATGTCAAATAACTTTCCATCTTATTGAAAATGGGAAAATTGAATACCATATTGGTCTCCCAGGTCCACAGCACCATATTAGTAAAGATGGGGGCTGACACTGCCCTCATAGCAACACAACATACAGTTATTGCACAACAAACGAATGATTTTGAATATATATCAAAAAGTAGAAAAAAATGCATGAAGTTATGGAAAAGAGTAGTGGAAGCTAGCTTATGAAGGGAGGTGATGATATCTGAGCAGCAGTATGTTTTCATGCTGGGAAAGAGCACTACAGATGAGATTTTCACTCTGAGGGTGTTGATGGAGAAGTTATGAGAAGGTCAGAAGGAGTTGCATTGTGTCTTTGTGGACTTAGAAAAAGCATATGACAGAGTGCCTAGAGAGGATTTGGCATTGTATGAGGAAGTCGGGAGTGGCAGAGAAGTATGTAAGAGTGGTACAGGAAATCAGTGTGACAGTGGTGAGGTCTGTGGTAGGAGTGATGGATGTGCTCAAGGTTGAGGTGGGATTACATCAAGGATCAGCTCTAAGTCCTTTCTTATTTGCAATGGTGATGGACAGGTTGACAGACAAGATCAGACAGTGGTCCCTGTGGACAAGGATGTTTGTGGATGACATTGTGATCTTTGTGAAGATTGGATGAAGATAGATGAAGGCGGCCAGCCTATCCAGATAGAATTTTGGAGATAATTCTGTCATCTGTAAATATTAATATGAACCACAGGCTTGTTGTCTTAAATGGAAAAACTGTTGTTAGATGTGGAACTGAAAAAAAATGTAACAACAGTACACTCTGCTGGCAGAAAGCTGACCAAGTAAAGCATGTTGTGACCCTTTGATCTAAAGACGGCTCCAGCCTGTCTAGATGAAGACATTCTTTCTATTGTTTTAACCAAGAGTTTAATTGCTATATTTAAACATGCAAATGTATTTTTATTGCTCTGCTTCCTGACCAGCTGGAAGATAACAAAAGGAGATGTTTAGAATGTAAATGTAGTTTCTGTTAGCCTGGAAACCCAGGGAAGTGTGAAGAATTATGTAATGGGAACGAGGAATGTGATTTTTAAAAACAGAGAGAATCAGAGGGCATTAAGCATTTTTGTCTTTACCATCCAACTCACAGCACTGTCTTGCTCTATATGTAAGGTATCTTAGATTTGTGTTTTCTCATAGAAATAGCTAGAAACTAGAAATATTAGACTAAGTGTTTTTCTGTGATGTCAGAACTGTACTACTAAATTATTTTAAGTATTTCTCTGTGATCTCTGAACTATTGACTAGCACTGTGTAGTAAAAAGTATTGTCTTGGGTTTTTATTATTTATTATTAAATATTTTAAAACCTTTCAACTGTAGCTGTTTTGTGTAGAGATAAGTTAAGCTCTAAGAGAACATTGCATATTTATAGTGATCTTATACCAAGTCCCTCTAATAAGCCTTGACTGTTTAGTCACACTTACCAATTGGATAATAATTTTGCACAGTAATAATTGGACACCCTTTTAAGGGCCTTTGAGTAGTTGATAAATATTAGATGGGTGGTGGCAGTGATTTCTACCATATAGTCTGGGTAAAAGAGACACAGCTGGATAACCTGTGCCGGCCTTCCCCAGGAGTGTCTGTGTGGTTGTTTAAACTCTTATCTCAAAGTGTGTGTGTGTCAGCTACTTGGGCAGGGACACAAAGCACTGGTTGGACAGAGAGGGTGCTGGAGCTTTTAGCTTGCCCACTAGGCTGAGATCTAGACCCTATAGCTGTGCCAGTGGGGAGTTTTATTGGGGACCTCGAGAGCAAGGGAGTGACCAGCCCCGGTCTGACTGTGATCTCTGTGTGCTCTTAAGGGAAATTGCACTTTACTGTGTGTATTTGTTATCCTTTCTTCCTATATGAGATGACCCTCTCTGGTGTTAGTGGTGAGGATTGAGGCTCCTTGATTGCTGGGCAAGGGCATGGGCGTCACATATTAATTGTTTGGCAGTGGTGGTATATCCACACCACATATTAATTTGTTGGCAAATGCTAATTGGCTTGTAGTAGTGTGGGTAGAGTGAATTCCTGTAGCTTGTGTTCAGTGGGCTTTGAAGGTGTTTTGTACTCTAAATCAGCCACACAATGAATACTCAGAGTTTAGATCACAATTGTTTTATTTCTTTTGTTAGCTTAGTTAGTCAGGGTGAGTAGGCAGCATGTCAGCAGAGGAGTATGGAAAGCTGACAAGAAGCCACCTGGCTGAGATGTGTCAGGCTAGTGGACTGGTTCATGGAAACTGACTAAGGCAGACCTGATTGCAACCTTGGTTACAGCTGCATCAGAAAACAGCAACCATGAGGACAATCAGACTGGCAGTGGAGGTATAAACCCTCAGAGAATGGACAGTTCAACATTTCTGCAGAGGACTTAAAAATCCATCTGGAGCTAAAAAGACTCGAGTTTGAAATAGAAGCAACTGAGACACTAAGACGTCTAGAGAGTAAGGACAAAGAGAAACTCCGATGTTTTCAGGCTGAGGAGAATGAGAAACTGCTATGCCTGGAAGCTGAGGAAAAGGAGAGGCAGAGGCAGCATGAGAAGGATATGCTGACTCTTTGCCAGAGTCATGGAGGTAATGGGGAAGGGAGTAACTGGACCCCAGAGGCACAACAGGTCAGTGAATTTCTTTCACAGTTTAAAGATGAGGATAATTTTGATAGTTTCATTCATATGTTTGAGAGGGTATGCAAACAGTATTTGGTTGACCAAAGGCTCTGGGTATGGTTCCTGACCCCTTACTCCATGGTAAAGCTGTAACTGTTTTGTCAAAAATGTCTGATGTTGCATGTTTTGATTATACTGTTGTCAAAAAAATTATTTGTTAGAATTATTTAAGCTAACATCTGAAACGTATAGGAAAAAGTTTTGTGAGCATAGATGCAAGGCAGATGAAAGTGTGTGTGAATATGTTGCTGAACTGAGCACTTATTTCCATAGGTGGGTGAGTGGATGTCAGATCACCACTTTTGAAGGGCTGGCAGACCTTTTGGTGAGGGAACAAGCCTTTAACACTTTGCTTGAGGACATGAGGATCTGGTTAGCTGATAGACAATGTGCTACTTCAGATGAGTTGGAGACCTATACCTGGCAAACAGGCAGCCCTGCGCAGGAAAGGGACCCCCAGTACTGCTCATGGGTCTAAAAGAACCCATGGTGGGCAGCACAGACTGCCCCAATAGAATCTGCCAGTAGCAGGGGAAGCCACTAGTCCAGGTACATGTCCAGGAGCTAGGGTTAATTATTTTGAATGCAACCAGTGGGGCCATGTGGCATACAAGTGTCCATGGAGGCAAGGTGGGGAACAAAAGGTGAGGGAGTGGCAAAGACAAAATGCCAATAGTAGGTTGTCTTGAGACAACAAGGGTACCAAACTACCATCCTGCAGATGTCCTGATAGGGAAAGATTTGGATGAGGCAGTACCATGTGTTTATGCAGTCACATGCAGTCAGGCTAGGAGACAAGCATGTGGATCTGGTAGCCTGGGGAAGACCCAGACAGACTACATACTTGCAGCCAGGACTGGTGAGGTAGTTACTTCAGGCAGGGAGCTACCCGGTAGCAGTGAGACTGAAGGTGAGCCACAGCTGCTAGGGAGTACTGATGGTCTCTTGCTCAGAGTGACTGCAAGGGTAGAGGTGATTAGTAGTACCCAGGCTAACAGTGAAGCACCAATGTCAGAGGATGCCAGACTTCCTGTGGAAGGGGAGCTGGGAAGGCTTACAAGGAGAGAGTTGAGACAGGCTCAGCTCTCAGACCCTACATTGCAAGGCCTGAGGCAGGTTGCTAGGGAGGCACCTGATTCTCAAGGAAAGGGGGAATCTGTATACTGGGACAAAGGGTTACTATAAAGAGAGTGGACCCCTGAGGGAGGGCTAGAAGGTGAGAGAGTACAGCTGTTGGTAGTGCCTAGAGCCTACCATCTGGAGCTTCTAGCCATAGCCCATGATATTCCCTTTGCAGGTCATATGGGCATAAAATGTACAAAGAGACATATTATGCAGAACTTCTATTGGCCTCGAATTTCCAGAGATGTAACAGAGTACGGCAGGACCTGTTACCAGTGCCAATAGGTAGGCAAGGCAGGAGACAAGGTGAGAGCTCCTTTGATGCCTTTGCCTGTGATTGAGGAGCCATTTCAGAGGGTAGCTATGGATATTGTGGGTCTTCTGAGTACCCCAAGTTCCACAGGGAAAAAGTATATCCTAGTGGTAGTGGATTATGCTACGCGATATCCTGGGGCAGTGGCTTTGTCCTTCATTGGGGCAGAGAAGGTGGCAAATGCTTTGTTAGAGATTTTCAGCAGGGTAGGTTTTCCAAAAGAAATACTGACTGACAGAGGTGCCAATTTCATGTAAGACCTGCTGGCTTGTCTGTGGAAGTATTGTGGGGTGAAGCACATGAAGACCACCCCCCTACCATCCCCAGACTAATGGTCTTGGTGAGAGGTTAAACTCTACAATCAAGTCTATGCTATGGGCATTTGCAGATCAGTTTAAGAGGAAATGGGACACATATTTGCCCGATCTGTTTTTTGCTTACAGAGAGGTTCCCCAGGAATCCACAGGTTTTTCACCCTTTGAGTTGCTGTATGGGCATAGGGTGAGAGGTCCTCTAGATTTAATTTGAGATGAGTGGGAAGGTGAGTGGGAGTCTCACAAGGAGTCTGTCATGGCATATGTCCTAAACCTCAGTACAAGACTCAGGGAACTCATGGGCTTGGCCCAGAAGAACCTGGCAGAAGCCCAACAACAGAAAAAGGTGTGGTATGACAGGAATGCTCAAGCTAGAGAGTATGCTCTGGGGCAGCGGGTAATGGTTCTAATTCCTGTCAGACACAACAAGCTGCAAGCATCTTGGGAGGCACCCTACAAGGTGGTAAGAAAGGTAAGTGATGTTAACTACATGGTGGAACTGCTAAGCAGAAGGCAGGGGCACAAATTGTACCATGTTAACATGATGAAACCTTACCATGATAGGGAGGCCCTTGTGCCGAGTATTTGCAGTGGATTGCAGGAGGTGTCTGAGGGAGATCTCCAGACTGGTCTCCTCAGTGAGGAGTGGACTGACACCTCAGTGGAAGGGGTAGCAATGTCCCAGCAGCTATCTCCTACTCAAGTTCAAGAAATCTGAGCAGTGTTGCAGGAATTCGAGGACATGTTCACTGGGAAACCAGGGTGCACCCACCTGGGGCAGCACCAGGTGGATACAGGACCCCAAAGGCCTATTAGGCAGGCCACTTATTGAGTGCTTGAGAGAGTCAAACAGACTCTGAGGGAGAAGGTACAGGAGATGTTGGAACTAGGGGTGATTTAAGAGTCCAACAGTCGATAGGGCCTCCCTAGTGGTGCTGGTGCCAAAGAAGAATGGCAGCACCAGGTTCTGTGTGGACTACAGGAAATAAAATAGTCACACAGAGTAAGATGCTTACCCCATTCCTAGGACAGATGAGGCTCTAGAGCAGCTGGGTGGAGCTATGTATCTTGCAACTATTGATCTTACCAAGGGTTACTGGCAGGTGCCCTTGACTCCAAGTGCTAGAGAGAAGTCAGCATTTGTGACTCCTTTTGGCTTGTATGAGTTCACAAAGATGCCCTTTGGGATGTACAATGCCCCAGCAACTTTCCAGAGGCTGGTAGATCATATCCTAGCAGGAGAGTTTGCCCTTGCTTATCTAGATGATATTGCCATCTACAACTATTCCTGGACAAAGCACCTTCAGCATGTCAGGGAGGTGCTGGGCAGACTACAGAAGTCAGGGTTGACCATTAAGCTGAGAAAATGTCAGGTGGGTATGGCAGAGATTTCCTACCTGGGACATAGCATGGGAAGTGGTAAGATAAGGCCAGAACCTGCCAAAGTGGAAGCCATTCAGGCATGGCCTGCACCTGTTACTAAAAAGCAGGTGAGGGCATTTTTAGGGACAGCAGGGTACTACAGAACATTAGTCCCCAATTATAGTACCATAGCTGCTCCCCTCACAGACCTGACAAGGAAGAACAGGCCAGATAAGTTAGTGTGGACCCCATCATATGATCAGGAATTCCAGAAGCTTAAAGTAGCTTTGGGAGGACCCTCTGTGTTAGCCAGTCCAGATTACAGCAAAGAATTTGTTGTGCAAGTGGATGCTTTGAACCATGAAGTGGGGGTTGTACTTAGCCAGATTTCTTCAGAGGGAGAGGAGCACCCATAGTTTATTTCAGTCATAGACTCCAACCCAGGGAGGAATGCTATGCACCTGTAGAAAAGGAATACCTAGCCATAGTGTGGGCAATGCAGAAACTTCAGCCTTATCTGTATGGAAGGAAATTCACTGTTATGACAGATCACAACCCTCTAACATGGTTAAACAGAGCCAGCCAGCAAAATGCCAAGTTGCTAAGATGGAGCCTGGCGTTGCAAGCACATGATATGCCAGTGCAGCACTGCAGTGGGATTAACAATGCCAATGCAGATGGGCTCTCAAGACAGAGAATGGGGTATGGTATATTCAGATAGACCGAACCCTCTCAAGCAGCATATCTCAAAGGTCACTTGAAAAACTAGTGGGAGGTCTCCAGAGGGGGAGATATGTAAAGATTGCATGAAGATAGATGAAGGCTGCCAGCCTAGCCAGATAGAATTTTGGAGATAATTCTGTCATCTGTAAATATTAATGTGAACCACAGGCTTGTTGTCGTAAATGGAAAAACTGCTGTTATGTGTGGAACTGAAAAACAATGTAACAACAGTACACTCTGCTGGCAGAAAGCTGACAAAGTAAAGCATGTTGTGACCCTTTAATCTAAAGTTGACTCCAGCCTGTCTGGATGAAGACATTCTTTCTATTGTTTTAACCAAGAGTTAAATTGCTAGATTTAAACATGCAAATGTATTTTTATTGCTCTGTTTCCTGACCAGCTGCAAGATAACACAAGGAGATGTTAAGAATGTAAATGTAGTTTCTGTTAGCCTGGGAACCCAGGGAAGTGTGAAGAATTATGTAATGGGAACCATGAATGTGATTTTAAAAACAGAGAGAATCAGAAGGCATTAAGCATTTTGTCTTGACCATCCAACTCACAACACTGTTTTGCTCTATATGTAAGTTATCTTAGATTTGTGTTTTCTCTTAAAAATAGCTAGAAACTAGAAATATTAGACTAAGTGTTTTTCTGTGATGTCAGAAGTGTACTACTGAATTAGTTTAAGTATTTCTCTGTGATGTCTGAACTCTTGACTAGCACTGTGTAGTAAAAAGTATTATCTTGGGTTTTTATTATTTATTATTAAATATTTTAAAACCTTTCAACTGTGGCCGTTTTGTGCAGAGATAAGTTAAGTTCTAAAAGTACATTGCATATTTATAGTGATCTTATACCAAGTCCCTCTAATAAGCCTTGACTGTTTAGTCACACTTACCAATTGGATAATAATTTTGCACAGTAATAATTGAACACCCATTTAAGGGCCTTTGAGTAGCTGATAAATATTAGATGGGTGGTGCCAGTGATTTCTACCATATAGTCTGGGTAAAAGGGATACAGCTAGAGAACCTGTGCCAGCCTTCTCCAGGAGTGTCTGTGTGATTGTGTAAACGCTTACCTCAAAGTGTGTGTGTGTGTGTCAGCTACATGGGCAGGGACACAAAGCACTGGTTGGGCAGAGAGGGTGCTGGAGGTTTTAGCTTGCCCACTAGGCTGAGATCTAGACCCTATAGCTGTGCTAGTGGGGAGTCTTATTGGGGACCTGGAGAGCAAGGGAGCGACCAGCCCTGAAGTGACTGTGATCTCTGTGTGCTTTTAATGGAAATTGCACTTTACTGTGTGTATTTGTTATCCTTTCTTCTTATATGAGACGCCCTTCTCTGGTGTTAGTGGTGAAGATTGAGACTCCTTGATTGCTGGGCCAGGGCATGGGCATCACAATTTCCAATGAGAGTAGGGACCAAGTTGTGGAAACCCTGGAGAGATGGAGATTTGCTCTAGACAGGAAAGGAATGAAGGTCAGCAGGAGCAAGACCAAATATATATGTGTGAATGAGAAGGGGGAGAGAGGAATGGTGAAGATGCAGGGAGTGGAGATGGCAAAGGTGGATGAGGTTAAATACTTGGGATCAAGAGTTCAGAGTAATTTTAAGTGTGAAAGAGAGGTGAAAAAGAGAGTGCAGGCAGGGTGGAGTGGGTGGAGAAGAGTGTGAGGAGTGATGTGTGACAGACAGGTACCAGGAAGAGTGAAAAGGAAGGTCTACAAGAAGGTACTAAGACCAGCTATGTTATATGGGTTGGAGATGGTGGCACTGACGAAAAGACAAAAGTCAGAGCTGGAGGTTGCATTGGGTGTGATGAGGATGGACAGGATTAAAAATGAGTATATTAGAGGGTCAGCTCAGTTTGGACAGTTTGGAGACAAAGCCAGAGACGTGAGATTGCATTGGTCTGGACATGTGCTGAGAAGGGATGCTGGGTATATTGGAAGAAGGATGCTAAGGATGGAGTTGCCAGGTAAGTGGAAAAGAGGAAGGTCTAAGATGAGATTTATGGATGTGGTGTGAGAGGCCATGCAAGTGGTTGGTGTGACACAGCAAGATAAAGAGGACAGGAAAAAATGGAAATAGATGATCTGCTGTGGTGACCCCTAATGGGAACAGCCAAAAAAAAAAAAAAAAGAAGACCAAAAAGAAAAAAAAAATTTTGAAATACCTCAAAAATACAAGGTTTAGGATTCAAGCTACCCAAAGGTTCAACAGAACAGGATCGATTTTATTTCATTGAATTGAATCTGTATCGACCTCAACCTTTTGAAGCAAAGCCATCATAAACCCAGCTAAATACCCAATTGCACCCTGGTGGAGTTATTGTTAATGTGGGTCCTGCAGTACTGAGAGCAAGATCATTAGGTTTCCCTTCTCAGAGTCATCAGGTTGGATCGAATGCTTCCAGTTCAGCAAATTACAGAGTGTCATGTCTTGGCAAACTGCAATTTTCCCAGTGATATATTAGTGTGATATACATGGATATTAGTAAAAGTCATTATAGCACAGTATGCAACTGAATTCAAAAAACAGAATAAGTTTAGTCTCTGGAACAGAACTGCAATCAATGTTGACTTGTAATAGGTGAGTTTATTCTTCTTCATTTTGAGGTTACATGAATATACTTTCTGAGTGGTAACAGAAAATAATTCCGATAAAGAACTAAAAAAAAAAAATCATTGCTCCTACCAACAGCACAGTTGTATATACTATATGACATCTTGTCTGTTTATTGCATTACATACAAGTTGGCTAGACCCTAAAGACTCATTGCAGTTATGATCTTCTAACAATATTTTAATGAAGAACTACATCAATGTAAATCCCCATATTAAAAATCTACACCATACAAGCTGCATTAAAAACAACCTAAGGACAGAAACAGCTCAACATCCACAATAAATGAAAAGCAATAGTCCCGCATCAAATCTAAAGTCACACCTTAAGGATAATTATATATGATCTTGTCTTCAGCAATGTTTTAAGGACAGTTTGGAATGGTAAATAATGACTAATTACAGTTGGAACAAAGCTTTACAGGAAAGGATCATTAACTGAAACAAATTTCTGGCATGGTAAATGGAGTAAAATGGAAAGTTTAAAAACAGTGGTGAGACTGAAGAAGAACACATTTACCTGATGCAACATCTGCTGATCTCTTTCTGTCTCTCAAAGATTTATTTTGTCATTTCTCATTTTCAGTGAAGTCTTTGCATAATCATTATGATGCAAGGAAGGAGAAAGAAACATTTGGCTAAAAGGTATGTTCCTTCCGTTTAAGTCACAAATTAATATAGTAATGTTAACAGTTTTATAAAACAGAAATCTGCTGTGGTACATTGGAAATAACACATACGTTTTATCATTTTGATAACGGAGAGTGGCAGAATATAAAGTTATTTATATCACTGATGCAGAACATCTTCAGGAAAAGCAAACTCCTGACTAGCAATATTAGTTCAGAGTAGAAATGTGGCAATGCCAACAAAGTTAAGATAAATTCTATGAACAGGACTTTATTTGGTGACACAGAACAGCAGAAATAGCAATTTATTTTAAATAAAGAAGATGGTGTCCATATTGTAAGTACTTTCAGTCAACAGAACTCTTCTGGACAACAGATGTATAAAACACAGACACCACACATACACACACACAAACTAATGCAAAATAAACTACATAAGATCACATGTTTGATTCACAGTTGCTTGAGCTGAAATTTCCTTGTCTATTTGCATCTTTTAGGACTGCAATTGTTTATAATATGAGGTTAGTCAGATATAGGTGATCTGAAATCAATGCACCAGAGAGGAAAGAAAAAAAAAACAGTACACTGCCTGTCAAAGACTGCTCTTTTTCCAAGGTACACTGACATTGCAGTGAGAATAATGAGGCAATGGCAACCTTTTTTTCTGTCACAATTGCTAATAAAGCAATAAGCTTGACTACATCTGTTATAAGAATGTCAGCACTTGAGCCATCATTCACAAGCTGTTGTAAAGGAGTTGCTGTGATGTTAGCCTAATTAATCTGAGCAGACATAGTGGATCCAACCACATATCATGTTCTCTCATCCAATCATACAGAAAAGCAATGTCATGTGATGTGACTGCATGATGTCATTCAAATGCGAAACATGCCTCCAGTCATACTGATACCCATTTCAGTCTTAACAGCATTAGAATCAACATCGGTAACGTTTGTTAGATTTTTTCCTAAGTTGTACTCCAGGTCCAGTAGAAATTCTCTCTTTAGGAACTTTGATTCAGCAGGCATGCTATTTAGCCTGCCATGGGTTCTCTAAACATAATAGCATGTCAAAGGCACTATTACCTAACACAGTTTAATTAACACTGGCTATCACTGGAAATGCGAATGTGCACACATGATTTGCATCTGCATTACAGTAACTTAGAACGACAGTTACTACTGTTCTATTATCTAACTTGCATTCCTTTTTATATTTTAAAAGGCCTTGAAACACAGTTATTTACAAAAGTTAAATTTCAGGAAGTGCAGTCTTCGTAAGAACTATAATGACCTTTCCAATCAGTGTCAAAGTGAACAAAACCTTTTAATAAACAGACAGCCTGCAAACCCATGATATTTAAAATGCATTTCTTAAAAAAAAAATAATGCTGAAATAACCTAAAATTTGTGTCAACAATCAGTGTGCTCCTTTTGTGACTAAAATAAGTTTTCCCCAGCCATTTCTTCCATCCACTTATCACTAACAATATGAAACAGTTTCATTTAACAATGCATGGTAAATCAAGATTATTCTTAATAAAGGTGATATAAAAACATGAACTCTTTTCTACCCCAACATAGGCCAAAGGTTGAAACTTTTTATATAAAGTTAATCTGAATAAAAAACAAATATCTGTAACTTACAGAGATCATTTCAGGCATTTCAGAAGAGAAAAAATGTACTAGCTAGGAAGTCAGCAGTATACAGGGCAGTATATTAATATGTGTTACACTTACCCAAAAATAAAACAATGTTAGTATTTTATAAATAAAAATATTTGGATGCAAATCATTAAACTACTTATCTGACTATAAATATTGTCACTGTTGAATGTCAAAATTAATTATCTATTAAGATATGAATGAACAAAGCTTCTATGTAATACAACAGAGGCACTGGGAACTAAGGTCTGGTGGCATGATGCCAGGGTAATCCTATGGGCTAGGCTTGTAAAGACTCCAGGGACATTAGTCTAGTACACACCTATGAACTATTGGGTAAAACTGAATGGTTTAACAGATAAACATTGATTCCTATTCTATTATCATAAGATTTATATATATATATATATATATGTATATATATATATATATATATATATATATATATATATATATATATATATATATATATATGGGTCTACTTCAGAATGTCGACCGTTCAGAATGCCGACTTTCATATGGCCAACACCATATGATCGACATTCCGAAAGACCGACATCCTGACATAGCACCATTTACCTACCTGGAAACACAGTAAAACTGTTATGCAGGGGAGCAAGCCCCCCTGCACTCCCCACACCCCATGCTACTTAAATATTCTCACTCCGAGATTGCACTACAGTGCAGGAAAGGGGAATACATATATACATACATATACGGCTATAGATAGATAGAGAGATAGATATAGATATACAGATATAGATATACACACAGAAAGAGATGGAGGCATCAGAGTTGATATGGACACTTATGTATATAGTTAAGTTAATTGTTTTTATTTTAATGTGTGGTTTTACTTTATAAAAAATAATAAAACTATTTAGAAAGCAATCATAAAACTTGTTACAGTATCCCTGGAAGTATCAGCATCAGTATAAATTAAAATAATGCATATTTAATCACATAAGTAGGTACTAGGCTATTGGCCCTAGGGACTATATAAGCCTAGCCAAATGGTACCCTGGCTTTTGCCACCCAAGAAAATTATTTTCCTGTGCCCCTGTCAAGCAGAGCTACAGAAGTGATCCCTGAGGTGAATTTCCTATCTCCCATCCAATCATCAAGATTTTTCTTGAAGAGTGCTAATGAGGAGCTTTGTTTGATATAGCTAGGTAGTTTGTTCCAGAGAATGAGAAGTCTCTGGGACAGGAATCTATCATTCCAGCATGTTCTGTTTATTGTGCTGACAAGGTTTAGGTCCCTAGAGCATGTAGCTCAGTGGGATTGGGATTTCTTTACGTGGAGCATGTCCAACAGCTCTGGGTTTGACATAGCTTTGTATGTTAGACAGAGATCACCCCTGAGTAGGTGATATGCAACAGAGTAAAGCTAGAGTTTTTTGAGACGGTCTGCATAGGGCATCTGTTTAAGGCCAGTGATCCTCTTTGTGAGGTATTTCTGTGGTCTTTCCAGTTGTTGTAGATATTTTGTGAGGTACATACCAAAAGGGGTGTTGTACTCTATAAAGGGTCTAATGAGTGATGAGTAGAGGGGAACAATGACCTCTTTTTTCCTGGATGAGAAACCTTTTGTGATGAGGTGTGCCACATAGAAGGATTTCCTGACTACTGTGGTGATGTGATTATCAAAGGAGAGACTACTGTCCAAATGTGTCGCAAGGTCTCTTATCACACTTTCGGTGTTAAGTAGACTACCGCCAATGTGGTAGTTCATGGGTACAGAGTTTTTACCAAAAGGGATGACAATGCACTTTTTGGCATTGAGCTTGAGGCCATGGCTTTGACACCAGGCATCTGTCTCAGTGAGGCCCTTTTGTAGGATGTCCCCATCGTTAGGAGTTTTGATTATGGCTCCTAGTTTGCAGTCATCTGTGAACTTTGTTAGCCAAAGACCTTATGTGTTAGCATGTACTTCAGAGAAATAGATACCAAACAGGAGAGGACCTAGGACTGAACCCTGTGGTACTCCACTTGTCACTGGTCTGAAGTTGGATTTAGAGTCCGCTACTTTCACAGTGTGGGTTCTGTCAGTGAGCCAGTTGGCAACCCATCTTGTGACATAGGGATTTATACCTAGTTTAGTGAGTTTGGGGATGGTATCAAAAGCCTTGGTGAGATCTAGATAGGCTGTGTGTACCCCCTTACCCTCATCTATGGCTTTGGTGACCACTTCAAAGAAGTCTATCAGGTTTAGGAGACATGATCTGCATTTTACAGACCCGAACTGGGTAGGGTCCAGAGTTTGGAGATTACCAATATCATTGTTTATAAGTTCCATGATGATATGCTCCATAGCCTTGCAGACCAGGCTTGTCAGGCTAATGGGGCTGTAGTTCCCAGGGTCCATATTGGCTCCCCCTTTGTGGAGTGGGATAACCATTGCTGTGCACCATTCAGTGGGCACAAAGCCTGAGGTGAGACTATGATTGAACATGGTACTTAGGTGGGGTGCCAGTTCATTCTGTAGTTCATGTAGAACGCAGCCTGGGATGTTGTCAGGTTCCATGGATGCTGTGTTCTTGGCTTTGGAGAGTATGTTTTTTTACCTGTGCAGCTGTGATTACAGGTACTCTGCATTCTTCTGGTATAGAGATGGCCCTTTAGTGGATGAGAGAGGGGTAAAGTTAGCACTGAACCTATCTGCCAGGATGTTGGCAATATCAGTTGGTTCTGTATATTTAGTGCCATTGTGCTGTAACTCAAAGCAAATCTGAGTGTTGCCATTGAGATTTCTGACATAGCTATAGAATGCTTTGTGGTTGTCTTTAGAATCAGCTGCAATTTTGTTTTCGTAACTAGCTTTGGACAATTTTATGAGGGATCTCAGCTTCTTAATGAGGCTGACCATGGAGTTCCTCCAATCATGGGATTTTACTCTTTTTTGCAACCATTTCTTTCTTTTGTTGTAGAGTTTGTTTATAGCAGAGGACCACCATATTGGCTTCCTTTTTTTGGAGGATAGCACCTTGGTTCTGTTAGGGATTGCACAATCCATGCACTCGTGTAAGTGCTTATAAAGTGCAATTGTATAGGATTCAGCAGTTGTATTTCTATTGTCCATCAGCATGGGTGTCATGAAGTTTGCCACTCCTGTCTTAAGAAGCATGAAGTTGGCTTTGGAGAAATTTTTTTATGGTGGTTTCCCTAATAGGGGGTGGGGCTGGGATGTGGATGTCTATGGTGATTTGCTTGTGGTCGGATCTGACCAATGAGTAATTGACCTCTGGTGTGGAACAGCAGTTGCCCATGTTGGTAATGACCAGGTCTAGGATAGTGCTGCCCCTGGTGGGGGTGTGGATACGTTGATCAAAGGCATTGGAATTTATGAATTCCAGAAAATGTTGAGCGCAAAGTTGGTACATGAGTAGTTTTCCCAGTTAATGGTCTGGTAGTTGAAATCGTCCATTATTAGGGTGTTAGATTGTACCCTAATATTTTCCAGTGTATCAAGAAATGAGGAGTGGAAATCTTGGGGCATGATGGGGGATCTGTTGCAAGCTACAATTTGCATTGCGGTCTTGCCCAGAGTTAGTTGCACTTGGATAATCTTTGATGCATTATGCTGAGCAACTAGCCTGGAGGTGTGGATATCCTTAATGAATATGGACACATCTCTGCCTTTAGTGCTTCAGTCCAGGTTAGGTGTCCGAAAGGTGTGGTATGAATTATAGCCTGGTAATGCAGGGGTGCTCTCTGGAGCCTTGAACCAGGTCTCTGTCACTGCACAGATGTCGATGTTCTCCATGTTAAGGAGTGCCTCGAGAGAGTGCATTTTGAGGTTTAGACTTCTAGCATTAAGTAGCATTACCCTCAGATTTTGCTTTCTTGTACCTGTTACGGTGGTGAATTTGTCATTTGAATCTTGCCTAAAAAAGGCACTATAGGGGTGGCAAGAGCCTTAGCCAGTATCCAGAATCCCAAGGGCGACAGGCGCAGGCCATCTCTGGCAAAGCATCGTGGTTTGTCGATCATGTCATCCCAGGCAGACAGATACTGGATCCCCTTAGAATGACACCAGAAGCTTAGCCAATTGTTGAAGTCAATCATTTTGTCCTTGTACTGTGGTATCATTAACCCAGCCACTGGGGAAGCACAAGCCAGTGCATTTCTTTGTGCTGGTCCCAAGACCGCATAAATGGGGAGGGTTGTGTCAGGAAGGGCATCCGGCGTAAAACCTCTGCCAAATTACTTATGGGGAGAACATTTTATATTTCCATACCGGATCAGTCGAGGCCCGGGTTAACAATGACTGCCACCAGTACTGTTAGCCAACAGGGTGCTGGTGGAAATTGGGCTACTGTTGGCCGAAGGAGAAGAGGAGGGGGAAGGCATGCCCGAAGGCAGGAAGAGAGGAGAAAGGTTAGGACTGTAGTAGTGAGGGTAGGAACTCTGAATGTTGGCAGTATGACTGGTATAGGGAGAGAGCTAGCTGATATGATGGAGAGAAGGAAGGTTGATATATTGTGCATGAAAGAGACCAGATGGAAGGGAAGTAAGGCCAGGTGTATAGGAGGTGGGTTCAAATTGTTCTATCATGGTGTGGATGGCAGGAGAAATGGGGTAGGGGTTATCCTAAAGGAACAGTATGCCAAGAGTGTTTTGGAGGTGAAGACAGTGTCTGATAGAGTGATGTTTATGAAGCTTGAAATTGATGGTGTAATGATGAATGTTGTTAGTGCATATGCTCCACAAGTTGGGTGTGCAATGGATGAGAAAGAAAATTTTTGGAGTGAGTTGGATGAAGTGGTGGTGAGTGTACCCAAGGGTGAGAGACTAGTGATTGGAGCGGACCTCAACGAGCATGTTGCTGAAGTGAACAGAGGGGATGAGGAAGTGATGGGTAGGAGAGGCATACAGAAGGTCAGATGATTGTAGATTTTGCGAAAAGGAGGGACATGGCTGTGGGGAATATGTATTTTAAGAAGAGGGAGGAGCATAGGCTGATGTACAAGAGTGGAGGAAGATGCACACAGGTGGATTATATCCTATCTAGGAGGGCCAGTCTGAAGGAGATTGGAGACTGTAAAGTGGTGACAGGGGAAAGTGTAGTTAAGCAGCATAAAATGGTGGTCTGTAGGATGACGGTGGTGATCAAGAAGAGGAGGAGGAGTATGAAAGCAGTGCTGAGGATTAAATGGTCGAAGTTAAAAAAAGGGTGATTGTGAGGTGGAGTTCAGGGAAGAGTTAAGACAGGCACTGGGAGGCAGTGAAGAGTTACCGAATAGCTACTTAACTACAGCAGATCTAGTAAGGGAGACTGCTAGAAAGGTGCTTGGTGTGACATCTGGACAGAGGAAGGAGGACAAGGAGACCTGGTGGTGGAATGAGGGAGTACAGGAGAGTATACAGAGGAAGAGGCTGGTGAAGAAGAAGTGGGATGGTCAAAGAGATGAAGAAAGTAGACATGAGTATAAGGAGATGAGATGCATGGCAAAGAGAGAGGTGGCGAAGGCTAAGGATAAGGCATATGGAGAGTTGTATGAGAGATTGGACACTGAAGAGGGAGAAAAGGATGTGTACCAATTGGCTAAACAGAGAGAAAGAGCTGGGAAATATGTGCAGCAGGTAAGGGCGATAAAGGATAGTGAGGGAAATGTACTCACAAGTGAGGAGAGTGTGTTGAGTAAATGGAAAGAGTACTTTGAAGGTCTGATGAAGAGAATGAGAGACAGAGAAGGTTGGATGATGTGGGGATAGTGAATCAGGAAGTGAAATAGATTAGCAAGGAGGAAGTAAGGGCAGCTATGAAGAGGATGAAGAATGGAAAGGCTGTTGGCCCAGATGACATACCAGTGGAAGCATGGAGGTGCTTAGGAGAAATGGCAGTGGAATTTTTAATCAGATTGTTTAATGAAATTTTGGAAAGTCAGAGGATGCCTGAGGAGTGGAGAAAAAGTGTTTTGGTACCTTTCTTTAAGAATAAGGGTGATGTGCAGAGCTGCTGTAACTACAGAGGGATACAATTGATCAGTCACAGCTTGAAGTTATGGGAAAGAGTAGTGGAAACTAGGTTAAGAAGGGAGGTGATGATTAATGATCAGCAGTATGGTTTCATGCCAGGAAAGAGCACTACAGATGCAATATTTGCTCTGAGAGTGTTGTTGGAGAAATACAGAGAAGGTCAGAAGGAGTTGCATTGTGTCTTTGTGGACTTAGAGAAAGCACATGACAGGGTGCCTAGAGAGGAGTTGTGGTATTGTATGAGGAAGTCAGGAGTGGCAGAGAAGTATGTAAGAGTGGTACAGGATATGTACGAGGGTAGTGTGACATTGGTGAGGACTGCGATGGGAGTGACAGATACTTTAAGGTGGAGGTGGGATTACATCAAGGATCAGCTCTGAGCCCTTTATTATTTGCAGTGGTGATGGACAGGTTGACAGATGAGATCAGACAGTTGGCCCCATGGACTATGATGCTTGCAGATGACATTGTGATATGTAGTGAGAGTAGGGACCAGGTTGAGGAGACCCTGGAGAGGTGGAGATATGCTTTAGAGAGGAGAGGAATGAAGGTCAGCAGGGCTAAAACAGAATATATGTGTGTAAATGTGAGGGAGGGTAGAGGAATGGTGAGGATGCAGGCAGTAGAGTTGGTAAAGGTGGATGAGTTTAAGTACTTGGAATCAACAGTTCATAGTAATGGTGAGTGTGGAAGAGAGGTGAAGAAGAGAGTACAGGCAGGGTGGAATGGGTGGAGAAGAGTGTCAGGAGTGATTTGTGACAGACAGGTACCAGTAAGAGTGAAAGGAAAGGTCTACAAGAGAGTAGTGAGACCAGCTATGTTATATGTGTTGGAGATGGTGGCATTGACGAAAAGGCAGGAGTCAGAGCTGGATGTGGCAGAGTTAAAGATGTTAAGATTTGCACTGGGTGTGACTAGGATGGACATGATTAGGAATCAGTATATTAGAGGGTCAGTTCAGGTTGGACAGTCTGGTGACAAAGCAAGAGAGGCGAGATTGCATTGGTTTGGACATGTGCTGAGGAGAGATGCTGGGTATATTAGGAAAAGGATGCTAAGGATGGAGCTGCCAGGTAAGAGGAAAAGAGGAAGGCCTAAGATAAGGTTTATGGATGTGGTAAGAGAGGACATGCAGGCGGTTGGTGTGAAAGAGCATGATGCAGAGGACAGGAAGAAATGGAAACAGGTGATCCACTGTGGTGACCCTTAACGGGAACAGCCAAAAGAAGATGATGATGTTGGCTGTGGTATCATTCTGGGTGATGGCAGGACGCTACTCAGGGCTAGGGTCATACCTGCCTGAGCTACAAGATTAGAAAGCTCCTCCATATCACATACAAGAGAATTTAAGAAAATATTAATCCAGATGCGCCCCACAAACTGAAATTGGAGGAATGTGTTACCTTTCTATTCCTGTGACTCTCAGGTATGTTTAGCCCTCACTGTACTTTCCATGGTGTCCTTTTATAGGCAGACTGGAGACACATTTGGTATTTCACAGGCTTCTGCCTCAACAATACTGCAGCAGTTCCTCATCACAGTCTTATCCCATGTGGATGAGTATATCTATTTCCCAGTGTCACACAATGATCAGGCTAGTACCATGCCTTGTCTTCTACAGAATGACATGTTTTGTCTAAGGTGTTTGGTGAGATAGATTGCACCCCTGTGGCTATTAGGGCACAATCTGCAACACGGAGGAAGAGGTACCATAATAAGAAGAGCTACCATTCCACCAGCAGCCAGGTAGGGTGTGATGCACCTGGCTGTATCACCACATAAAGGACAGAACCTGTGATTCACACATTTGGCACACAGATCAACTGTATCACTACTTCCAATGTGGTAGGATATATCATGGAGCGCACAGATTAACTGTTCACCACTTCCTATGCGGTAGGATACATCATGGACTGCACAGATTAACTGTATCACCATTTCCTATGTGGTAGGACACATAATGGACCACACAGATTAACTGTATCACCACTTCCTATGTGGTAGAATACATCATGGACCACACAGATTTACTGTATCACCACTTCCTATGTAATAGGATACATCATGGACCACACAGATTAACTGTATCACCACTTCCTATATGATATGATTCATCATGGACCACACAGATTAACTGTATCACTACTTCCTATGTGGTAGGATACATCATGGATCACACAGATTAACTGTATCACCACTTCCTATGTGACAGGATACATCATGGACCACACAGATTAACTGTAGCACTACTTCCTATGTGGTAGGATACATCATGGATCACACAGATTAACTGTATCACTACTTCCTATGTGGTAGGATACATCATGGATCACACAGATTAACTGTATCACCACTTCCTATGTGACAGGATACATCATGGACCACACAGATTAACTGTAGCACTACTTCCTATGTGGTAGGATACATCATGGACCACACAGATTAACTGTATCACCACTTCCTATGTGATAGGATACATCATGGACAGACTGGAGACACATTTGCATTAACTACATCACCACTTCCTATGTGGTAGGATACATCATGGACCACACAAATTAACTGTATCACCGCTTCCTGTGTGGTAGGATACATCGTGTATCGCACAGATTACCTGTATCACCTCTTCATATGTGGTAGGATACATCATGGACCACACAGATTAACTGTATCACCACTTCCTGTGTGGTAGGATATATCATGGACCATGCAGATTAACTGTATCACCTTTTCATATGTGGTAGGATACATCATGGACCACACAGATTAACTGTATCACCACGTCCTGTGTGGTAAGATACATCATGGACCAGATTAACTGTATCACCACTCCCTATCTGATAGGATACATCATGAACCACACAGATTAACTGTAGCACTACTTTCTGTGTGATAGAATACATCTTGGACCACACAGATTAACTGTATCACCTCTTCATATGTGGTAGGATACATCATGGACACCTAATAGGTAAGTGGATCCTCAATAACTTCGTTCCCCATAAAAATTAATTCATGGGATTATCATAAGACCACCTGATCTATATCAGTTTTTCAGGTGGCACAGGTTACTACTTGAACCTTGGTTGATGACATCAGTCAGTAGCCTGCAGGGAGCTGCTTAGGAGAACTTTAAACACCTCCCCGTCCCAGACATGGATTGTCATTGAACAAATGTTTAGCCTGCTGAAAGTTCATTTTCACTGCATGGATGAGTCAGGGTAGCAACTGTTTGGTATGACCCAGCTACTGCATGCAGTACATTCTTGTCTTTGCAGTCTGCATATTATGGATATATAGCAGTCTGGTGCAAAAATGGCACAGGTTGTGACAAACGGTGGAGGTGCAGCTTCCTCTAGTGCTTGTTCAATGAGTGACAATAGTGACAGGTTGTGATGGATGGTGGCAGTGCAGCTTCCACTAGCACTTGGTTAATGAGTGACGATAGTGACAGGTTGTGATGGATGGTGGAAGTGCAGCTTATTATAGCACTTGGTCAATGAGTGATGATAGTGACAGAGGCCAGACAATAGTAGCAGCACAGCACCCCTAACTTTACTTATTTTAAAATATTGGATTTAACTTTAGCTTTCACCAATCCTCACAGAATTGCAGTAACCATTGGTTCAGAAAATAGTGACATAGAACATTTCAGCAAGTTTTATTTAGTTTAGGAGGCACTTATGTAAATGAGGCATCTAGGCACACGAATAGCATTACTGCACATATATGTAAATGTGACAAGTTTGTAGAATCGTAAACAATGAACTATGAGCTCATGGACATGCATTCATACTGCCTGTGTACAGGTTCGGCATGCTACTTTTGTTCCAATGCAGCCTGTCGGTAACATTTCATAGAATACATAAACCAAAAATATAAATAGCAAAGTCCTACCAAAGGAATAAATGCAGCTTCTGAAGATAAAACCACAAAACCAATGGCAAAAATTATGATCCAAAACAGCAGATACTGCAAACCAAAGTCAGAAGGTAGCATAAAAAACTTTTAATGTGTTAGTGCTTTTTTGGATTGCCGTGAAAGGGATAACACATTAAAAGTTTTTTATGCTACCTTCTGACTTTAGTTTGCAGTATCTGCTGCTTTGGATTGTCATTTCATAGAATATGGTGTATATTGCAGGAGTCTCACTCTCATACCATAATACAGAAATCTGCATTGGACTCTGGCAAGTGCAGTATGTAAATTTCAGTCAAATTTCAGGGCAGGGCTCCAAGTTGTTGGGTAATGAAGATAGAGTTAAAGGTCCGGCTGCACCTATAGAAGTAGGCTGGAGAGTGCAGGTGGTGGTGCATTCTGCTGTACAGATGCAAGGACAGACCTGGCAAATGAGCTCACTCTGAGCTGACTGAAACACCAAGTACTGGGGAGTGTGTAATGCAGACCATCTTGCCCAGTGGGTTCCCAGGCAGAGAGGCAGAGTTCTTCCATAAGTATAATATATTCATTATGAATTCAGTTTAAACTGTGGCAGTAATGACAAACTTGCATTTTGTCCAAATTTATTTAGCAGTCCCTCATTCAGCAACTATTCCAAAACAGTGTTATGTAAAGTATAAAATACTTATAGTTAAAGACTGTTGCTCTAATGGAAACTTTGTATTTTGTTCATTTCGTCAAAGATACATTCAGCAAGGTATAACTCAAGATAACCTTTGGGTACAGCATTACTAGACAGCATGCAGAAAATAACTTACCTACACCTAAAAATATGTTGATGTTTTTCATTGCAATTGTAATAGTTTGCAATTATAATGTGCTGATAATGTACAAAACACTTCCAACACTCAATATGTTATCAAGCCATGTACAGCGCCATGTGATGTATGGGGGAGGGAAAAGAAACCATGACATCTTATTGGTCAAGACTAGTGCTATGCAAACTTTCACTTTGTTTAGGTAGGTAGGACTCAGGTTAAACTCTGTAGACATCATTACCAATCAGCATATCCACTTCTAATAGGGTTGCCACCTTTCATCATGGCTAAAACCACACACCCCATGTCACCAGTAACCCTGCCCATCCCACCCCCTCTCCCGCCCACATCCCACCCTTTGTATGATGTCATGATGACATCACTCATCAGGGAATGCCCTCTTTTTCCATTCCTGCTGCCTGCTTTCAGCTGATTTACTATGCTTTTCTGTAAAAAAAAGCATAGCAAATCAGTCGATTTACGAACTCCGATAGTCTGTTTCCTTTTTGAAACAGAATACCATAGTTTGTACAGTGTTTTCCGGTCTACTGGAGAATCAGTTTGATTTCCGGATAGTCCAGAAAAAAAATGAAGGGGTGGCAACTCTAACTTCTAAAGAGCATATGGAAGTTTTTCACTTTTATATTTCCTGTATTTGTAAACAGTTATTAATGTACTGAAAGCTTCTAACACCTCACAACTTTATCCTTATAAGCTCAAAATAATAAATCAAAAATATTGAAAACTCAAAACATTGAAAACCTCTTCAATGCAGGGGAAGCCTTCCCTCCCCCACATCTGCTATATAGGAATGGAGCTGTGCCCCCCACACCCTCAGCAACTTATTTATACTAAATGTGAGATTGCATTGCAGTGGGGGAAGGGCACATTCCCTTTTTAATATTTTGAGGTTTCAACATTTTTGGATCTAGTATTTTGTTTCTCTACCAAATGAATGTATTCCCATTATATTATGCAAGGCACCATGTGATGGGGATAGGGAAATAAAACCACTGAAAAAATAGGAGCACAACTTAAATTACTAAATGAACTGTTTGTCGTAAGGCATATTATAAAGCCTGTCAAGGAAAACCCCATGCAAAATATTTATTGGTTTGGATGGAAGAAAACATTTACACAGTAAATTTAAGCAGGCAGTAGTCTATTTTCATTTTTGGGTAATATAAAGGCATACTATATGAATACACTAATCATGCATTGATTTTGACAGGATTGTTGAAATAAACACACACCTCTTAATGTAGTGCATGCACTTTTCTCAGTAAAACATTATGGAGGACTAGTGAGTGAGTAACTCATGCAATACATTTTCTTTGTTGGGTGAGTGGAAAGAAAACATTTAAACATACAAAACATCAAACAGTCTTATCATCATTTGGTGACATGTTTTCATTTTTTGTTAAAGTACAAGAGATGTGTGCCTTCCACATATTTAGGCCAACAACAGCACAGAATGGCGTCAAACACAGAGGTGTACCAATTTACATTAGCAACAAACATACCTACTGGATGGTTAAACAGGACAATACCATGTACAAGTCATCAGAGATTAGGTCTCTCACGATATCATGGTTAGCTACAGGTCACCTTCTATGCCCCTAGATTCTCAAGACTCTAACATAAACCTACTAGAGGTGCTCACCATCCACTCAAACATCCTGTTAATAGGTGGCTTCAGAGCTGGATCAAGGGCAAATGAGACCCTAAGCAGGCTAATAAATCCCCCCCCCAGAGTAGTCCCATCTGTAGCAACCCGCACCACACCCCCACAGCAGCCCCCTCACCAGCCATTCCAGTGTTCCATTCCAGTGTTCCAATACTTGGCTATTTCTCTCCAGTTACCATAAACTCTGTCAGTGTGCATACTGCTTTCTTATTTACTTCTATAGTGATTACAGATAGTGAAATGAAATAGCACAAACACTAATAGCCATCTGCTAAACAAACAATACAGTCCGACAGTGAAAACAGACAGTATGAGCAGTAAACTTCTATGTCCTTGAAACTCACATCCACTGAAATGGCATAAAACCCACATTCAAAGAAAATGCATTTAGCTATTGGAGTATTAACTTTATATTTTGGCCGTTTTCAAACCATAGGCTCCTTGCACACATTTTTAGAACCATGCAACATGTATGTGTTCTTTGATTCACCTTCCTAATCGTATTAAATTATGTTCCTTGTATAATACAGCACCACTTGTTAGAATGTGTTTTAAATTTGTAGTTTTGAACATTCTTTCAGTAAGCAATGAAAGAAAATGTGTGAATCAATAATGAGAAAGCTACCCATTTCAGAAAATTTCAACCATCAAAGGCCACTCAGGCATCTGTCATTATAATCCACCAATATCAGTCAATAAGCACAATCTCTGCAGAAGTAAAAGCCATTCAAATAATTCCATATTAAAGAGATCTGAAACTAATGAAGAGGTTGCTGCTGTCAAACACTTTACATTTCACTGTTTTAACTACAAATTCAGTGCCTCCTGCCCTTGAAGAATTGCCTACGTAACATTAAAACAATTATTAAGCTGAGAATATTGCAACAGAGGATGTCTCACAAACCGACAAATTCATAGTTACGAGGCATCTCATACAAAGGAGGACACACTCAGGAGTGCAGAACCCCTATTCCCCCATAAAATACACCAAATAATCAGCAATTGAAAGGGCAATGCAATACCAGCACTCCTTCTACATGGTGTGGGAGTGGAATCCACAGCCTGCTGCCCCATAGGCAATTATGCTACTAACACTTTTCTCAAATTCTTTAGCACAAACAGTGACTGCCATTTGCTAAACATGACAGTTAGTTGCACATCAAAAACAGACTCACTGTGTGCAACAGTAAACTCTTCCCTTGAAACTCACAATTCTATGAAAATACACTGAAACTCATAATCCATTGATGCTATGATTCTAGTGGTTGTGCATCACAATACCATGTTTGCAAGACAGGACACCTACTTACATCCATGTAATATATTTGGTCTTCTTTGTGTTCTCCTGGTCACTACGTCCCACAGATAATAGCTGTGGTCCTCTGAGAGGTGAGCAATCATGGCTGTTGGGGCATATTCAACATTCCCAAAAGATGACCAGGAGTAATGTTGCCAGTCTTGATGGCATGAAAATAATTAGATTACCCGACACAGGTACTAGGATCATTCCCAGTTTGGCTTGACACACATATTGTTTACTTGCCATATGTGGCCACATACAGGTGGAATACCAGTGTAATGCTACCTATAGCTGTTGCTATAGTCATAGGCATAATATGTCCCAGGCTTTGCTGTGATTCATTTGTGACTGACACTTTAATATGCTATCACAGATGTGCAATTTGTTCTTTTTTTGTTTAGAGATGGAGATTGTTGTATCTCAGAGAATTCACTTTTATCTGAAATAAATGTCTTAAAATTGCTATTGAAACAGCTTGGAGAGTGATTTAAAAGTGGTGTTTTATCTTTGGATGAGAAAATGAACTCCGTATGCCAAAGTAGAACAAAACACACAAAAAGTCTAACGCAAAAACAAGAACAAGCAACTAAAAATGGAAATACGACTCAGTCCAAGACTATGAGATTTGATGTATTCAGAACAAAAGGACTGCAACAATGAAGACCATCAGCTCATTCAGGCATTAAGAGGAAGTCTTGCAACATAGGAAATTCATTGTCTGAGCAACTAAAAACTAACCACTTGTTCTTAACTAAATAGCCCAGGGCGTTGTACACCATGTGCAACAGTTTCCCTCCACTCCAGCCTAAAATGTCAGTCAGAGATTTCATATAGTGTTCTCAACATCAACAACCTTCTTTACATAATTGGTAGTTTATTTAGTGGATCTGCATAGGAATACGTGAAGTCAGGATTGAATGTTGATAAGGAAGGGCAGGTTCTTTTTGGTTTTCACTGCCTGTTGGGCTGGAATGATGGGATATTTACTTTAAATTTATTTTATGGACTAAAGACAGTGTACACTGTGCAGCAATTTCTGCCACCTGTTCCTCTATCAATTTTCTGGTTAATAAATGCTTATTTAGCACGGGATACCAGCTCAGATATGAGAGTTTAATGTAATCCTTTCAGTGTTTTGGAGAAAATGCAGAGATCGGCAGCATGGAAATTACTCCAAAAATGAAAATGTAGTCCTGCAGTGTGCATACTCTGGAAATAAAAGAGTCACAGTAGCACAAACCGAGATCTAACTAGGCTTATAATATTCTTGTGAGTGTAGTGGAGTGATAACCATTACCGTGGGCTGACAAAATGAGAGAACACACTGTATTATCCCATCCTTACCAATTAAACTGGACTAAAATGCAAATATAAAATGACAATGCAATAAACATTAAAATATCACTTCCAAAAAAGAGAAAAAAATGGGGCCTTTCATTTCCAGATCATCACTGCTTATTTCAAAGTGTTATGTGTTATTCAGGTGTAACATGTTTTTCAAATGATACTAACATTCTGGACTTTATTAACTGCTCTAAAACACTTGAAAAGACTATTATCAGTAACACACACCTACTCTCTCTCTTACACACACACACACACACGTATACACACACACACACATGTATACACACACACACACACACACACACACACACACACACACACACACACACACACACACACACACACACAATCTGTCATACAAATTGAACTGCTAGTTTAAATTACATAGACGTACACACACACTTTCTCTTTCATTCAGAAATGGAATGGCTAGCTTAAATTACATGGATTCACAAGCACATGCAGATACGTGTACACACACACACACACACACACACACACACACACACACACACACACACACACACACACACACACACACACACACACACACACACATGCACACACAGCTAAAGTAGTAACAGAAACATTTCAAAGGTAAACTACACCCTATCAGATTACAGTTTGTCAAAATTCAAGGCTCCATCTAACCCTGAGACCACAGCTGCTTATGCAGAATGATTCAGAGAATCCTTATACTAACATGAGAATGGCTGCAGAGAGGCTGACATACCTACCAGAAATAAACCTAAAACAAACACTAAAAATAAACCCCACTGGTGGAATCCTCCCTTGAACAGGGTGTGTAATAAAAGAAGAAAACACATGGCTAAAATCAAGAAGAGCAACTTCCTTAAAGACAAGTGTTCTTTTATACAACTAAAGAAGAAACTAAGAGGTCTAATTAAGTCCAATATGGCCAGCTATGATTTCAGGATAACCTCTCAGGCTAAGGACACTCACAAGGCCTTCTTCAGCAATGTCCGGAATCTTAGCGGTGTCACACAGCAATGTACTGGTCAGGTGGTGAACAGTACCACCATCACAGTTCAGGGTGATATAGCAAATCTACTGGCTGATAAATTCAGCTCAAACTTCACCTCTCACTCTCCCCAGCTCCACCAGCTGAAATTCCATTCAACATACTTCCTCAGGAGAGACAGATATGTGTCCCAAAGGATCCCCATACTATGGAATAGGCTCTCCAATCATGCAAAACACAGTCCACCCCTGACCTTATTCAAATAAACCTTGACAATTGGATGAAAAATCATAAATCTGCCCCGAGTATGGACCCCATATCCCTTATGAACAGGTGCCATCAATAAGAAAAGTATTATCTTAACTAACACCCCCTACTAATCTTTAGTTATCTCCCTAGTAAAGTGCCCCCTCCCATAGACAATGGTAGTCAGGACCCAAATGGTTTGGGGTGTGCAGCTAGACTTGTAAGGGCCCTACTGGCCATTAACCTGGTGACAACCTATGAACCTATTGCAGAAGTCAAAGAATGTAAGGTGTGCGGCGATGCATGTCTTAATACTCCTGCAGTTAGATAAATAATAATGAAGTCATACATTCAAATTTATATATATCAAACTGCAAGTACAATTGCACATGTTTTCTACAAATAACAATGCTAAGAGTTTCAGAAATTCCATTTTGTCATTTTTGCCTTCTTTTGTAGCAGAGGACAAGATTATACTTAGCTGCTGCATCTTTCATAGTAGGCTCGTGAGGGTGGTCCTCTGAATTATAGTAGTAAATAAATGAGTAATGTTAAGTAAAGACAAAAAAGTTATTTATTGAAATGCACCTTTATTATGCTAAGTATATTATACATTATTTTTACACAGATTGGTGCATTGCAGTATTTAAAATATGCATGTTATGCACTATTATGATACAAGGTAGTTTACTGTCTCTTCATAGACTGTCGGATTAGCTAGATTAATATGTTGTATCATAATTTGATATAATATCATCTTTTAGTTCTGTAGCATAAAGGCTGTTGAATTCTGTTAGTTATGACTGGTTTCTTTTTCTCCCATTTTTGTTTACAGATTCATTAAAGCCTGATGTACCCCTCCAGTGAAGGAAAGAACATTACTCCCAGTTCATCATGGGCTGTTTCACAGAATATGAGTGGTGGCACCCCCCTTGTGGGCAGCCTGAGGTAGAGTATCATACTCGTGGCCACTATTAGAGAGGGCTGAGAGAGAATGTGAGATCAAGGCCTCGCTGACCCCTTTGGCTCCAACCACCAAGTCACCAGAGAACTTGACCCCCCCCCCCTCTCTCTGTATCAGATTTTGCCAAGCTTGGCCCCCTTGAGTAGAGCTATGGGTATCCTTGTCTCTGCCCTAACCCTCATCCTGCCCTTCCCCTACTACCTTTTCCTTCTTCATTTTCTGTTATATATATATTTCAGAAATACAGAGTCTATTCCCACAAAAAAAAAAAAAAAAAAAAAAACATACCCATCCTTTCCCACATCCTCTAATTCAACCCTGTTAGCCATAAAATTGTGTTTATAAATTGATGTCTGCAGAGTAAGGTGGCTGGCAAAGTCGCATTGATGTGCTAGCCAGTGATGCTGAGGCTGGGTAAGTGCAACTTCTTGGGGTGAACTCTTGCTGAGTGGTACTCCACTGTCAAACTATGAACATTTAGAAAAAGAATACACAGGCATGAATTACATGCATTTAAAAGATAGGCAAGTAGTTGCATACTTGTTAGTTCTTAGCTGATTCTGCACAGTTCCATCTTTGCACAATTTATCGGGTGTTTTTTTCTGCTTGCTTGAATTAAGCAAAAACCAGGGTGACACATTTACACTTACTGTACTGATATATAAGTGAAGTAGCACATTTTACAAATTTGGCTTGCAATCCTAAATGTTGAATGAAAAAAAAAAAAGGACAGAAATGTAGCTGCAACATCTGAAGCAAGAGCACTATAGTGGACTACAAAGAGTTTACATCCAATTATTTCCCTATTTGTTGGGAATACAGTTCTAGGCTGTTGCTGTCAAGTCAGAAAAAGGCCTCATCTGCATGTTAAGAAACTGAAGGAAGAGTCACTGTTCCTTGTCCTGGCTTCTGATGTCATGAGACAAAGAGGTAATAAAAGTGAGATAATAGGGACAGTAACGAAAATAGAGGATTTTATGAATAGAGGTAGCTTAGTCAAGGATGGGTATACATGGATAAAGGTAGCATCTGTTGAAAAAAGACTAGTGTAGCAATGTTCCTATTTAAGATATAGAAGACTCGCTCATCAGATTTTATTTAGGGAAATCTGAAGGGATGGGGAGTTAATAGCAGTTGTTAGTATGATGAGGGGCGGCAGATTCCAGGTGAGAAAGATGTATACGTTTTACACTGGCACCCCAAGATCCAGGAACAGGCAGTTTAATACTTTCTAAGCTGTTTTAATCTGCTTCTATATGTAGGTACAGATCCATCTGTCATGGCAGAAGAAAGGAAAAGGAACAAAAACCAAGTGGCGGAGTTCGCTGATATAATACAATGGTGCTGAACAGTCCCGCCAGGCTTTCACAAGGGCCTGCTATCATTAATAGCGATGCTGTGTCAGGCATAAACATTTTTAAGACTGCTTTTGTTAGGAGCTTTGCTTTCCTGGGTAGTCCACTCCAATTACAGCCATAGGAAGTACACCTTTTCACGTTACATTGATCAGGGATAATATATGGACTGAAAAGGGGCCACTAGACAAGCAGTTGGCAAGGTTTGACAACATTGCAGTAAATTCCCTAATATGAAATGGTGCTGATAATGCAGTATGTTTTGTACATGTACTTAGATTAGCCAAACAAGTATATGGGAAATGCATAATAGTTTCATAGGTGTATACTAGTCTGACGACCACTGGGGCCTTATAAGCCTAGCCATGCAACCCAAATATATCCCATGAGTTATTGTGTCTTACAAGGTTATTTTAAGAGATGTATCTTAGTTAGGGCATGATTTTAATAGCTGCCTGTGTCCATCAGAGACATAAGTGTCAGCCCAGGTGTGAGTTTCCAATTTCAAATCCACTGGTCCAATTTGAGCTTGAGTAGGGTTAGGGGAGTGCTCTATTTTACATGGCTGGGAAGCCTATTCCAGAGAATGGAAATTCTCTGAGATACATACTTGTCCCTCCAGCTTATCCTGTTCAACTTGCAGGCAGAGTTTAAATCCTTAGAGCCAGTAGTTCTGGTGCTGTTTGTTTTACAGATAACCAAAAGGTCCATCAGAGCTGGATCCATGGATGCATTGCATGCCAGCTGTAAACTGCATCTGAGAAGTCCGTAGGAACCAACATATAGAAATAGGGCTTTAAGTGGATCTGACATTGTGTTTACTCCTTGTAATCTTTTTGTGGGGAACCTCCGAAGACATTCCAGTTATTGCATGTGCTTGGTCAGGTACACACTGAAGGAAATCATATATTCACTGATTGGTCTAATAAGAGCTTAGTACAATGGCACTATGACTTCCCTTGACCTAAATGTCATGCCCTTACTTACAAGTTCAGTGATATGGAATGATTTTCTCACTACCTTAGACAAGTATTGGCCAAAATACAGGTTACTATCTACGAGTCCCCAAATCCTTGACTACTGCGTCTACTTTTAGGGATGATTTATCAGTGAAGTAATTTCCCTGGTTGACTGCCTTCTCAAAGGTACTATTATGCATTTCTTGGGATTGAGTTTTAAGCTGAGGCTTTCGCACTAGTCATTTGTCTGTGTAAGACCTACCTGTAAGATGTTAGTTTCCTGGGGGCTTTCTGTATTGCTCCCAGCTTACAATCATCTGTAAACTGAGTAAGCTAAAGGTCCTTGACATTTTTCTTGACTTCCAAAAAACAGATGCCAAGGAGGAGCAGACCCATCCCAGCGCCCTGGGAGGACTCCGCTGGTGACTGGGCTCTTTGTGGAGGTAGTGTCTCCAATCCTAACTTCCTGGGTTCTGTCTGTGAGCCAGCCTGTTATCCATAAAGTTACATCGGGATGTACGCCTACTTCTTTGAGTTTGTTTACAATGCCCAAGTGGGACATTGTGTCAAGAACCTTAGCTATGTCAAGGTAGGTAATATGCACAGTTTTCCCCTTATCTATTGACTTGGTGACTTTCTCAAAGATGTCCACCAACTTCAGTAGGCATGACTTGCCTTTGATGAGACCAAATTGCGATAGTCCAGTGTCTGAAGTTTTCTTATATCATTGGTAATCATTTCCATAATAATTATTTCCATGGTTTTGCATATGAGACTAGTTAGATTAATGAGTCTGTAGTTCCTGCGATCCTTTTATGGTTTGCCCTTGTTCATAGGTTCATAGTTTTATAGAAGATTACTAGGCTAATGGCTTAAGAGCCGTTACACCCTAGCCAGTATAACACGATTTTACCCAATATATGGCCTCTAGGTGAAAGAAGATGGCATAGGTTTGTGCATATGCCTTGAGTATTTTACAGATTGCCCTGTCTATAAGAGACATTGGTGCTACCCCAGGTGTGAATTTGTGATTTCCCAGCCATTCATCCAAGTTGTGAAGAGGGTCAGGGAAGGGCTTTGTTTAATGTGAATAGGAAGACTGTTCAAAAAAAGGAGGTGATCTCTGTGATACATATCTGTCTCTCCAGCATGTTTTATTTGAGTCACTGACTCGGTTTAGCTGTCTACATTGGGCGACTCTCATGCTGCTTGACTAGCGGATGTGTAGCAGCCCCATCAGGGCTGAATTTGTGAGCATCTTGTAGATCAGGCATATGTAACCACTTAATAGTCGGTAGGAGACAGAGTCAAAGGATAGAGCTCTTACTCTATCCATATAGGACATGTATTTTCTTTGTGAGGAACCTTTGGGGTCACTTCAGCTGCTAAGTGCCTATTCAAGTACATGCCAGAGGACTGAGTACACTGGGATGTTAATGTTTTTGTATCCAGATGCATACCTTGACTTATAAGCTGTGCCACTTGTCCAGAGGGATGACCATTTCAGTCTTTCTTTCACATGACATGGAGCCTGTGTGGAGGCTGGCTGAGCAGTGACACTAGTGGCCCTGGTAGGTCATATTTCAGGCTACTTAGGAGGCATCCTGGAACATTATTAGGGCCCATTGAAGCTGTATTCTTGGCCTTAGTGAGCACATCTAAGACATACTCTGTACTGATAGCTGGAGGGGTTATGCTATATGATATTTCCTGGGGGCAGCTGGGGGTGAGAGGGGCCTAAAGTTAGAGATAAATTTGTCAGCCAGAAGATTTACTATATTTCCTGGGTCCATGAACATGGCTCCATTTACCAACAATCTGGCACAGTGTTGTGTGCTGCCTCTGAGATTCCAGACATAGCTAAATGTGACACCCAAGCACTGGCCCTGTAATCAAGGAACCTAAATCCTCATCACTAACACCAGTTAGGGATGTGCACATTGGGAGGATGATAGGTGCACACACAGTATAGTACAATTTCCCTTAAGAGCACACAGAGATCACAGTCATTCTGGGGCTGGTTTCCCCCTCTCTCTCCAGATCTCCAATAAGACTCCCCTCTTGATACAGCTATAGGGTTAAGATCTCATTTGTGGTCAAGCCAAAACCTCCAGCACCCCCTCTGACCAACCAGTGATTCATGTCCCTGCCCAAGTAGCTGACACACATGCACACTTTGCGATTTGGTTTATTTGCACAGACATTCCTGGAGAAGGCTTGCACAGGTTTACTAGCTATGCTCCCTTCTGCCCAGACTATAAGGTAGTACCAGCTGCCACCAATCACCCTTATCAGCTACGATAAAAGCCCTTACCAAAGGGTGCCCAATCTTATTGTAAAATTTTACTATTATCTAAATGGTGTGTCCAAGACTTTAAGGCTATTTAAGAGTGGCCTGTACAGTGTCACCAAATACATATGCAAGTACTCTAAGAGCTTAAATATCTATAAACAAAACCAGCCATAATTAAAAGGTTTAAATGTATTCAATAATAACAATAAAAACACAAGATAATACTCAATAACACAACACAGTGACAACAGAGTTCAAAATCACAGGAAATACTTTAAAACAACATTACGGAACAGTCTCACATGAATACAGAAAACATCTAGACTAATTTAACTGTATTTCTATCTATCTCTAAGAGAAATCACTGTACCTAAATAACTTACTTACAGAGCAAGGCAAGAAGTGCTGAGTTGATGTTTTCAGGTCCATAGACAAGATACAAAATACACAGACTTTCTTTCTGAGGTAGTTCTTAAATTAATCACAAACATTTCTGCTGGGTTATCTCAGATTACATCATTCTTGTCAATTCTGCTTTTAGTTTCTGGGCCAACAGGAACTTAAAATATAACACCTCAGTATCAAAATACGTCTTTCTTAGAAGCTTGCCTGGAACTGGAAATCATAAAACTTTTAAACACCTTTACATTTGAAATCTACAATTACCTCTGTTTCCAGACAACAGGAAAGCATACAACTCTAGACATTGTGTCTGCTTTGAGCTGAAACACAAATAACAGGGTCATAAACAATTTCCACTTATTTTTTCAGAGTTTGCAAGTTAACTCTGTATAGTCCAGCCTTTACAATCAACACATACATTTGCATAGGCATGTCGTTTATACACATATCTGCTCTTTTCCAGCAGGGTGCACTGTGGTTACATTTTTGAGGCTCAGTACATAACATACAGTTTACTTATATTTGTAGACAACTCTATGGATCATATTAATATTTACAATGACATAGAATTATTTACAAACTTCTATCTGACTAGGCTGGCAGCCTTCAGACTAAAGAAAACCTTATGGTTGTCCTTGGCATGGAATGCTATGTTTACCTTAAATTTTGCTTTATTGGAGTAAATTAGTCATCTTAGTTGTCTATTTAGTCTGATGAGAGAGTTTTTAACTTTTTTTGTGTTACTCTTCTTAATTTTAGCTATGACTTTTTTTTCTTTTGTTACACAACAACTTTAATTTTTGATTCTACCAGGGAGCCTTGTTTTTTGAGTTAATTTTGGGCTTATTCTGGTAGACACAGAAATCTCTATGCAATCACTGACATGGTTGCACTGAGCTTCTATGAATAATTCAGCATAAACTTAGGCAGACCTGCCAGATTAATTCTTTCTTTTCCAAAAGCAGCCCCCATGGGCCACCTCTTTTATCCAAGTCAACAGTGTCCACAATGAAACATTTGAAAGAGTGGTCTGATTTGTCTGTGCAGTGTTTACTCAAGGCATTTGTGGATTTACCAAGTCTGATATCCCTTAAATGCTCATATATTCTGTTTTTAAATTTCCTCTCAGTCTTTCTGATATAGAAACATACACATGAGTTACACACTGCACAATAAACAACTCTTTCAGTATGACAGTACACCTTCTTATTCTGTATTTTAAAACCATTCACCAAGAATTTGTGGCCTTCCATCACAAAGCTACACTGAGCACAGGAACCACCTTTTTTCATAGACCCTGCATGTACAATGTTTCTGTTAGACTATAAAATGCATTTCAGGTTCATCCCTCTCTTAAAAACAATATTTGGTATAGTTCAAACACATTATCTGATATCCCTATCATTAAGCAATATAGCCCAATTTTTGAATAAAATATCTAACAGATCCTTACTGTTACTGTGAAAAGTAGTAATAAAAGCACATTTAAAATTTGAATTCTGTTCAACATTGGATTGGGTCAAGTCAGTTCCTACTCCATTAACCAAACAGCCATCAATAGGGGGCATGCCCTGGGCAGGTATCACCTCATGGTGACCTAACAAGGGTTTAAAAAAAACTCTTTCTCTTTTGTTGACCACCTCAATCATGACTTCATTAAGGAGCCATAATGGGTAACCCCTCTTGCAAAACATAGTTTTTAGATGGTCACACTCATGTAAGACTCTTACCCACCAAAAATTCACAAAACTATTCCATGCCTATGGTATGCGGTATTACCATATGTAAATCTCTGACATCGATTGTGATGAAACTGACTGTTTCATCAAATTCTAACACATTAATCCTTTTCAAAAAGTCCCATGAGTCCTTACATAGTAAAGGTTCATGTTACACAAAGTTCTTCAATCTGATGTCCAAGAATTTGGCTATAGGGTGGGTAATGGAGCCCTTTGCATCAAATATGGGCCACATAGGTGGCTGGTCTAAGTATTTATGTATCTTGGGTAACCCGAAAATGACAGGGATTCTAGGCTGTGCCATACTTAAAAAATTAAATTCATCCAGAGGGAGACTACCTTCAATGAACAAATCCTGTAAAACACTTCTCACTTTCTTATATGCACCATGTAGTTCATTAAACGAAGATTGCATGTAAGCTTTACCTGCTAGCAAACATCCCATTTTATTGTTGTAGTCCACCATGTTCATCATGACAATCTCACCCCCCTTGTCCAGTTTCATTATCCGGAGGTCCTTATTATCAGACAGTTGTCTTAACTTATTCATTTCATCCTGTTTCAAATTCTATTTTTGCTTTTTTGCCATTTTAACATTTCTCATATCTAATTCACAACTTTTTTCAAAAATCTGTAGTGAGGGATGAATGGGGGGGTTAAAGGTACTGGATAACAATGGGATCCATGATTGACCTACAATCTTTAAATAAAACATTCAGATTCAATTTTCTAGTATACAACTTCAAATCCAATAATGTTGTTGTCTTTCGGTTTTTCCCAGTTAGGCGTCGCCACAGCGGAACTCCGGTCTGCTAATGATTGGCAGTAGATTTTCACGAACGCCGAGGTGCCAGCTCAATGTTCAACCTTCAACGAAGTCACGCCCATTTACGCATGTCTTCCAAATGCCCAACCAACCGCTGTTTCTATATTGGTACTTTTATCAGGAACAAAAGTCAATCCTCTAGCAAAAATATCACAGTCTGTCCTGTCAATAGATACACTAGAATAATTGAAAACTTTAAAGTCACCATCATGATTTAAAGAAATGGACAAACCAGGGGGAGCTGTATCAGTTTCAGCAGACACAGCTAGTACCTCGTATAGGCACCCCTCCTGCTGCCCCTCTGGTTAAATGCATACCCCCCGGCCCCTGTTGGCATAATGGGGGGCCTGTGGGTTGTTCTCTCTGTAATTCCGCTCCCTCAGTCATTCCAAATGTCTCAGTGGTGAAAATTCTTCCTCCCCTAAAAAAGTCTCAGTTGGGACCATATCCTCTCTAGATTGTGCATGGTCACCCTAACCTTGGGATTTTAGGGGTTCAGGGTATGCAACATTTCTTTCATATTCAGATTTGTCATGCTCAATTTTATTTAATTTCCTGTTTTTAATGGTGTTTACCTGTTGTTCAATGCTTTTAAAAATACGCACATATTCAAAGTTATTAGCAGAGTGTGCAGTATTAGAAGTCAATATTACATCAAGTTCTGTAGCGTCCTGTGTTAAACTTTGTACAGTTTTGTCATTATACCTTATAACCAGTTCCATGTATTCAAACCCATGCTGGTCAAATAAATGCAACAATTCTTTATGGAATGCAGAGTTACTAATCAACCTGTAGGAAACCACCACAGGTGGAGGCCCTTAGGAACAATCTTAAGATTAAGGCATTTTTTAAAGTATAAGTTATCATGTTGCAATTTCTTTATTTTTAAAAGCAACTTTTCAAACTTCTCCAGATTGTCATTATAAGAAGTAGCACTTACATTTCTTTGGGAAAATAGGCTTGTAGTAGCAGAAAGTCAGGTATTGAAATGTGGAGCTTCAGAATGCATGTTAGATCCTTTGTTTGTGGTTTGTGCTCGTCTGCCTTCAGTTCCATGTTCATTTAAATCAGAATCAGTGTTAAAAGTACTTCTGGTCCTGTTTTTGCTTCCCTGGAGCAAAACAGGCTCAAATTGGTCCTCCTCTCATCTGCGTTATTGGAATTGGTCTGCTCATTGAACTAAAGTAAATAATTACCTTCCCCCTGTGAGCCAAGCACTTGTTGTCAACACTGTTGACTTGGATAAAAGAGCTGGCCCATGGGGGCTGCTTTTGGAAAAGAAAGAATTAATCTGGCAGGTCCGCCTAAATGCAGGGCAATGGCCAGGATTAAACGATTCACTCTCCATTGCTTGCCTGTTAAAACTAAAAGCAATGGAAAGGTAAAATATATAAAAAATAAAAAATATAAAAAATATTTATATACATTTTTTATATATACTTTCATTTTTATATAAACACCATGTTATAGATTTTATACATTGTGTGTGTATTTGTATTTATTTTAAGCATCTTTGCACTTGTTAATGTCATTTAAATGCTTGTTTTAAAGAGTGTCTTTTTAAGAATATTTTTATGATTGCATTTCATGAATATTTATGAGTTCAGGTAGGTCCGTTTTAGTCAGTGTGATGGGATTGGTTTATTACTTAATTAATGTTCTTGCAGGATGTACTTAACAGTGTTTCCTGGATTTGCTCTTATCTGATGAAGTTGAGAAGTTTCTTGATGAAAGCTCTTATCTATTTGTTACTTTGGTTTAATAAAAAGTGTTTTTCCCACTCCCAAAGTGCTTTGCGGCCATTTACTACAAGGATTTACTTGAGTTGCTGAAGTGTGTGGTTCTAGGAGTGCTGACTTTGTTTTTCTACTTGTGCACGTTGCAAAGTAATATAATGTAATATGACTCAAAATGTACATATTATAAAAAATGAACAAACACAGGAATTTGTATAGTTCCAACCTCACCACCGCAAGTGTTGACGAAAAAAATAAAAAACAAAGAAACTGGTGGTCTTCAAACCTCGTTGATGAGCTCAGTCACAATAATTTCCAAAAATCATGAAACCCAGGTAGTATTCCAAAGCAACAAGCTTTTATTAGTCACAAACTAAAATATACATATTATAACACACGTAAGAAGACTCCCTTTCTTCTTACTGCAAATAACATATCTTTTTGTCATGCTCACCTCATTGCTATAAATTTTATTTTTCACTGTTTCTCCTTTGCATTCTTTATATCTGTAAGTTTTGTATTCTATTCTTTTTACCCATTTGGGTACAGGTCATGGTTGAAAAGGGTCTGCCAACCAGCCTACCCACCCAGTTATAAAAGTATAAATAATTAATCAATCAATTGATTAATGAATTAATTATTTAATAAACAAACAAAAGGTTTTGCATGCCCAGAACGGAGAGCACATTACTATACTGCAGGCCAAAATTGGAATTTGAATATTTATCTTTCCCAAAAATAAGCTTCAAGATACATAGGAGAGACCATTCACTGTTGCAGGGAAGGTTAAGTGATGTTAATTATATGGTGCAGTTGCCAGTCAGGAGGGAGGAACGCAAAACTTTATCATGTTAATATAATGAAACCCTATCATAATAGAGGCATTAGTAGTTAGTATTTGAAGAGGATTACAGGAAAAATTAGACAGAAATGTGTTATAGTAGACCTTCTCAGCAAAGCTGAGTTTCACACATCATTAAATGATTTAGTGCTCTCATAGCAGGAAATCTGAGCAATATCACAGAAGTTTGGAAACCTTTCACTACTAAAATACTCAATGGTGGAATACCAGATGCATATATGTTGTTGCAACAGTCCAGTAACAGTTATTTATTTATTTTGACATTTGTTTACTGGGGTGGTCTGATTGGGTCTACAGAACCTATTTTCAGCAGAGGCCTGGGGGAAAAGCCCCAAATATAGTACAATGCAAATACAGTATAATCCAATACAATAAAGATTACATTAGAAATACTATACAAAAAATAAGTTGAAAGAACAAATTGCTACAGGATGTTGTAATATATTATACACATCTAGACAGTTCTATACAGTTACAACATTACAGTCCATAATAGTCACTCTCATCATACATGATGTAGAAATAACTGCCAGAAAGTTAGTGATGCAGATAGATAGCGAGGGAGAGTTAGGAAGGATAGAAGCAATAAAGCCTGAGCAGCAGCTTAAGAATATGGTATAGAAGCAGAGGAGGAGTTAGAAGAGCATTAGGATCTTGCAATCTGTGAGGGATTGAAATGTGACAGAAGAGGAAGACCTGATCATTAGGCAGGCTTTATGCAGGAGCAGAGCCATGTATTTTTGAGATGATTTTTTAAAGAGGCTTTGAAATGGGTTAGGCCAGGCATAGACCTGGTAGCTAGATTTATAGGTTCATAGGTTCATAGGTTCATACTAGGCTATCTGCCCTAGAGCATTTATAAGCCTAGCCAGAGTGTGTTTGGCTTTCGCCACCCATTTTAAATTAATTTTGCTATGCCCTTTTTCGAGGTTCGTATACTGTGCCTCTGTCTAACAGTGACACAGAAGTGATACCCGGGGTAAACCTACGATCTCCCATCCACTCATCAAGATTCCTCTTGAAAAGAGTCAATGAGGGACTCTGCCTAACCTGGACTGGAATTTTATTCCAGAGTGAAGGGAGCCTCTGGGTTATGAATCTGTCCCTCCAGCATGTCCTATTTATTTCAGTGCTGATGTTCAAGTCTCTCGAGCTCGTAGCTCGATGGGATTTGGATTTTCTGAGGTGCAGCATGTCCATTAATTCCGGGTTGGACATGGCTTTATACGTCAGGCACAGATCACCTCTGAGCAGGGAGTATGCCACTGAGTAGAGCTGGAGTTTCTTTAACCGGGCAGCATATGGCATCTGTTTGAGCCTTTTGATCCTCTTGGTGAGGTACTTTTGGGGTCTTTCCAGTTGCTGCAGGTGTCTGGTAAGGTACATCCCAAAAGGGGCATTGTACTCAATTATGGGCCTGATGAGGGATGAGTAAAGAGGCACGATGACCTCCCCTTATCTAGATGTGAATCCCTTCATGATTAGGTGGGCTATATAAAATGTTTTTCTAACCAGTTTGGCCACGTGGTTGTCAAATGAGAGATTGCTATCAACTTGGGTCCCCAGGTCCCTAATTACTTCTTCTGTACTTAATGGATTACCACCTATGTGGTAATTTGTGGGCACTTTTTTTGCCAAAGGGGATGACTATACACTTTTTGGCGTTTAGCTTGAGGCCATGGTTCTGGCACCAGTTGTCTGTTTCTATGAGGCCCTTTTGGAGGATGCTTGTGTTGGCTGGAGAGTCGATTATGGCACCCAGTTTGCAGTCATCTGCGAACTTGGCCAGCCACAGTCCTTCCGTGTTGGCCTGTACCTCCGAGAAATATATACCGAACAAGAGAGGTCCCAGGACTGAGCCTTGTGGGATGCCACTTGTAACTGGTTTGGAGTCTGACATGGCTCCAGCAATTCTAACCATGTGGGTTCTGTCCTTGAGTCAGTTTGTAACCCATCTAGTGACATAGGGGTTTATATTTAAGCTGGTGAGCATATCTATAATGCCCGAGGTCCAGGTAGGCTGTGTGGACCACCTTCTCCTCGTCAATGGCCTTGGTGACTGTTTCAAAGAAATCGACCAGGTTTAAGAGGCAGGATCTGCCCTTAACAAAGCCAAACTGGGTAGTATCCAGTGTCTGTAGGTCCCCAATATCTTTATTTATGAGGTCCATGATGATCCTTTCCATAGCTTTGCAGACCAAGCTAGTCAGGCTTATGGGGCGATAGTTTCCAGGATCCGTTGAGGCACCACCTTTGTGGAGAGGGACCACTGTTGCTGTACGCCACTCTTTGGGTACATATCCTGTAGTAAGGCTGAGATTGAACAGTAGTTTTATGTTTGGGTTTAGCTCTTCTTGGAGTTCATGTAGGACGCAGCCTGGGACACCATCTGGTCCCATTGATGCTGTGTTTTTTGCTTTGGAGAGGGCGGCTCTTACCTGAGCATCTGAGATGTCAGGGGGGCAGCACTCTGCTGGGATAGATATTTGCCCTTTTGGTGGGGAGGGGTGGGGGGTTTGCGTTGAACCTGTCAGCTAGGATGTTGGCAATGTCTGTGGGTTTGGTGTATTTTTGTCATTTTGGACTAATTCTGAGCATATCTGGGAATTCCCACCCAGGTTCCTAACATAACTAAAGAAAGCCTTGTGATTATCCTTAGTGTCCTGTGCAATTTTTCTCTCGAAGCTGGCCTTAGACGATTTTATGAGTGCCCGTAGTTTTTTGCTAATACTGATCAGAGATGCCTTCCCTTTTTGGGATTTTGCTCTATCATGTAGTAGCTTCCTACTTCTATTGTATAGTTTGTTTATGGCTGGGGTCCACCAGACAGGACATCTGCCTTTGGAGGATTGGGTCTTGGTTTTATTTGGGATTGCATGATCCATGCATTCCTGAAGGTGTTCATAGAATGCGTTTATAAAGGATTCTGCGGTATGGGCCATATTTTCCACAGGCCCAGGGGCTTTGAAGGATTCCACCTCGGTTTTGAGTGTGAAATTTGCTTTAGAGAAGTTTTTCACTGTGGTTTTCTGGGCAGAGGGTGGGATCGGGATGTGAATATCCAGTGAGATTAGTTTATGTTCTGATCTTACCAGTGAGGGATACACTTCTGGTCTGGAGCATAGAGTCCCCATGTTGGTGATGATCAGGTCCGGTATGTTTTGCCCTCTTGTGGGAGTGGTAACAAGTTGTTCCATAGCATTTGAGTTTATAAATTCTAGGAACCTTTGAGCTAGGGTGTTGGAGCTAGAGTAATGCTCCCAGTCTATGTTTGGGTAGCTGAAGTCGCCCAATATAATGGTGTTTGTAGAGACCTTCATATTTTCCAGTGTTCTCAGGAAGGCCGAGTGGGGTTCCTGGGTTTGTGAGGGTGGTCTGTAGCAGGTTATAAACTGGAAGGCAGTTTTACGCACTGTTAGTTGCACATGGATAGTCTCTGATGCTTCGTGCTGTGCCACCAACCTGGAGGTGTGGGTATCTTTGACGAATATTGATACTCCCCCTCCTTTTGTGGTTCGGTCCAAGTTTTGGGGCCGAAAAGCATGGTATGAGGTATAACCTGGTAGTGCTGGGGTGCTCTTGGGAGCCTTGAACCAGGTTTCTGTTACTGCACAGATATCAATGTTCTCCATGCTAAGGAGAATTTCGAGTGCGTGCATCTTGAGGTTTAGACTTCTGGCGTTGAGTAGCATTACTCTTAGTTTCTTATCCCTTGTGATACCTATGGAGGTGGGTTTGTCTTTTGAGCCTTGCCTAAAAAAGGCACTATGGGGTAGCAAGAGCCTTTGCCAATATCCAAAAGCCCAGAGGTGACAGGTGCAAGCCATCCCTAGCGAAGCATCGTGGCTTGTCGAGCATGTCATCCCAGGCTGACAGGCATTGGATCCCCTTTGAATGACACCAATACTTAAGCCAATTTTTGAAATTGATCATCTTGTCTTCATATTGTGGCATCATTCTTGGTGAGGGTAAAAGGCTACTCAAGGTCAAGGTCATACCGGCCTGGACTACATGCTCAGAGAGCTCCTCTATGTCTCTTTTCATGTAGTCCAGGGAGGTACGTCTCAGGTCATTCACACCAGCATGGACAATGACTGAGTCATATTTGTACTTGTCTTGGAGTGACCTGAGTGCTTGTGTTAGAGGTAATGAATTCCAGTGTATAGAGACAGAGTATGAATAGAGAGTGACCAGGTTTTCCTGTGGGTTATGAGATAGCTATGAGATTTTTGTCTTCTGATCGTAGGGATCAATTTGGTGTGTAAGGTGTGAAGAGACTGATTAGTGCAGGGCAGGCAGTAGGCTTGAAAATAAGGTTGTGTAAGGTGGATAGCTGAATAAAGGCAAGTTGGTTGGGTAGTTCAAGCCAGTTTAATTCTAGGAGTGGTTTACAGTCGTGTGTGTGATAGTTAGAGTTTGTGGCAAACTTTGTAGCTTTGTTGTAGCACTGTTCCAACTTGCTTAGGGTAGAATTTTGTACGTTAGTTAAGATAGGGGCACCATAAAGAAGAGAGGGAAGTAAAAATATTTTTGCAAGGGTAGTTTTGGTTGCTGCAGTAAAAAACTGTTTGTCTCTATTTAAGAGTCCCAATTTTTTATGAGTTTTCTTTATATTTTGCTGGATATGGGGGTCAAATGAAAGTTTATTTTCGATGATAACACCTAGAAGTTTGGTTTCCTGCACTATTTCTGTGGCAGTGTTGACAGATGCAAAGATGTCAAAATGATCAGTGACAAGGGAGGTGTTTTTGGGATGAAACAGCACTAGTTTTGTCTTTTTTGAATTAAGAAAGAGTTGGGCATTTCTTAGCCAGGATTCGACTGAAGTAAAGGATTGTTGAGCTTTTGAGGATAGTTCTGGTAGTGATTGAGCAGTGCAGATTATGGTGGAATAATTTGCATATTGAATGAGGGTCCTAGGGTGAGAGGCAGTGTGAAGGTTGTTTGTGAAAATGTTGTAGAGTAAGGGTCCTAGGATGGAGCCTTGGTGGACTCCAGTAGGGTTGTGGAAAAAGGGTGAGAGTTTGTTGGACCATTTCACTGCTTGTTTATGATCCTTGAGGTAGCTCTGAAACCATTTTACTGTGTTATGTGAGAAACCTAAGTTAGACAGTGTGTTCACAAGTAAGGGGTGAGACACTGTGTCAGAGGCCTTGGAGAGATCAAGGAATACTGAGGCTGTATAGCATCCTGCATCTCTGGCCTTGTTCACGGTGTCTGTAAAAGACAATAGGGCTGTAGCTGTGCTGTGGCTGGGTTGGAAGCCATGTTGGGTTTTGGTTAAAAGATTGTTTTGCAATAGATATTGCATTACCTGCTGATGGATACCCCTCTCGATAATTTTGGATATGGGTGACAAAATGGATATAGGACAGAAATTGGATGGATCAAAGGAGTTGCCTGCTTTGTGGATGGTGGTGATGTGAGATTGTTTCCATATGGTAGGTACTTCTGATTCAGATAAAGACCGATATATAAGGATACTGATTGGATAGGTAACTGAGTTAGCAGCCAGTTTGAGGTAGTATTGGGGGGAGATTGTCAGCTGGAGTAGAGCAGGTTTTAGTTTTTGTAGCAGTTTCTTAATGGTGTCAGTGGGTATGGGATGAAATGAGAATGGGGTTTGTATGACATTTTGTTGAGTTTGGGGGTTAGTAATGACAGGGTTAGAAGTAGTTGATGGCCTAGGGTCGGTGTCTGAGTAGGTTGAAGGGTTGGGGGGGTCCAGTATTGGGGTGTTAGTAGGTCTGAAAGTGATTTTATGAAGTGATTGTTAACATTTTCGGCTATTTGTGATGGAGGGGTATCAGGTGATGTGGTGTGCTCACCATTTCTTCCAGGGTTAAGTAGACAAGATATGGAGTGTCAACATTTACTGGGGTTGATTTTAGGCTGGAATTGAAGCTGGGAATAATATGACTTCTTATCTCTGTTGATTAGTTTTGTCACTTTGTTACGTAGTGTTTTGAAATTAACATGATTTTGTTCATTTTTGTTTTGTTTCCAGGTTGACCAGGCTAGGTCCCTTTGCTTCATCAGGTGTTTACATTCCTTAGAGAGCCATGGTGCTTCATCAGGTGTTTACATTCCTTAGAGAGCCACGGTGCCGAGTTATTTTTGATTCTTTTCATACAAATAGGAGCTGGGGTATTAAGGATGTGAAGGGAGGTGTTATTAAAGTATAGTACAGCATCATTAAATGGCAGTTATTTAGAGGTGTACAGTCTATTTCCTGTAGGAGATTGTTGAATTTATGCTGACAAAAATGAATTCAGTTCCTACCTGATTTTATAGTGTGTACTCTTAGTTGTTGGGAGTTTGCTCTAAGGGAGTAAGCTGGTAGATGATCGCTCAGGGAGCTAGGCAGTGTACCAGAAGAGGGGTAATTAGCAGGGTGGGATACTAGAATCCAGTTTAAGGTGGATTGGCAGGCAAGATCTTTGCTGTATCTTGTTGGAACATTAATAAGCGGAGAAAAAGCATACAGATTTATACTATTTATGGGGAATCAGAAGCTATGGTTTGCCAATCTATATTTATGTCTCCTAAAATTATTGTCCAGGATAAAATATTTTCCAATACTGGTATATTGTTACCTGGTGGGATATATATTACTATTATGCAAATTATTTTTGATATATTGAGGTACAAAAAGGAGATTAGTACCTCAGCATTGGAAAAGATGGGTATATTACTGCTGTATGGTGTGATGTTGAATGTAGAGGGATATAGAAGTGCTATCCCTCCCCCTTTTTTTTAGATCTATCTCTTCTGGTTATTGCAAAGTTTGGTGGTATTATTTCTGAGTCTTTTACATTGAGATGTAGCCATGTTTCAGTAAGGCCTAGTATGTCAGGTTTATTTTGATTAATCCAGCCATGCTGTGGGGCTATTTTATTACATATACTTCTAAGGTTGTGTAAGTATGTTTAAATCTTTGGGATTACTCTTGTGGTTAGGATCAGAGGGTGGACCAGGGTTAGGATGTATGTCTCCACATTTGAGAATACAGGTAATGAAGAATCCGTACCATGGGAAGTGCTTTATATTCCTAGGTGAGAGTACTGGTGTCACGTGTGGTGTCACAGGAGGTGAGAAGGCCAGTTTGTGGCTTGAATAAAATGGGAGGTTATAGAGGAAAAGCTGGGAGGTGATACATGAGAAGCTGTGTTGTTAATTTGGGGAGAGGGTTAGACAAAGTTGTTGATGTGTATTGCTGTGTGGGGGTATGCACAGATATAACTGTAGTCGGGTTGGGAATTAAAGCGGCTAAGTAAGTTAGGAGGACTGTGTCCACTGTGATAGTGTGGGCTTGCAAATAGTAAATGTGGAATCTGTGTGTTAGAATGTAGTATCAGGTGTAAATAAATATTGTTATCATGTGATATGTGTGCAGCTGAAGGTAAGGGTGAAAATGTTTTGACTTCAGAGTGGGCTTTGATAATGTGGTTAGTTGTTTTACCTTGCAGTTTGTCATGAGGGTGGGTAGGATTGATGTGATTGGTCAGTAGTAAAATAATGGTGCAATGCTAGTTTGTGTGTATAGTAGAAGAGAAGGTGGTAAGTCTGGAGTTAATTTAAAATAGTTTGAGGTGGTGATTGCATTGTGCTGATAAAGTAGAGTAAGATACAAAAAAGTACAATAGAGGGCATGTAAATTCAAGGTGATGGCTGTCAGGGAGAGCAGATAAGTTTGGCTAAATAAAAGAAAGTAAGTTGTGCATGAAATGTTGGTGTGGACAAGGTAGGGTTGTTTGTAATTGGATCATAGGAATGAGGGAGAGTGGTTTGCTTAGGATAAGAGTAGATGTGCTGGGGGAGGGTGGGATATGGGGGAAGGACAGGGGAGAGGAGTGAGCAGAGTGAATGGAGCAGTAAGAACCCCCCCAGATGGTTTACCACCATAAACAATCAGTGAGGTAGGATGTTCATGGATACAAAAGACAAGCTGTCTGAACTCTAAATACTTGTCTCGAGTCACAGCATCTAATTTTATAGTTATGGGCTTTTCAATGTCTTTCCAGGGATATATTACACTGATAACAGTGAAATATGCTAAAGTGTTAATGTAGCTTCACCTTCAGCAGTAAAAGGCCTATAAGTGTGGGTGAGTGAGTGGGGGGATATCCTGCCAGCAGACTCAGCGGTACAAAACAATGCACACTAGACTTAACAAATTAAGTTATTTGCATATTGCCTTACATAGATTTAACTGTATTTGTTGCTTGTACTTTTTACCAACTGCAGGTGAAATTCAGCTGTGCAACTTCTTTAGGCAGTGTGATATGATAAGTCTGACTCCTGCTGCTGCTGCTGCAGAATGTACACATGCTTGTTTCACTTTTTGTAGACTGAAGCAGCTTGAGGGAGAGAACACTTGGGACACAGGATAGTGAAGTGAAAAGGGCAGAGCTGACTCGCTGGATGGAGAGAACACTTGGGACATGGGTAGTGAAGTGAAAAAGGCAGAGTTGACTTGCTGGATGGAGAGAACACTTGGGACATGGGTAGTGAAGTGAAAAGGGCAGAGTTGACTCACTGGACGGAGAGAACACTTGGGACATGGGTAGTGAAGTGAAAAGAGCAGAGTTGACTCCTAAGGTAAAATGATGCAAGTCTGTCTACCTTCAACTCACAGAATATAGTACTAAATACCACCTTCTCTGAGTAAAACAATATGGCTTCTGTCTGGGAGAAGTACGGCTACAGCCATCTGATCTCTGACTAATGAAATTCTTATGTCAGTGGACAAAGGTATGTTCTCTGGTACAATTTTATAGACCCCAACAAAAACTATGACTTGTCAATCACTCTTCTCTTATAATCCACTTTTAAGAACTAGGAATTATCCCTGAAGAAATCCCTTGGTACTAAAGTTATCTGACTAACCGCCATTTCTCAGTGACCTATAACTCCTGTACTTCTCTTTTCTCTCCACTACTCAAAGATGTACATCAACAATCTGTTCTTGCTCGCATTTATGTTCTCTATAAACATCAATAAACTCCCACTTGATCTTCCTTTCCTTTCCTTTCTGTCCTCCTGTGGACAGATGATGTGGTCATCTATCACTTGAACTACTCCACAACTACCTCATAGTAAGATCTACAGTCTAACTACTCCATAACTACCTCATAGTAAAATCTACAGTTTAACTACTCCATAACTACCTCATAGTAAGATCTACAGTCTATCTACTCCATAACTACCTCATAGTAAGATCTACAGTCTAACTACTCCATAACTACCTCATAGTAAGATCTACAGTCTAACTACTCCATAACTACCTCATAGTAAGATCTACAGTCTAACTACTCCATAACTACCTCATAGTAAGATCTACAGTCTAACTACTCCACAACAGCCTCACAGTAAAATCTACAGTCTAACTACTCTATAACTACCTCATAGTAAGATCTACAGTCTAACTACTCCACAACTGCCTCACAGTAAAATCTACAGTCTAACTACTCTATAACTACCTCATAGTAAGATCTACAGTCTAACTACTCCATAACTACCTCATAGTAAGATCTACAGTCTAACTACTCCATAACTACCTCATAGTAAGATCTACAGCCTATCTACTCCATAACTACCTCATAGTAAGATGTACAGTCTAACTACTCCATAACTACCTCATAGTAAGATCTGCAGTCTAACTACTCCATAACTACCTCATAGTAAGATCTACAGTCTAACTACTCCATAACTACCTCATAGTAAGATCTACATGCTAACTACTCCATAACTACCTCATAGTAAGATCTACAGTCTAACTACCCCACAACTACCTCATAGTAAGATCTACAGTCTAATTACTCCATAACTGCCTCACAGTAAAATCTACAGTCTAACTACTCTATAACTACCTCATAGTAAGATCTACAGTCTAACTACTCTATAACTACCTCATAGTAAGATCTACAGTCTAATTACTCCATAACTACCTCAAAGTAAGATCTACAGTATAACTACTCCACAACTGCCTCATAGTAAGATCTACAGTCTATCTACTCCATAACTACCTCATAGTAAGATCTACAGTCTAACTACCCCACAACTACCTCATAGTAAGATCTACAGTCTAACTACTCCACAACTACCTCATAGTAAGATCTACTGTCTAACTACTCCATAACTGCCTTACAGCAGGATCAACAATCTACCTTCACTTACCTCAGTGAGTGGATCACTACTAAAAACCTCATACTAAATATATCTTAAAGTAAGTCTATGGTTTTCTGGTACTAAACAAAAACACAATGGGTCAAAGAAAACTTTTAACTATCTATGATCACATCAACTGTCCCTTAAAGCAAATCTCTTCTTTTAAGTCTCTTGCTGTCTGGTTAGACCCCCTTCAATTAACTTCCACCAACATCTTGATAATACACATAAATAATTAATCCCTACTTTTCAGGACAGAAAATGTATCACCATTATTTCTCAGACTCCGGGCGGCCACGGTGGTGCAGTGGTTAGCATTGCCGCCTCACAGCAAGAGGTTCTCCGGTTCGATCCTTGGCTGGGGTGCCTTCTGTGCGGAGTCTGCATGTCCTCCCTGTGGTCGCGTGGGTTTCCTCCGGGTGCTCCGGTTTCCTCCCACATCCCAAAGACATGCTGCAGGTGGATTGGACACTCTAAATTGGCCCTAGGTGTGCATGTGAGTGTGCCTTCTGTGGAAGGTTGGGCGCCGGGCTGGCAACTCGACACCGTAAAACTCCACTGCCATTCAATGTGCGGACAAGGCGATCCGCTGTGGCGACCCCTAACCGGGAAAAAGCCGAAAGAAGAAGAAGAAGATTATTTCTCAGACTCCACCAGGGAAAGGAATTCTACTTCTTCAACTCGAACGAAGCCACCCTCATACATCAGCAGCCTTTACTAAAAATACCGCCACTATTTAAACACTAGGAAACAGAATATGTCATTTACACACACACAGATACACACACACACACACACACACACACACACACACACACACACACACACACACACACGCACACACGCACACACGCACACACACATGCACAAGAAATGTGCACAACTGTATAACATTAAAAAGCCAAACTGCCCTCTACATTAATATACTCTCCCTCATTGGACATCAAAACCTAATAAGGCATACCCCCACATACAACATAAGAAATTTTAACCCCTCAGGCCCCAAAACACAAATCCCACACTTCAAACCACATATCTCTGACTATGCAGTCTTAGTTCTTGACCCCAAACTCTGGAAGTCTCTCCCACCTGAAATTAAAGACTCATTCCCTTATTCCAAGTTCTGTTCTATAGTAAAATCACATTTAGTACAACAAGCAGAATGTACCTTTTAGCCCTCACGTTATATCACTTAACTCTACTTTAACTCTTCTCCACTCTAACTCAACCACTAAGACCCTTTGCTCCTTTTCACATCTCTTTTATTTTACTCTAACTCCTCAATGTTTTGAAATGTTTGTATGCACGGTAAATTAATACTTTGGATTTATTATGTACTCAAAACATAACTCTACCATTGTACTCTTTTACTGTCACTTGCCTATTTGGTATGTCTGGTCTGTTTATGACCCCAGGCCGAGACTGAATTGTTCAAAATTATAGTGTTCTATCTCAGTAAGCAGATTTAAATAAACAAATAATAAATAAAGATACAGGGGGCAAATGGGTTTTATTCTGATGTCAAAAATGTAAACATTTTCCAAGAAAAGGAACTAGACCGTCTAACTATGGAAAAACATATATTTTCATATTTAAACAACAGAAGCATAGAAAACACCTCCTACTTTGCTTAGTTAGCATAGACTAGATCCAGACCTGTTGAATCTAGCCTGATTTTCATAAATTTAGACTCAAATCTAGCCATTTTACATTAAGAAGGTCTCCTCTCCTGCACCCTTCTGGCAAAAGAGTGTGGATATAGCCTTGTCTGAGCTGGGGATTGCTGGAGGAAGGATCACTGTATGATTTCCTATTGGCAGACTAGTTTAAAACTGTTTAATTTCACATGTATAAAAGTCTTGCTTTTGCACATTTTTGGCTCAGTTAACCGAAACTGATCTTCATTTGGCATCCTTTGCTAGAGGTTTAAAGTGTTTCTGTTTGAATCCAAGCCGTTCAAAGTTAAGAAAAACAAATCAAGTTTATTTTGTGCTTGATCTGCACTTTTTCAACTGTATTGTACTGTTTTACTGCATTCATTTGTGCCTTTTTAACTGTTTTTACTGTTTGTGCCTGCTTCATTATCTGCACTTGTTTTGCATTGAAATACTGCTTAGTTACCATAGACTAGATCCAGACTTGTTGAATCTAGCCTAATTTTCATACACATGCACTCAAATCCAGCCATCTTGCATTAAGAAGGGGTCCTCCCTGTACCCTTGTGGCAGAAGAGTGTGGATATAGTCTTGTCCGAGACTGGGATTGCAGGAGGAAGGGTTATTGTGAGATTTCCTAATAGCAGACTAGTTATAAACTGTTTAATTTCACCTGTATATAAGCCTTGCATTTACAAATAGTTGCACACAGCACAATGGGGAATAGCAATGCCCTCTATAGACACAAATGCCGAGAAACAATTTTTTCCCCAGTCGCTAGTCAGTAAAACCCTCCCAGGTTCCTTGCTGCTCTGCAGGCAAGGCAGCTGTACACTTCTGCACTGCAGGCAACTCAGCTAAGCACTGAGCTGCATTTCACCACTTTTCATCCCTGATCTTCTACAGAATAAGCCTCCTGTTAATTCTAGAGCAAAAGATTATCTAATTTGCCCTCTCACAAGTTAGTACTTAAGAATTACCTGTTACTATGGACAGTCAGTTTCCCACCATTTCTCCAGCCAGACTAATTGACATGGGCATCCTGAGGTAATGTAGCAATTGTCTCATATATACTGACCACCACTTGTTACTAAAGCAAACAAATACAATATGAGAGATGCAACCATACCATGAAACTAAAATCAGTCCTTTAACAATATGCAAGACATCAAACCGGTTGTCAGCACACACACCTCTCCTCTCATACAAGATAAAGTCAAGACACATAAACCCACATATGCAGAGGTACTCACTAAGAGCCTACCAAACAACCAGAGACCTCCTAAGTGCAAACAACTCACACATACTGGTACACAGACAGAATCCACCACTACACATAACAACACACTGACCAGTCTCTCAACAATTAGGCCTGTAAGGCAAACCACCTCAAACCCAAGTGCCCTGGTCATAGGCAACTCAATAGTGAGACACACAGATGCTACCCTCACAAGGTTGGACAAGGAAAAGGTCATGGTCAGCTGCCTGTCAAGTGCCAAGATCCATTCAATCATGCACACACTCAAGGTACTCAGAAACAACTCCTATTATGAGTCTGATACAGTACATGTTGGAGTGAATGACTTGAGACATACCCCTCTGGACTATATGAATAGAGACATGACTGAACTCTCAGATTATGTGTCCCAATCAGGTATGTCCCAAGCCTAAGCAGCATTCTACCTTCACCTAGGATGATACTTCAATATAGACAAAAAATGATTGATTTCAATAATTGGCTTAGCTTCTGGTGTCACTCCAGGGGGATCCAGTATCTATCAACATTTAAGACATGGTCAACAGATCACGCTGCTTTCCAGAGATGGCCTTCACCTGTCTCCTCAAGGATTTTGGATACTGGCAAAGATGCTTTCCTCCCCCATAGTGCCTTTTTCAGGCAATGTCAAAACAACAAAACTTCCTACATAAAGAAATGCACTAGCAACAAACTCTAAGTCACGCTGCTTAATGCTAGAAGCCTAAACAGTAAACTGCAATCCCTGGAAGCACTCCTCATCTTGGAAGATGCAGATATCTGTGCAGTCACTGAGACTTGGCTCAAGGCCGCAGAGAGCATTCCAGCCGTACAAGGCTACAATGCCTTTCACATGTTCAGATCCTAAAATGAGAATGAAAGAACCAAAGGTGGAGGTGTATCCATCTTTATTAAATCCAAATACACCTCACGACTGGCAAAACAGTACGACTATCTTGAGCTACTCCAGGTCCAAATAACTATATGTAAAATACTCTACCACATCCTACCACTAGCTACAGGTCCCACACTCTGAATCAGGAGAAGCACACCACCTACCTGGTATTGCTAGATTCACTTAGTATACAGACAAACCCCTTGATCACGGGAGATTTCAACTATCTTTCCATCAGTTGTGTGACTTACACAAGCACACACATGATTGCTCTGAGGGTCCTGGACTTTGTTAATTCAAGTGCCTTGGAACAGTTGGTCTGCACCTCCATGAGGGGCTCAAATGTCCTAGACCGAATGCTCACCAACATGGGGTCACTGCACTACCCCCTGTGTGTTGCCCTCCTTGGTATGGTCAAACCATAAATCTGTCTCATTTGAAGTAAAGATCAGAACTGCCCCCCCCTCCACACACACACACACACACACACACACACACACACACACACACACACACACACACAGACACACACACACACACACACACACATACACACACGCACACGCACATACATGCACAAACACACACACACACACACACACACACAGGTCCAAAAAACTAAAACATTTCTCCAAAGTATACTATAGCCTACTAAATTATGGTATAAAAAGTTTCAAAGTCCCTGCTAACACAGACAACCATAACTCCCAGGCAGAAGAGTACACAAATGCCCTATATAGCCACTTAAACAAATGTATTGACTCAGCTGTACCTGACAAGACCAAAACCAGGTCCTCCTGAAAAAATAAGCCACCCTGGTGGACTGTAAGTATAAATAAGTTATATAACAAAAGCAGGAAACTGATATCCAATAACAAGAGGGAACTTACTCAACAAAGGAAGAATACACTTCACAGCTTGAACAAGTAAATCAGATATCTTGCAAAGTCCTCTAAGGCTAGTTGCAAGACTAAATTAGCATCCCTAGCTAAAGACAATCATAAGGCATTCTTTAGCTATGTCCGAAACCTAAAAGGGAATGCCCAGCTGTGTGCTAAAGTTATAGGGGATGGTACCACTCACACTGAACCTGAGGAAAATGCCAACCTGTTAGCTGACAGATTTAGCAATAACGTCAGCCTCCTGTCCCCACCAGCCATACCCTAAAGCATTCCTGACACCAGTCACTACCAAGTATCTCCAAAGAATAGTCATACAAGCACTTTCCAAGGCCAAAAACACAGCCTCTCTGAGACCAGATAACATCTCAGGCTGCTTACTAAACAATCTAAAACAAGACCTAGGGGAACAACGTGGCACTTTCTTTAAGCATTGAAAGAGCACTGGCTTTGTTTCAGCAGACTAGAGAACAGCAACAGTAATCCCCTTGCACAAAGGGGGTCCATCAACTGACCCTGGGAACTATCAACCCATAAGCCTAACCAGCCTCGTCTGTAAGACCATGGAAAGAATCATAATGGACTTTATCAACAAGGACATAGGGAACCTTCAAACTCTGGACCTGACCCAATCTAGTTTCATCAAGGGTAGATCTTGGTTATTAAACCTGGTGGACTTCTTTAAAAATGTCACCAAATCCTTGAATGAGGGCAATGCAATACATACTACCTATTTTTATTTAGCCAAAGCTTTTGACATAATTCCCCACTCAGTAATCATTGTGAAATTCTCCCAGCTGGGGATTAACCCATACAGCACTAGATGGGTAGCTAACTGGCTCACTGACAGAATGTAAACTGCCAATGTTGAGAAGTACTTCTCCACCAGTAGACAAGTTACCAGTTGGGTGCCATAAGGATCTGTGCTGGGCTCTCTACTGCTTGAAATCTATTTCTCTGAAGTCCGGGTAAAAGTAGATGGCCTGTGGCTTACAAAGTTTGCAGATGACTGTAAACTGGGCGCAATCATAGAGTTCTGCAATGATGTAAACCTACTACAGAAGGGACACACAGACAAACAATTGATGTCAAAGTCATGGACTAAAATTGAACACAAAAAATGCCTCATTATCTATCTCCTTTGGCAAAGAAGTAGCCTCTGCTAATTATGGTATAGATAGTAGCCCTCTAGGTTCAATCCCAGTGGTGTGAGACTTCAGAACACAGGTTGATAGCAATCTAAACTTTGATCACCATGTGCCCATAGTGGTAAGGAAAGCCTTCTACAGTGCACATCTCATAAATAAGGGCATCGCATCCAAGACTAAGAAGGTTAATTGAGTACAATGCTCCCTTCTGTATGTACCTCACCAGACACTTGCAGCAACTAGAGAGACCACAGAGGTTTCCTAACAAAGAGAATCCAGGGCCTCCAAAACATGTCAAATACAAAAAGACTGAAAGCCCTGTCACTGTACACTGTATCATACAGGCTGCTGAGAGGCAACTTGTGCCTGGCCAAGGTCCACAGATAAAGATTTTCTCTCTATATACAAACCCTCTAAGGCAGCTAGACAAAGCCTCTATTCCCACTACATTGCAAAAGCACAGATGTCCTCTCCTGTTTGGTATCTACTTCTCTGAAGTACAGGCTAACACAGAAGGTCTTTGGCTAACAAAGTTCACAGATGACTGCAAACTAGGAGCCATAATTGAAACTCCTAATGATGTGGACATCCTACAAAAGGGCCTCATTGAGACAGATGCCTGTTGTCAAAGCCATGGCCTCAAGCTCAATGCCAAAATGTGCATTGTCATCCCCTTTGGTAAAAACTCTGTAATCATGAACTACAACATAGGGGGTAGTATACTTAACACCGAAAGTGTGATAAGAGACCTTGGGACACAGGTGGACAGTAGTCTCTCCTTTGATAATCACATTGCCACAGTAGTCAGGAAATCCTTTTACATGGCACACCTCATCACAAAAGGTTTCTCATCCAGAAAAAAAGAGGTCATTGTTCCCCTCTACTCATCACTCATTAGACGTATTATAGAGTACAACACCCCTTTTGGTATGTACCTCACAAGACATCTACAACAACTGGAAAGGCCGCAGAAATACCTCAGAAAGAGGATTACCAGCCTCAAACAGATGCCCTACCCAGACCGTCTCAAAAAACTCGAGCTTTACTCCATCGCATATAGTCTACTCAGAGGTGATATCTGCCTAACATACAAAGCTATGTCAAACCCAGAGCTGTTGGACATGCTCCACTTAAAGAAATCCCAATCCCTCTGAGCTACACGCTCTAGGGACATAAATCTTGTCACCACAATAAAAAGAACATGCCAGAGGTATAGATTCCTGTCCCAAGACTTCCCATACGCTGGAATAAACTACCTAGCTATATCAAACAAAGCTCCTCATTAGCACTTTTCAAGAAAAATCTTGATGATTGGATGGGAAATAGGAAATTTACCCCGGGGATCACTTCTATGGCTCTGCTCGACAGTGGCACAGGAAAATAATTTTCTTGAGTGGCAAAAGCCAGGGTACCTTTTTGGCTGGGCTTGTATAGGCCCTAGGGCTGATAGCCTAGTACCTACCTAACTCTCTTCCACTAGCAGTGAGAACTACCACTGTCCTACTTGCCTTTAAAACTGTACTGAAACAACACATGCTCAACTCCTGACTGTGCCCTAGCTCTGACCCAGGCTAATCTCTTCTCCAGATCAGACCAAACTGTATCTCTCTTTCACTCTCTCACAACTTACACCCCTTTCACTCTGTATCTGTTACTTGCATATCTACTTCACTTACTCAAATATTTACCATCTGCCTTATAGAAAATGTAATTGCTTACTGTAATTCAGGAATTTTGCTGCTATCTGTGTATAAAGTTTTTTATTGTTTTCTGTATGTTCCTGTCCTCTGTACTCTACGTGTAACTTGTGCAAAAAAAAAAAAAAAAATATATATATATATATATATATGTTTCCTGTATAGAGACTTTTCTCCCCAGGCCTTTGCTGAAAATGGGGTCTTTCTGACCCAGTAGGACCTTCCTGGTAAACAAATGTCAAATAAATAAATAAATAAATAAATACAGATCAGTATCTGACCCTGCCCTAATGGAAATGCTGCATATCTGCAAATCAAATGGGACAAAAGTCATTTGCTCCAGGGATTTCAACCTAGCATGTGACATTAACAGAACATGTTGGAGAAACACATATATCTCCCAGAGATTGCCACTCCTCTGGAATAGTGAAGCAGAGCTCCTCAATGACCATATTTAAGAGCAACTTGATAATTGGATGAGTGATTGTAAATTCATCCCAGGGGTGACATCTATGTCCCTCATGACCAGGGGCAGTCAGTGTTGATCACAGAATTGCTCTGTTAACAACAACCATCTAATGATGGTCTGTTGTACATGCATTATTTACATGGCTAGGCTTGTAAAGGCTCTAGGGCCATTAGCCTAGTAACCTACTACGAACCTATAAACTTATGAATCTGGTTAAACTAAACCAAAAGTTATCAGCTACAAACCAAAAAACAATAAACAAAATCAACTCCCTTCTCATCTGGAGCAATAACATCTCTCACTATCTCAGGACATCAATATCTGTAGGGAAATACATTCTACTTTGTTATCTTGAATAAGGCCTTCTTATCATTATGGCTACCTCCAAAAGGAACTTGCATGATCTGCAAAACATTGCCACAAAATCTGACACTTCAACTCAAAAAACATCTCTCTGAAAACACCAATGCTTCATGCTGTCCCAAGCCAACTGGTTCCACATAAAACACAGAGCTGACCTTATACTAGGAACACAACCCATTAAACCTACTACATCAAGAAATATACCCATGCCTTTCATCAGAAGTAGTTGAAAAAATATCTTGTTACAGCTCGGGAATCTCTCACGGACTATAGACCTTGTAACCCCCACTATGAATTTGTAAAGCAAAAAATGATTCTTCTCCACTCTAGCCACCATGCTATTTCAGTCAGTTCCAAACAAACTAAAATAACAATCCTTATCTCCAAACTTCTGCTAATATTAAAAAAAATGCCTTTTTATAGAAGTCACATGTACCTGCCTCAGCAAAGGTAATGTAACCTAGCTACCTCTTAACCTTCCCACTATATCCTCCTTTGTCTACTTAACTTACTTACTTTTTAAAACCCATGGAACTGCACTGTTGTGAAACTATTTCTTGACTAAACACAGGCTGGACATGGTTTAATGGCTTTTAATATGTTAATATATCAATAAGTTAACAGTTTCTATGTTACCTATTTTATATGCTAAGCATTTCCTGTAAATTACTTTACCCATACTGTGTCTGAAGATGTCCTGTATCGATCACTGCACTACCCCAGTAGGCAAACACAGATACCTAAATAAACAAAATAATATAGAATTGAATATACTTATCATGCTCATGGTTTCCTTTACAACATGTATTACATCATAAAGGATCAGACCTGCCTGTGTATTCTAGCATCCATTTTCAAAGGAATACAGACACTGTTTTGGAAGTTTCTTTAACCTTGGTGACATGTACTTCAGTAGTTTCAAACAGAACTGGAGCTGTTGTTGTCTTTCTATAAAGTTTTGTCTAAAATTGTTACTTGGACTTGGAAATCTGCTTAACCTCATGGAGTATATGAACCAGAGGTTGCCTCTGTTCTTTTCTTTCTGTTTGCCCGGGATTGCTGTTTTGATTTGAAAATTTCTAACTTACATAAAAATAAAAAAAGGCTGTCAATGCCTGGTTGATAGACTTTTTTGCACTTTATTTTCATCCTGAGGATTCAGACAGCAACAAAATGCAATTGGAAAGAACAGCATGAGATGATGCTATTTTTTTACTTGCAATCGTTCTATCCCAATGAAATGACACATTTTATTTTCTTCTCCCTGTGCATAGCAGCACTTTTTTATGTATAATTATCTCTTTTTAAAGTGTTGTCATCTCTGCAGCCATAACAGCTTGTAGATGATGTCTTATTTTACTAGTGAAAGGTGTACCTACAATATTGGTGCGACTATTGATATCCATCATTTTTAAAGAGAGACTGGTGGGCTATTATCTATTATAATTTTATTCTAGCTGGCTCACAGGAAGAGTGGTTATTAGCCAAATTATTGGCATGAGGTTAGTAATCTGAAAGATTGCAGTGTACACTGAGTGTACAAAAAGGGGGTACTGTCACTGAAGTGGTATCAGTATTCTGCTCCACCCAGAAAACATTTTGAGTGTATGTGCATATATAAGAAAATTAAGATTAGTTGAAGGACAACTATGGGAAACAGTACATTAATTCTAGTCTACCACTGCTTTCTCCCCCTATCTAATGATCTAACAACTCAAAAGTGACATTACTGCACAAGGAAGCATTTAATTTCTCTGTTTATGTGATTCCAATTGAACAGCTATTGGTACTGCAAGCCATCTTCCCTAAACGTTTACTCTCACTCTTGCTAGATCCTCCAACAAGTCCTCTATTTTCAGGAATGCAGATAGCAGAATTTAGTAAAGCAGGCCCTCCTCTTCTCTTTTCGCCCAAGAAATGCCCACTATCTAGTTATGCATGCCCTCTATAGCAGTTCCATTCAGTCTCCCCCTTAAGCACTCCTTTTAATATGCTTCGAAAACACCCTCATCCAGAAGCAGGAACTTCTTCTACACTTAGCTGCTGCTGCACATCTTTGTTTTGTTACAGGATTGTGCTATTGCCACAGATTTTGCATATGTGTTTCTGCCTTTATTTGGAGATTTAAAGATATCTGAAGCTCTGATAGTGTTTCTGGATTGTGATGCCTTATTTTATGGGTGAGTTATGGATGTACTGTTGCACAGTTAATTTAAAGGAAGCATCAGTGTAATTTTAGCAACAGTATTGCTGGCTATTTGAAATTGTGCACTTAGTAGAGTGTGAGATTTTGTGCACTGTAAAACTGATTTGTTGGCTAGTTTATTAGTTGCAGTGGTAAGTAATGAAGCTTCCAAGTATTTGTATTGCATGTGTGCTTTTTTAAAGAAAAAAAAGTTTTTTGGGGAGTGCTGAGGAAATCTTTTTATCTTTTGAATGGCTGACAATCCCTTAAGGAAGTACAATCTGCTGAATTGTTTATTACATTATTTTTGCTTGTAAAATAGTTGCATTCTGAAACATTCTCAGTACTACCACTTCAGTTGCAAACTGCTACTAAAAGCTGATGATGGCCAATTATTGTTTATGTTTGTGTGTTGCTGCATTATAGGGCTCAAATCCTTCAGTCCATACAGCCTTTGAAATGGTCTATAACTGCATTAACGACACTGATTTTAGATTATTGTTTCATGTAGAGAATTTTTTTTTATATTTTGTGTTAAAACAAGTTGCATTTTGATATATAATTAGTTTGTTTATTGGTGTAGTCAGCTGAAAAAAGACTTCATGCTGTAGTCCTGGGTTTGAGTCTAATCAGCTGCCATTTACCTGCTGTTCAAAGCTGATCGATTAACCCCCCTGGAAAACTGGCACATTGTGT